>NC_136490.1:90939120-91139120 GCF_053919585.1 Euprymna scolopes
TGGAATGAAAGAACAAACTAATCTCCCCAGGTTTCTGTTGAAAATGCCATCCAGGTTCCAGAGTTACTCCAAGACACACCTGAAAAAGATTTGAGGTTACATTGGCTGAAAGGTTGTGAAAATAAGACCCAAGATGAGAATAGTAGTCTGAATACTCCACATACAATAAATTAGCTTATCAGCAGCCAAAGGAATTTCGTTCAAATAAATTTTAGAATATTATTTTGAAAATTAAACTTCACTTAGAAAAAATGTCTTAGAAATTTGATCACTTAAACAAAGTAATAACCCATTTAATGTTTACTTTTCCAGAACAATTATTCATGGTCGATTTGGTACAAGTTCAAGAATTACATTCCATACAAATCTTAGAAATTAGGGTTTCATTGAGCATAGCTTTAACCACAATGCCACAGAATGGATTCAACACTGTTCACCACAAGTTTTGTCCCCAGAGTATTCTTTGAAACTCTCTCCAAAGCGTTCTCTTATTCCATCCAAGGAGTAATTAGACCGAACGACAGAACAAATAAAATGCACGAAGACAATTATTATTATAAGTATTAGTTTTTAAAGAGATAGTATCTTAACTTTTTGAGGTAATAGGGCTGTATGATTTTAAAAGCAATTGATTTCTACACGTAAAAACAAATCTACAATTCTAGGTTCATACAATTTGCAAAACTTGCCACACAAAAGATATATTTAAAGTTGAATATATTTATTAGATTAAAAATGTTTAACTTTCAAGATTTAGACACTAGGCCGATCGGCGTTACCCGGTTCTAAGATATACTTAAATATGATATTTTACTTCATGTAGATATCATATTTATTATTATAGAGATAATTCTCCATAGATTATTATATTGAACCTAATATATAATAGGGAAATCAAAACTAAATATATATATATATATATATATATATATATATATATATATATATATATATATATGACTTCGATGCTATCAGATAGAATCGAAACTCTTCACTCTCAGAAGCATATATATATATATATATATATATACTTATGAGAGTGAGGAGTTGTTTCGATATATATATATATATATATATATATATATATATATATATATATATATATATATATATGCTTATGAGAGTGAGGAGTTGTTTCGATATATATATATATATATATATATATATATATATATATATATATATATATATATATATATATATATATATGCTTATGAGAGTGAGGAGTTGTTTCGAGATATATATTCACCTGTCATCTGTTTTTAAAAGATGGAATCACCCAATCATCGAAGACAAGATTCAAGCAAATTAGGACGTCCGGATGGTCCACATAGTTCTATAATTATATAGATTAATTTATATAGAAAAATAAGTTATATTCCAATGAAAGAGGAAACAGAAAAAAAAAGAGGAAAGATAAAATAAAAGAAAAAGAAAAAGAGAGAACTAAATAGAAGAAAAAAGACGAAAGAAATATGAAGAAAAAATAGAAAAAAAAAAGAGAAAAGTAAAAGGTAAAAACAAAAATAGATGAAGTAAAAAAAAAATATGAAAATGCAAACAAAAATTTTAACGAAAGAAAAGAAAATTAGTAGGGAAATAGAAGATGAAAAAAAAAGCGAAAGAACAAATCAATAAAATTGTAATATACGAAAAACGGCCAAGCATATTTTGATGTTAAAATATATATATAAAAAAAGGATGAAAAGAAAAAAATAGCGAATGTCAATCAAAAAAAGACAAAGCTAATTCAAATGGAGCTGGAAGGTAAAACAACGGAAGACTAAAATTTAAAAAAAAACGTCAAAAACATAAAAAAGTGAACAAAAGAACAGGCATCAAGTGTCACTTGTTCTTAGAGACAAGAAGCAATCATTAAATGTAGGTGTAAATTGCAAATAATGCTGTCAACAGCAGATTTGAGTGCGGAGTCAATTTCCACTGTTCAACACAGTTTATATTATTTCGCATTAAATTAAGACGATCTATGAAAGCAAACAGAGAACTTACATCGAATATTCATAAGCAGAGACAGGTACTTAGAATTGAGCGGCGGGGGGGGGGGCAGGGGGATCTTTGAAGAATAATGTTTTCCTCTTTCCTTTATTTATTTTTTTATTAAGTTGACCAAGATAAAGAAGAGAAGGAGGACATATGAAGAATATCTCCATTTTTCTCTGTCTTATTTTACTAAGTTGATCAAGATGGTGGTAAGTATGTCAAGAAAGGAGGTAGGGAGGGATGAAACAAACACAAAAAGAAAGAAAATAGAAAGAAAAGGGAGAACAAGAGAGAGAAGAGAGGGAAAGAGAAAAAGCGAGATAGTGTAAGGTCAAGGGATCAACGAGAGTAAAAAATGTTTTTCCTTTCTTTTTTGACCAAGGTAAAAATCGGAATGAAGCGAGGGCCTCGGAAGTGCTGCTGCAGCAGCAGCAGCAGCAGCAGCAGCAACAGGTATGGTGATCTATGATGCTAATAAAATTGGCTTATTTCAAAGAGAGCCTTTTCTTCATTGGGTGGGTTAGGTTTGATGAATAATCAAAAGAAAGAAAACCATAATCATTTTCACCATCAATACTACCACTGCCCTCACCCAAGCGGCACAACAAACCCTCGGTCCAATGCCATGCGTCTTAAGACATTATGACCCGATAAATCAACGCCACTTGAAATAAATCAGCCTTGCAACATCTGCCATCTGCCTAGTACAGAGAGAGATAAAGAGAAGGGAGAGGATAGAGTGAGATGGGGAAGGAAAGAGATATAGAGAGATTTGCAAACATAGAAACTGAATTGATTAATTAGCTGAACATTTAACAGACATTATATATATATATATATATATATATATATATATATATATATATAGAGAGAGAGAGAGAGAGAGAGAGAGAGAGTCTGTTTATTATGCAAAGATTATTGGTTACATATGAGCATATATGTTTCAGTGGAATCCTAATTCAAGCAGACCACTTCATCAGACCAAAAAGCAACGCTATTGAAAAGAGAGTCAATATTACGTTCGTTTTTTTTAGGAGACATTCGAGTATGGTTTACCTTTGGAAGAAAGTGGAGTGTATACTTTGTAAATGTGAGCAGTAGGAGTTTTGGAAGGAGGTTTGGTAAAGGAAAGGAGTATCATCTTTATACCAGAAGGGCATTTATCAGCGCTAAATATACATGAAAAAAAAATAATAACAAAATTTACATTGACCTTGAAGATATTCTCCATCGCCGATAGTCCGATACATGAACAATTTGGAAGTTTAATTTTTTTTACACAGCCTATCATCATATGCTACGTGCCACACACATAATCATACAGAATATATATATATATATATATATATATATATATATATATATATATATATCGTTTTTCATGCTTCAAAAAACCCTCATAACCTTTAAATCACTATCCTAGAAGCATACGTGGACTTTTAACATATATATATATATGTGAACGTATTTGTGTGTGTGTGTACCCTACGCAATAACTCGGTCAATTTTTAGTCTACAGACTCGAAATTTGATATACAGGGTACTGAGATTTGGGAAAAACTATGTGATCGGTTTTCGGCCAGAAATTTGGCTGCTAAGGGGTCAAAGTTCAAAGATTTGATCTTTGAGAACTCTACCAAACTCCTCCGACAATTTTGGGTCTAAACACTTGAAATTTTAGATATAGGTTCCTTGCACATGGATCTAACTTAATAACTTGATTTGAGCCCCAAACAATAAATGTTAAGGGGTCATAATAGGGGCGAAGTTGAAAAAAATTGACCGTTTTTTTTTTTTTTTTTTTTGCTCAGCATACACCAAACACCCGGGCAACACCGGACACCTATGCTAGTATATATATATATATATATATTATATATATATATATATATATATAATGGACGAAGTATGGAATAAAGACCCCTACCGACTTCACTAAGTATATAATAATAATAATAATCTATCTATATATCTATAAGTGAACGTGTCTGTGTGTCTGTGTGTATACATTTTCCTTCGCAATAACTCTAAATTTTCAGTCTACAGACTCGAAATTTGATATACAGGGTACTGAGATTTGGGAAAATCTATGTGACTGGTTTTCGGCCAGAAATTTGGCTGTTAAGGGGTCAAAGTTCAACGATTTGACCTTTCAGAACTCTACCAAACTCCTCCAACAATTTTGGGTCTAAACACTTGAAATCTTAGATATAGGTTCCGTGGAGATGGATCTAACTTGATTTGAACCCAAAACAATAAATTTAAGGGGTCATAATAGGGGACAAATTTTAAAAAATTGACCGTTTTTTTTTTATGCAGCGTACACCCCCAAACACCCGGGCAACGTCGGGCTGAAATGCTAGTCTATACTCCTAAAAATTCGTTTTTCTGCTGTGTGTATTGATATTAAATGATATTAAAAACCCTCTTTTCTATTTATTTAAAAAGAAAATACAATTTTCTAATATATGGGTTGGGGAATAGCATTCACTAGCGAAAGATCTAGCTAATTTGCATATTCTTTTAAACATTCATTTTAATTAATTCCCTATTACTTGCTTCGGTTTTTTTGTGGGATGATCATCTTTAGTTAACTATTATGTGTAATTATATTCATGCCGATATTCTACATGATTTATACTTGCATAATATTTGAATAAAAAGTTTATAGTAAACACAAAATTGTTTCCATATACACTTATGTATACGTATATATTTTTGTTTAGCAAATTTTGCCTACCAAACTCCTCCTAAAGTTTTTGGTCTACAGACATGAAACTTCATATATAAGGTATTTGAATCCATGCAAAACTTTATATTTGGGTTTTAGCCCAGAAAAATCGGTGCGAAAGTGTGAAAATTAAAAAAATGAAATTTGCCAGGTGAAGGTCGAACGCCGGCATTATGAATGCATAATGTAGTACTAATTGGTTCATGTTTTAATTTTTAGCTTTGCAGTAAATATGTTTTCATAGCCCAGTCATTGACGGTAGAGGCAAAATAAATCATGAGCAGAACGTTTGGGTTTCAATTCTCGGTGGTGGCGCATGAGTCTTTTTTTTATGTACTTTTTAAATCATTACTATATATTGCATTCCATCTATCAATCAATCTATATATATATATATATATATATATATATATATATATATATATATATATAGATATATATATATATATATATATATATATATATATATATATATATATAGATATAAAAAGTGCACGTATCTGTGTACATTTCCCTACGCAATAACTCTGTCAATTTTTAGTCTACAGACTCGAAATTTGATATACAGGGTACTGAGATTTGGGAAAATCGATGTGATCGGTTTTTAGCCAGAAATTTGGCGATTAAGGTGTCAAAGTTTAATGATTTGACCTTTGAGAACTCTACAAAACTCCTCCTACAATTTTGGGTCTATGCACTTGAAATTTTAGATATTGGTTCCTTGGACATGGATCTAACTTAATAACTTGATTTGAGCCCAAAACAATAAATTTTAAGGGGTCATAATAGGAGTCACAGTTAAAAAAAATTTGACCTCTGTGGTCTCTTCCAAATTACTCAGACAATTTCTGGTCTAAACATTGGAAATTTTACATAAAGGGTATTCAGAGATAAGGCAAACTTTTTCATCGGTTTGGATCGAACATTTTTAGTTACCAATATATAAATGTATGTATGTATGTATGTTTGCATGTCTTCCCAAGACTTTTGACAGAGGCGATGGATTTTCTCAAGATCAGTATCGTTTTAAGTTCGACCTTTCAGACGACAAATATCGAAAAATTGGCTAAAACATTAATATCTTCACCTTAAACTGGGCACTTTTCTACAGGGGGAGGGAGTCACTTTTTTTGCTGATATTTTTAAAAGTCGTCCTCTCCTTTCGATTGTCTAGCCTTAATTTTAAGAAATGTTACTTCCGGTTTGGCGGTGGTCGTAACAGCATACACGTCATGTTTTTTTTTCCTGTTCTTTTCTTCCTTCCGGGTTGGAGCCTGACTTCCTACTACCACTTTTTTCTTTTGCTCAACATACACATCGAAACACCCGGGCAACGCCGGGCTGAAATGCTAATATATCTATAAAAGTGAATGTGTCTGTGTATCTGTCTATCTGTGTGTCTGTGTGTGTACATTTTCCTACGAGATAGCTCTGTCAATTTTAAGTCCACAGACTCGAAATTTGATATACAGGGTACTGAGATTTGGGAAAATCGATGTGATCAGTTTTTGGCCAGAAATTTGGCGATTAAGGGGTCAAAGTTCAACGATTTGACCTTTCAGAACTCTACCAAACTCCTCTGACAATTTTGGGTCTAAACACTTGGACATGGATCTAACTTAACTTGATTTGAGCCCAAAACAATAAATTTAAGGGGTCATAATAGGGGTCAAAGTTAAAAAAAAATTGACCTCTGCGGTCTCTTCCAAATTATTCAGACAATTTCTGGTCTAAATATTTGAAATTTTACATAAAGGGTATTCAGAGATAGGGCAAGCCTTTTCATCAGTTTGGGTCAAAAATTTTTAGTTACCAATATATAAATGTATGTATGTATGTTTGCATGTCTGCCTTAAACTTTCAATAGAGGCAATGGATTTTACCAAGATCAGTATCGTTTTAAAGTTTGACCTTTCATATGACAAATATCGAAAAATTGGCTAAAAACATTAATATCTTCCCCTTCAACTAGGCACTTTTCTACAGGGGGGGGGGGTAACTTTTTTTGCCGATATTTTTGAAAGTTATCCTCTCCTTTAGATTGTCTAGCCTTAATTTTTAAAAATGTCACTTCCGGTTTGGTGGTGGTTGTAACAGCATAAACGTTAGGTTTTACCCCGTTCTTTTCCTCCTTTGCAGTATGGGTTCGGGCCTGCCTTCCTACTACCACTTTTTTTTTTTTTTTTTGCTCAACATACACATCCAAAAACCCGGGCAACGCCGGGCACCCATGCTAGTATATCTATAAAAGTGAACGTGTCTGTGTGTGTGTCTGTACATTTTCCTACACAATAACTGTCAATTTTCAGTCTAAAGACTCGAAATTCGATATACAGGGTACTGAGATTTGGAAAATATTTGTAATCCGTTTTCGGCTAGAAATTTGACTGTTAAGGGGTCAAAGTTGAACGATTTGGGTCTAAACACTTGAAATTTTAGATATAGGTTCCTTGGACATGGATCTAAGTTAATAACTTGATTTGAGGCCCAAACAATAAATGTTAAGGAGTCAAAGTTAAAAAAATTGACCGATTTTTTTTTTTTTTTTTTGCTTAACATACACCTCCAAACACCCGGGCAACGCCAGGCTGAAATGCTAGTATATCTATAAAAGTGAAAGTGTGTGTCTGTGTTTGTGTGTCTGTGTACATCTTCCTACCAAATAACTCTGTCAATTTTCAGTCTACAGACTCAAAATTTAGCATAAGCGGTATTGAGATTTGGGAAAAATTTTTTAATTGGTTTTCGGCCAGAAATTTTGCTGTTAAGGTCAACGATTTGACCTTTGAGAACTCTACCAAACTCCTCTGCCAATTTTGGGTCTAAACACTTGAAATGTTAGGTATAGATTACTTGGACAGGGATTTAACTTTTTAATTCTATTAGAGCCCAAAACAATAAATGCTAAGGGGTCAAAGTTTAAAAAAAATTGATTTTGCAGACGTCCAACTTTCTCTACGGTAGTTAAGGAAAACTATTATATAGAAAGGCATTACCGTACATATTCACACATTTCAATATATACATAGGCACGTAAAGGTATGACGAGAAAAGCCGGGCGTAACTGCTAGTAATAATAAAAAAAAAAAATTCAGATTTCGGTCGACGCCGGTTTAACCTTCACCTTGGCAGATTTGAATGGATTTTCGTGACCAAGAGTGCGTTTTTTTTTGTTTTTTTTTTAAATTATATTTACACAACTTTAATAAATCTTTGAATTGATATTTTTATTTAAATAAATAAATAAATAAATAAATAATAATAATAATAATAATAATAATAATAATAATAATAATGAGCTATATCATTTATTCACAACAAACATTGTTTTGTTTATGCGTTATATATTTACAAAACAAAAGAAAAACTATTTAAACCAAAATTTGGATCGATATTTTTACCAAATGAAGACTTATAATTAAAAGTGGATTTTTTGGGGGTATTCGGGTTCCTTTTGAACGAATATCACATTTAAAATTGTCGCGGGCAATTGTTTACAAAAAAAAAAAAAAAAAAAAAAAAAAAAAAGACAGACAATCCGACCTTGTGCCCGAAAACAAGTCAACCTAGTTTCGTTTTTGACTTTCACATTTTTTTTTTTGTGTGGGTGGGGAGAAGAAATCGGCATTGAATAGTAATGTTCGTGCAAGGAAAGACTTTTTTTTAAAGATGGGGGTGGAGTCATATATATATACACACACACATAACATTATGATAAACATTATCCACAAACGCATGTGTTGTATCCTTTTTCAGAAATCATCAACCTGCATCCCAAACCAAAGTTATCCTTAACTTATGAGTCCAAATTTCTACTACGCAGTCAATCCAAGTCAGGAGGAAAAGGAAGAATTAAATCCTATTTATATCTATACATGCAGACATATTTTGATAGGCTGTCATGACAGTGTTCGACGATCCAGACGGAACTTTTTAATTACAAATTGACAGCCTATTATTAATTCTCTTAAAGTGTACAACCGGAGTTAAAAAGAGCTTTAAACAATATATTTCTATTTACAAACAGTTAAGTAATTTTTCCTGAAGCATCAAGATTGCGAAAATGCATGGAACAGATATCCATTTCACATATATTGTCATTAATGGCATATGGCCTATAAACTCAATATTTAATTTTGATTCTTTAGTTTCCTTTGCGGAAACTTGGTTTATGTTCTTAGAAACATAAATATGTATTTCTTTTTAATCATTGTCAAAATTGTACTTAACTCGGATTTATTTTATAACTAGCATGGCTACTCAGCATTGCCCGGGTGGAAAGAGGTGATATACTAAGGCTATTGAGCAACCAACCTCCAATTCTCAATATAGGAGCTAAGAATTAGTTAGTCAGAGAAGAGTCTGGGAGTCAGCAGAAGAGTAGAGTCGAGAGCAGTTGAGTTGGGTTGAGTTGGAATCAGTCCTTTGGAAGCGAAAGGAAGAACAGTAAACTATGTAGACCCCAAATTTGAATTCCTGGCGTCATCAGCATTCGACCGGTCCAATGAATAAAGGGGGGGGGGGGTAAAAAAAATGGTAGTAATGGGGGGGGGGGGGTCAAAACAACGAACCCGTGACGCGAATGAGGCAAAAAAAAAAAAAAAAATACCTGACCTCTCTCTCAGTTGATGTCTCCATCGTCCGACCGGAAGTTGAGAATATTGAAATTAAGGCTAGTCAATCGAAAAGAAAGGATGACTTGCAAAAAATGGTGGCAAAAAAATCGACCCCTCCTCCTTTTTTTTAAGGGCCAATTTTTCGATATTTGTCGTTCGAGGAGTCGAGATTTAAAACAATACTGGTTTCGTCAGGTTCCATCGTCTCTGTCGAATGTTTTTGTGAGACACACACACCTTTTATATATTAGACTAGTGGGGAGGGGGGGGCGCCCGGAGTTGCTTAGTCGTAAAAAAAAAAAAAAAATATGGGAAGGAGGGAAGATTGCCGGATCGTAAAATCCGTTTTAATTAAAAGAAAAGCATCATCATTTACAAAGGTTTTGCTTTATTACATAGCAAACTTACTGCATATGGCTTATATAATAGTGGATCAAGCTAAACACTTTATGGTTCTGATCTCGGCTCTTGCAATCTGCTTCTTTTGTTTTCTGTCTTTTTTATCCATTACTCAATATGTGTATTGATCAATTCTGGTAAGTCTGGAATATGAAGAGCTAGTATTAGTACACACGCACACGGATTTTTTGCAGCTCATTTAGTTTGCTCAACATCAAAGGAATATATTATAAATTAGTAATATAATAAATTAACTTTTTATGCAGAAGCTAAGAATAAAGTGTAGTATCTGTTCTAAGATGAGACTTCTTTTCTCTCCTCAGTAAGTGAAGAAGAGGCTTTTCTAATAGACAATTTTTATTTTTGTTCCACTCCAGAGTACTCTTTTGGAGGAGCTGAATTTTCCTTACATTATAAACTGACCTTATCTTTAACTCCACCCTCATGGAGAAGGAAGAGGTTATGGGCGTATTTCATGTCATATGTTTAATCTTAGGCTGAATTTTGTATTGTAAGGTTCAACTTTAAATAAAAGTACATAAATTTAGAAATTGTTTGGCTTTCTACAAAAATAACCAACAAAAACATTAGAAGCAATTTAATGATATTCCAGTTAGAATGCAAGAGTAAATTAGGAATACAATAAGGCACTCTGCATAAAGGAGTGCACATTTTATCCTCAAGAAGTAATGCATCTTATTCTTGCTTCGTTTCAATAACAATGACGAGGTCATTACATTTTATGACTGCTGAAAGGAACCCTATAAACTATTGCAGGTAAAAATATTTATTTCTTTTACATTGTTTATTTTGTATTAAGTCCTAAAACAAGTTGAATACATTCTTCTTTGAATGAATGTTTGGATTATAAGAATAAAATAGTTATTATATTTCGTGTACGAGTGTGCATAAAACATCATATACCGGGTAGAATGATAAATTTGTCGCCCTAAAGAAAACAACACTACAGCTTTATTTTAAAACTCTTATCCAAAAAATCAATTCAGGTAACTTGATTATGTAGTAGAGCTGACATCTATTCAATGTTGCTGCCTTCAGTCTCAATCACCGCCTTGATATGGGTCCAGAACTGGGAGCATTGGCCAAGCTTGGCAAATACTCAGCATTGGCGACGATCAGGCTGGCTTTTGTGTTGTGGGATGTCATATTGATGATGTTCTCAATGTATGACTAAACGAAGTAGTCCAGCGGGTTTAGGTCAAGGAAAGAAGGGGAGGCAGTGAGATAAGGGTACAAAGTTGTAGCACTCCTTCTAAAGCCATGCCTGAGTCTGTTTGGACTTGTGCATTGGCACGGAGTTCTGCTGCCATATGCAGGAACTGCTAGCAGCCACCTGATTGCACAAGAAAATCACCATTCTTCAGCACATCCAGGTACACTTTGGTGTTGACTTTCAAGCCGACTTCAAAGATGTGAGGTGGCATGATGAAGCCCTCGCTTGAAACCACACCAAACTCCATAATTGTGGCTAGAAACTTTGTTTTCATTACCCTGGGCACATCTCTGTTATTCATGGCAATCCAGCAATGCATTTTGAGGGTGCTGGCAATAGTGCAGTTGTCATAACTTGGATTGGTAGAGAGCATGAGTTGTACAGTGGTACATCTCTGATCTCGCTTGATTGTGTAACTTTCAGACATGATAAAAGGATCCTATCGCTCTTGGGATTTGTACACAACTAGCTAACTAGTAGATGGTCTGCAACAAAAAAAGAACACCAGGTTTCCATCAAACGGAAATGGAATCGTGTCATTGTTCCATCCTATATATATATATATATATATATATATATATATATATATATATATACATATACATACATGTGTGTGTGTGTGTGCGTAATATACAAGGGTCGTTCTAGAAGTTATGCTTATTTTTTATTTTGCTCCAATGGATCAGAGAGAATAACAAATTGCATTGTTATGGTGACTGAACTTATATATTCATAGTCTGAAAGTTGAATCTCTCTATCGCAGATACTGACAGACTAAGGACCAAGAATTCCATCCCCAGATTGATCATTAACTTTCTGATTCTAATTTGATTGTTTTATTATTAAATCATGGTAAAGTAAAGATTATAGAGTTCACTTATTCCTAATCCCTCAAAGAAACTCTTTGAATTAGTTTAGATTTATTTTAGCACCTATTAATAGTTATTAAAAGTCTATATTTCAAACTTGATTATTAAACAGATTTAAACCTCTCCTGATAAATTTTCTTTATTTTTCTGGCTCTGGTCTCTAAAATAATTTATGTTCTATTGTTTTTTTTTTGTTTTTTTTTTCGATTTTCGGCACAAATAAAAAAATATAGATGAAAATCCCATAATGAATTTATTAAAACCTTGGATAAAATACGTTTAGAAATTCATCAAATAAAAAAAAAAAGGTACCTCAAGTTGGAACAATTAGTGGTAGATTGTAAAGGGAATTAAGAAATAACTGCAGTTTTGATTGATCTAAATAGACCACGTGTTATGGTTGGTTTGGTTGTTTTTGTTTTACGGCATATCAACCCTTTTCAGGTTATTTAATGCCGAATCCAAAGATTTTGAAGAAAACTTTTTTAATTAGAATATATTTGTTGTTTTTAAGTCGGTTTCTATTTAACCCATAGTTGGGACCCTAACAGATACTACCACTCCGGGTCAGAGTGGACCTGGGAGCAATGGCAATTAAAGGGTGGCTCCACACTCCCCAAAGCCCGCAAGCTGGGGCCTCACCACTGGATATAGTTTAAGGTCATATCCAGGACCCACGTGTTATGAGAGAACATCTTAGAATAGTCATCAGTTAAGTACTTAGTTTGGGGAAAGATAATGCAAGCATCTGCTTGGCTGTGAGCCTACAGATGACCAATATGAAATGAAATGGCCCCGGAAAGCTTCCAGGAAACCATGTAACTAACCATTTAGTTGAAAGAGACTGGTTTGCAAAAGTAAATTCAGGTTATCAACATTCAGTATGTGAATGTTGAACCATTCATCGTAAGTCACTTTCCAGCAAGCACGAGGGAAAAGACCAGATGTTTATCTGGTTAATCATATGAAGTTTCAAATGCAACCATTATGAAGATAACTGGAGAACGAATATAACAATATTCTGATAAATTGCTGTATTTTGTTCTGAATATAAAACTACAGACTTGGAGATGAAGTATATTAAGGAATATTCAAACATAACAATTGGAGAATGGTTGGTCGATCATTTTGTTTTAAGGCATATCAACCATTTTCAGATTATTCAATCTTAAATCCAGTAATTTTGAAAAAAAAGTTTTTATGCTTCAAATTCTTTATATTTTCAAATATTTATTCATATTGTTTGGTTTGGATGTTTTGTTGAGAAAAATTGTTGATTTTGTTTTGATTTTGCAGAACATGATTGAGTTTTGCAAAGGAAAAAAAACATTAACATCAATATTTGATGCATTTTAGATCAGGAAGAAAGTATTTTAGTAGCACTAGAATCTCAATCCAGCTAGATGAAAGTCAATAATTAAAAATTCCTTAAATATACAAAATTCTAAAACTTCTTGCTGCTTTTTAGTAGACATATCAACAGTTTTTGTGTCATTTTGAATACGGCAAAACTCCAAAGTACACAAGACTGTAAATAATTACATTCCTTTGTTTTCTTTCAGACTTCAGAGGAATCCCCTTTTTTTTATTATCGATGTCTTAACTTTTCCCACAAAAAATATCTTATTTAAATTTGTTTCATGACTCAGTTGAATAAAGAAATGTTTGGTGGTAAATTGTCATATAATACAAAAATGAATTCAAAACGAAAATTTTAATAATTTGGGATGTTTGCAAACTGAATTGGGGATAAATTATCTCAATTAGCTACTTGGATAATCTATCGAGCCAAAAAATAAATAAATAGTTTGTAAATTGAACGTTATTTTGATAGAAAATTTTGTCTAGTATTTTTTTAATGCTAAATTCATGTTTTTTTAAAAATGCAACATCTCTTTGCAATTTTTGATGAAACATATACTCTATTTTATTTAAAAATTGAAAATTATAGGAATTAAAAAATAAGTATAAAAATACTAATATAGAATTCATGACTGGGAACAGACATGTAAAATATGATTTAGAATGACATAATAAAAATTCTATTTTGTATGTAGATTAAACAAAGATGAACTTTCCATTTGAAGTTAAAGTTAGAAATTTAAGCTAACTTGACAAGAAGTTGTGTCATAACAGGAAATCAACGTTGAGAAAAAAGTCAGTCAATATTTTTTTTTCTTACAAGTTGAATATCGAATTGAATAGGCATTTTTCGAACTCCTTCATTCATCCCTATGCGGCGGAGCCAGAAAGAGATTAATACTATGCAATCGTTTAGATAAACTCTCTGTAAAATACTACATTAATCAAAAAGAGAATAAAATGCAACCCAGAGCAAATAATGAAGTTGTTGCTTTTTTATTGCTGCACATATTAAAGCTACAAAGAAAAAGAGAAACAGATTAACATCACTGTGACAGTTATGACAAATTACTACTACTACTACTACTACTACATGTTATAATGCAACAATATTTCAAATGTTTATGACAAGTCACTGTTTCAGGTAAATTTCTGTGATAAAAAATCCCATGTCATGCTCAAGACATATGTTACATGATAAGGGCTGCCCCCTTTTCATGTAAGTATAAAAATAGAGAAATTTAGTTAAAATGAAAATGAAATAGAATAGACGAAATTCGAACCTCGTAAATTAGGTTTAGAAATAGATTACGAGAGAGAATTAAAAAATGGAATGTAAAACAAACCATTGTTTAGCTTAGAGATAAAATAGTTTCAAGAAAAGAATGTGCGTTGTCAATTCTGTTATGAAAAATTCAATTGAGGAATGCAACTATAATAAACATGTTTTTAACATATTGGAAAAATAGGTTACTGGGAATATAGATTAAAATTCCTTTTGTAAACAAAGGAAAAAGTTTTGGACACGCATGTCCAGAACACGTGAAAGAAGACATGTTTTAACATGTGTATGACGTCATGGAAAATGGGAAGTTCTAGATATAGTTAGAAACTTGAAGGAGAAACTGAGAGAGAGTCTGAGGACGACAGACGACAGTCCAGACATGGACATTCGAACGTCTAGAAGCGAGACGGTCACTTTTGAAACTTAGAATGTGAAGCTTTGAATTCTTGACTCAGAAAACCATGGCCGGTCGTGAGAAGAAATAAACCCATCATGTGTTTTTATAAACGTCGTCTTTGTGTTGTAATTCTACCAAAAGGTAAAGTGAAAATTGTTATTATATGTCTTGTATATCATGTGGTTTAAAATGTCTTTACATACACATCTTACATACACAATATGAACACTAAGACTGTCTACACAATGTCTCAACACTATCTCCTCACTCTAAGAGCTTCTATTACATCTCATAACTACACTTCTAAGTATGAACATTTCATATATATGAATCGTCATAACACGAACAACATAATCTCTCTCACAACACCCCTCTCTCACTATTAGACTCTCACTATTAAAAAGTCCTAACAACGAACGATAAAATAACAAAAAAGAAACAAAGAATAATCATAATAATAATAATGAAACCCCTAAATATAACACATACTCAAGTCTTCATTTATTACCAAGCAATGCTGAGTGAGCTTTCTATTTTTATATAAAGAAGTGCTTTAGTCCACAGTATGCCTAATCTTTTCTTAATATCATCTATACTATACACACCACCACAATGATTTTTTTGTGCCTCAGCCTTTTCTTGTAAACAGCTACAAATATGCCATGGCACAGATTGGGACAAAGAGTGGAAATATGCACCCATAGTATTATCAATTATTTTTCCCATGGTTTATCAGCTGCAACTACTGGGCATTCGACTTATATTTTGTTTCATATGAGATAATCCAGAGAATATCTCCAATGTGAAGTACGAAATAGGATCTTAAGTATCGCTGCATTTAACAAGACTTTTTCACATTGCAAAACATATAAAAAAGACTTGTTGAAGAATAGTAAGAGGAAAAAACGAAAACAGTTCTCTGAGCAAATAAGCATTCGTCACTGTCGTGGGAGAATAGAAAGCGTCAATTGGAACAGCCAGTCACTGCACAGGTCAATGGCATTTGAGGCAGAAAGGTATTCTTTGAATTCAATTGGTATTTACACAACTGATGACCCTATTTCTACAAGACACTTTGTTTGGATAATGATCATACAATTTCTGTCCACCTCAAAAATATAAGAATGTAAACCTAAACAAATAAAAATAAAATAGAAGAAACTAAAAAAGATTCCCCTCTTTCCCCACAAAAATAAACAATTCTTGTTTCTGAAGATTATGTAAGAAAAAAAAAAAAAAAAAAAAAAGAGATGAATGTTCCACGTAATAATTTCATTTGGTTTACAAAGCTTTAATAAACTGGAACACATGCTATGAAAAATGTTTAAATGAAAAAGTATGTCTTGCCAGCGGTTCTTTTCAGCAATTTAGGTTGTAAAAGTGAATAAAACAAAGAAGCTTGGAACAAAATTAAATTAAAAGAGTTTTGGCACATGCAGAAAGATGACCCGGAAGAGATAAGGCTGATACACAAAGTTCCAAATGTATTCAAACAGAATAAGATGATTAGGGAGGAAAAAGAAAGCGGAGACACAAATTGGATAAAGCACAGAAGTAAAAGATTTATTTCCATATAGAATGCTGAAATTCCATTCTGGACTACAGTTAAGTTTCCCACAACAGATGCCGCATACAAATTCAATACATCTAGGCTAATAGCCACTATCTTATGTAGCTTTCAAATACCATTTTAAACACATTCAGTCGTGATAATAAATGCTACATTGCATCTTACGAGCAACAACATCACAATGTCTTTACAGGAAGGAGTCCCTATTTTTCTCTCTAAATATTTAGTCCTACCACTGTTACCAGTTGTCACCGGGACCAATTCTAGACATTCCACAGATTCCGTGATTATGCCAACCGTAACTGGCTCATAAATACAGACCAAACATAATTTTTCCAATTTCCGATTCATAAATAATAAAGGCTCCCTAGCCAAAATCCGTCCATTCTGTTTAGCTGAGCTCTGAAAATTCTCATATTCCAGAATCCAGTTCTAGGCTTTATAAACGAAGACTTACTAAAATTTAAATATAGTGTCACTAAGAGACATATTACGACATCTTCATCAAAACAAAAAAAAAATTAAACAGCCCTTGGTTTCTGTAGATTGGTGATATTTCAAACTGACACATTTCCCAAATATTTATGTCTTTTATATTAAGATTTCTCCTACAAAAAGTAAAAACCAATTACAAAAATATGGAAATTTATTTATAATTTATTTTATCTTTTCCATGCAATTTGACAAGATTTATAGGTTTTCAAGTATTACAATAATGATTATCATATGTAAAATTGTCGAAGACAAATAGTTTTATGTAATAACATTATACTTTCTGATGGCCAGCCAAACAATGCACGGGTGCACGCTGTTTGGCTTATGAAAATACTATTTGTTATTCGTTAACAGATTACCCGAAAACCTATAAATGTTGTCAACATGTGAAAGGCGGTGAGAAACAACCAATTTAACTTTTTTTGAACATTAAACATTACCTTTAATAATGCTATATAGAGATTATGGCTATATATAACATTAATTCTGAACTAAATTGAAGAGGTTAGCTCTCAAATATTTGCGCTTTTCTTTTAATTGTTATGCTGAAAAAGATATGGAAGTTCATTTAACAAAATAAAACAAACTTATTTTTTGCTAACGATTTTATTTCAGCAACATATTTTTTTAAATAATATTCCGTATTTTTTTTTTTCGGAACCAATCATAATAAAAAAAAATGATTATTTGGAAGCTAAACTCTTCAGAATATAAATATATATGAAATGCATTAGTTTAAAACATCACCAATCTACACAAGCACACAAAAAATAAAAATATTAACCTGTAAAATACATAAATGTTTAAATTGGCTTTTTTGTTTGTGAAAATCAGACTATAGTTATCAATTTGACCCTTTTTGTGAAATATTTGACTTCAAATATTTAGTAGAGTATGACAACCCAATTAGGGTCAGCTATTAGACACATTTACCCTTTTAGAACCTTTAAAACACACATAACTTCCAGATTGCAAAATATTTTTAAAAAACAAAACAAAGGAATTGATGGAACTGGAACGATGTTGCCCCAAGCATTCAATTTTTTATTTATTCGTAAATTTTTTAGGCGATGATCAGCGCTTTACAGGCTTAAATTTGGAATTATAATGTTCTACTATAGTGAACACCCACTTTTGGCCACTCTCGTTGTTTATGCTAGCACTAGCATTTACATTATTCCTTTTCAATTTTCCGCACTACTCTAAGGCACTTATCATAAATTACATGCTTAGCATTCACATTACCAAAATACTTTAGAAAAAATGGTATACACCTTACTAACAGAAAAAGGAAACATTTAACGGCTAGGGGGAACCATTATCAACCGATGTGACAAAAAAAAAGTGTGTGTTCCATTTATTAAGACGTTATTACAAATTGCTCCCCGACTATTGCAGTCATTAAAAATAATACCTTAAATTTCTTTTTTAATCTGAAAATTTAGCCTCTACTCGAGGTTTGCAGTAATGTTTTTTGGTTGTTTCTTTTTCTTATGACACAACGTTGACACATTAGATGAAAGCACAGAATAATCACATCACATAATCAAATCCCCACATTAAGAATGGATTCATAGATACTAACGTTGTTACTTCGGCACAGTACATTCATTTTAACCATGGGTGACAGTGCCCGCTATAATACTGGGCCGGTAGTGGCTCCCACTAACAACCATAGTTTTTTTTTTTTTTTTTTTTTTACAGATGGGGTGGGGGGGCATACTTCTACCAGGCAACGCTGGTACGCAGGTCCTGCTAGTTGATTACAAAAGAAGTTTGGTTCAATTCTGTAATGAATCAAACTCAACGTTTTCAAAAGTCTTACTTCTAAAACATTGCCGTATCATACAATTACGGTTTTAAACAAGTTGATCTATATTGAAATATAGATATCATGAAAACCAATGTAGTCAATGTCAATTACATTTGAAAATTTCAAAATGTACGACATTCTTAAGATTCAAAACAGTTCACAACTAAAAAATTGCTGGTATTTCGATTTTTAAAGGGATATATTTTCTTTTATTATAAAATGTATTAAAAAAAAAACTAACTATTCTATGTAAAGTTTGTGCTTTTTATTTGTCAATATCATTCCATTTTAATACAATGTAAATTTAAATGTCTATATTTTTTGTTTGTGATTTGTTCCGTTGGCCAGAAGATTTTTTATTTAAAAAACTGTTTAAAAAATGTTATAAATTAAAACCATGAAAACGAAATTAACACCTAGTCATAATTTTAAAATCTGGCAGTTTCTTTATTTTTAAAGTATCCTTATTATTATTATCAGTAAACGATGGAAAAATTTATTCTCCAACAGTGTCACCGTAATACACATATAAAAACGTCAAAATCAGTGAAGTTTAACAAAGAAAGAAAAACAATATATATCACTAATTATAGAAAGAAGGGGGGATTATTATCTTTATCTTGTTTTGTGAGTGTGTTTGTATTTTGTGAGTGTGTTTGTATGCTTGTAATTGCTTCGATTATTCATATTACTCATAGTACAGAAATGACAAAACAATTTCCATAGAAATATAAATTCAATAAAAGTATTATAGATGACTCTCTTTCAAAAAATAAAAATAATATAGCCCCATAAAAAACTATAATCACATATAATTATAAATATTAATAATTATTTTTATAGCTATAGACAGTAGTATTTCATGCTTTTGCAATCATCAGTGCAGGAAGTGATAATTACTGACGGCTGAGGGATATATACACAACACACTCCACCACCACCACCACCACCACCACCACCACCACCAATTATTCTTTGATTTCAATCAAAAATTCATTAGATGTGACATTATTTTAAATTTTAACCCTTATCCTTGACTGGCTCAGGGCCCTTAATAAATGTTGACTTAATAAAAAAAAATAAAAAAATTATTGTCGATCAAAAATAAGTTTTTTACTTCTATATTATTATTCTTATATAAAATTATTATTATTATTATTATTATTATTATTATTATTATTATTATATAGAAATAAAGAGAATTATTTACTATCTAATTTACACACATGTCTATGGTATGTACTGACATATATATGTAAATTAAATAATGATGCTGAAACTCTTTCTTATAAAACAAATATTAGAAAGTGGATGACTAAGTACAATAGAAGTTTTTAATAGTAATACACATGGAAAAATTTAAATAGCTTAAAATATTTCAATATTGGTATATATATATTTAGAAAGAGCTTGATAAGCTAAGAAAGAATCTTTTTAAATTTTTAAAATCCAATTAAAATCAAGGAAGTTATGACTATTTTTATGCCCTGCGTGTTTGGATATTTTCCCCTCTTTAAGACCATATGCGTTTTGTCACATTTTTTGCACTACTTTTTCAGTAAAAATGCTATATCTTTGTTAAAACACAAAATTAAGCAATGAAATTTGCCATATAAGTATTTTTGTGCAAGGAATCTGAATATGCTACTGAAATTCTTCAGAGATGAATGGTTTCCAAATAATCTGCAGTAAATGCACATGAATATGCTGTGATTGCTTAAAAATGCCATGTATTCATTAAAAGAAAAGAAGTTAGAGAACTCAAAGTTTAGTTGTAATGCATTTTATGTGCCAAAAACTGAAATCGAAATCTAGGATTGGTGAAAAATGAATATATTGCAATATTTCTTTGGTATTATTGTAGATTAATACCTTCTGTTACCCCTTCCCATCTGACCACCTCTCCAAAATATGTGATTCTACCTTTATAGACAATTGCATGTGAACAACTTGAAAAACTTTAATAAAAGATAGACAAAAATTATTTTAGAATTGAATGTAAAATGATTTCCCATTTTGAATCATTCGAGTATTTTAGGGCAGTTACCCCCCCCCTTTCCTATGATAGATAAATCCTGGGTGTTTTTTTTTTTGTTTGTTTTCTAAAAGGCGATTATGCGTGGTTTTAAGAGGGTCTTTGTGCAATTATGAGAAGGTGGGGAGGTTGCCACTCTGACTTTGGGTTAATGATAGGGCTAAGGAAAATTATGTGTGAACATCATGAAGACTTGAAAGAAACAAAACAAAAACAATTTTAGAATTTGGAGTGAAGGTTGGTTTCACATAAATGTAAAATAATTCACCATTTCAAGACGATCCTAGCGTTTTAGGACAGTTGACCAATTTATTTTTTTATGGGAGATTAATCATGTGCACTTTCTTTAAACGTTTTTTATGCTTTTTTTATTTTTATTTATTTAGTTTTTTACACTTATATGAGCTCACAGAGGAAGTTTGTTTAGTGGGGAGCTTTGCCACTTGTACTTAGTGTTATTGTTAAGGCTAAAGGTTTTAGGAGGAGGCTTGCCACTCATACCTAGGATTAGACATAGAATTAAGCAAGTTTTTTTTTTTTTTTTTTTTTTTTTTAAGAGGGTGTTTGATACCCATTGTGAAACTTTACAAGAATTATGACAAACAGACAAAAATAAAGGTTATTTAAAAAAAAGTGACGTCCCTCTAACAGAAAACATGATGCTTGGAAAAATACCAAGTATTTAAATTCTATTTAAATATAAAAAAAGAAACCAGTTTTTGCTAAAGCTGACAAATTGTTAAAAATTTTGAATTAATGTTATTTTGATTTTTAATTACATTACATGTCTTTTCCTACCGTTTTTATTTTTTAACTGAGCACCTCCTACAAATATTTAAATATTGATTATTTTTTTATTTTATTTTTAATAATGGGTAGATTAGTTTCCATTCAATAATAATTCACTGAAAACATTTTTTAAGGGACGAAAATTAGAAGTGTGTGTTACCGTTCGTACACATGAACCAAATCATATTTCACATTTTCCCTTGTTAAAATATTTTAAAATTTACTACTACCCAATTTTAAAAAATATTTGTATGGTTGATAACAAAATAGCTTTAACTAAACATGTAAGAATTTTTTTTTATAAACAGATTTTCAATTAAAAAAAAAATCGATTTGGAATAAAAAGAACAAAAACAAAACGTCTGTTTACGCCATGTTATCGCTGCTGCTGCTGCTGCTACTATCACTAATACTACAGAAGTCTTGATTCAAATTCATAACGATTTTTTCGGATATTATGTTTTTAAATTGCTACGTACCACTAGAGAAAACACTGTTCAATCATCTTTTTAACGAATAAACATAGTAAAAAGATTGTTTTATTTGATAGTGAGTGTCCAAAGAAAATTTTTTTCAAAATTTTCAATACTCATCATTTTGAAATTTTTTTTTTAACACAACAAAAAAAACAGTGATCAAATGAATTTTGGACACTCAAAATTATTAAAAATGACATCTCTTTTGGCTAATTTCCAAATTTCATTAAAAAATTATTCACAGAAACACGGTACGAATGTTTAGAAATCGGGGGGGGGGTCGTTACAAAAATGCCGTTTTATGACGTTCACTTTATCACTTTATTTGCTTAAAACTCTAAAAATATATAATGTATGTTATTATTTACTAATTCATTTGAAAGTAAATTCATTTCTGAACAAAACGGTATTTTGAAGACTTAAAGTGCTTTGGTTTTTAAAATATGACTATTTTAGCAGAAACCCCTTGAAATCTGTGATTATCCAAAGCGTTTTAATGGCCATGTGTATTGCTAGTTTTAAAAACATAACTCAATCATATAGTTAAGTTATATTTTAGCATAAATTTTGTGTATAGCGGAAAAGCCTTAGGAAAACAAACTTTGATAGCCTTTCCTTGCAAATAATAATACACTGTTTTTGAGAGTAATCCAATCCTTTTCATGTGAATTCCTCTTGTAAACGATTCATACATTTAATTAAACAAAACTTGCTATTTCACTCACAGAAATTGTAGGTTCCTACCTTTCCAAATAGTATTAATCCACCATAATAGATTTGATAGGATTTAAACTCAGAATAACCAACTCCATAATCCACGATAATATCCATTAGGTCAATCACATATAACAGCATTTTGAGTATTAAGCTTGGTACAGATTCAAGTATATAATCTGACCAAGTATTGATAGACAGTTGAAAACTAATAATAATAGGCAGTACACTGGCAGCAAACACCCGCATCTTCAACACACAGACAAATGGTACAAACGCAAACCAGTAAGAGTAATCTTAAAATCCTATAGATATGGAGGTACAAACAGATTGAACCAACCAAGTAAGGAAACTGCATGTCATAATAGTTAACAAAGAAAAATCCTGGCAGATGATAGATTTCATCGTCTCAGCAGATCACATCAAGGGGACAAACAAGTTAAGCAAATATACAGAACTGGCCAGAGAACTGAAAGGGATACAGAACATGAAGAAAGTAAAGATAACACTAATAATGGTAGGTCACTAGAAATTATCTGGAAAAACCATGAAGAAAGAATGGGCAAAATTGGAATCCGGGAGAAAGCCAAGAAGATATGAGTAGCAATAATGAAAAGGGATGAAATCTTAAGACAAACTCTCAAATGTGGAAACTAACCCACATGAGCTACAAACTTTGGCTGGTCATGTGGAAACTGCAGCAGAAATAAAATAAAAAGATAGATCAATACCACATGGGATCAAGAAAACTAAAACCATAACATTGTAAGTTAACTACCGCCTCCCCAGCAAAAAAAGAAAAATTGCAGTGTCAACATTGATTGGCACCATATCAAATAATCGAGAAGGGTTGAGAAGGACAGAAAAATCGGAGAGAAAGCACTAACCAGACCTCCACTGAACGAATACAAAAAGAACTAGGATCTCGGAGAGACTTATTCACACCCTAATTCCGGTGATGACCAATGGTCATCGCCAGTGAGAAGTTAATAGCAAACAACTGTTGCGATGATGCAGATTCATTTGCAAAGTTTATTGAAAAAGATGGAGAGTAATGGAAATCTGGGGAGACCTGTTGTCACCCTGACTCCAGGGAATACCATCGATTGTTGTCAGTGAACAATATCTGATAATGAACTGTGTGAGAACTCCTAGTGAGTACAAATAATAATAATCTGTTATTAATGTAGATTTAATACCTGTCTGTAGCCGAAACTATTACTTCTATATATTGCACTACTTTACTATCTTTCAATGCTAAATTCAATGAGGTGGGAATAGTGTAGTATCTGTTCTGTTGTAATGATACCATCCATCTAAACTTTACCTCCTTTTTTGCTGGGGTGGAAGTGGTAGTGTTGTATTTGCTCTATTGACATCCCAGGGGTTACATTCTCCTTTGGTTGGGGTCGGCTTCATACCAATAAAAATATGCAACCTCTGGTCACATACTTTTACTAATATTACGGCTACTATTAATACTAGTAATAATAAAAGAGTCAGCAGAGGGAAGAGTATAGCCAGACTCTTATGAACAAACCCCAAAACAAACGAAAGTGATAAAAAGTGTAGGAAAAGATAAGCCAACATCCTACAAAGATGACTAAACTCTTTTAAACGGCGCCGTGTAGGTAAATGTCATGTAGACAAAGCAATCTGTAAACATTTTTATGCAACCAGGCAAGCTGCCTTTACACGGACAATCAGTGGAGCATAGAAAAAGATGGGTCCCTTTCTCTTTTTGGCCGTCCCACCATTGCCGTCCATATCCCTCAAAACCGACCGACTCACCCCGCCCCACCTGAGAAGGGTCAGGGAAAGAAATCACATCAGTGAAAAGATATCAATTTTGCAAAAATATTGACAATCTGACAGGCCCAACCAATTCTTTGCCTTTCTTAACGGTAGAATATCATGCGTGCAAATAAATGACAAAAGCAGAATAAAAAATTCTATGTAGTATTTATTGATACGTATGTGCACGCGTGTGATTTAAACAATATTATATCCAGATAAAATAGATGACGTCTTGTGAGAATGACAGAAGGATAAGAAAAATAGACTAAAAATATCAAACAGAAATATCACATACACAAACCAACCAATTGGAAAACAATAGCATATCTTGAAGTGTAGACCTTATGGATTATTGTTTTTCTTTTCTTTCTTTTTTTTCAAAATGTAAATATGACTTTTAAAACACAAAATTACAAACCGACGATTTGGAATCTAATATACAAAATTTGGTAAGCCACATTTCATTAATTTAACAAAAATAATATAAAATTTGCTACATCGATATTTGATTCTACCTAGCCACTTTTTTTCTTTCCAGTTTGATCGTTACAATGGCAAAACATCTTTCACTTTAAAAATAATTATTCCGACAAGAAAGATTTTTATGATGGCAGTAATTTTAAATAACTATGCAAGTAAAGGGAAATCTACATAGATTCATTTCCATAAATCAGCATTTATCCTCCTTATATCAATAATAATCGTACAATAAGAAATGAAATTTTCTTTTCCCTATACAACTTTAAAACTGTGCCATCAAAATAATTTTAGTTTCAAATTACATTAATAAATCCCGGATAACACGAGGTAGATATGATTAGTTAAAAATAATACAAAGTTTAATAACAATATTTGCACTTTCAAACATTATTTTGAATAAGATTCAAGAAATTTTTTAAACCCAAACGTGGCTTTCTTCAATAAATCATTTATTTTAAAGATTTATGTTCTTGACATAAAAATGTCCTTCTCAAAACTATCTTTTTTCTCTAGTCTTTTCAAACTTTTTTCTTTGACATAATTAGCCATTAGAGATAGAAGTCCATTCGATGGAACGAAGGGTCGATGTTTAAACGTCAACATGTGTATGATGTGACTACGTGCTTTGAGATAATGAAAATATTCACTTTCAAAGATCGCTATCTGAATAATATTTTATAAATTACGTTTCGGAATTTTTGAGATTATCATAATTTGTATGCTTTAGATGATTCAGATTACTGTTCTCATCTTTAGTATTATTCTCACAACATTTTAGTTGGTGTAACCTCTGACCTTCTTCAGACATATCTTGTTGAACTCAAAAATCTTTCCGTAAGACTCTTTGAATTTGATTTTGAACAGAAACCTTTATTTAATCCACAAGATTAGTATGTTCGTTTTGTCAGCCATGATTAGATATAAATCTAAAGTAATTTACAATTGTATTCTTAGTATCGCTTGCACTGAGGATTAAACCTTCAACTTTTAAGTGTCACATGAATTTTACTTAATACTTTATCCATTACACCAAGAAAATCGGAGGTTTCATCAGACGAATACATTGTAAGAATAATATTAATGATAACAGTAGTCCAAATAACCCAAATAATACAAACACTTTAGAAATATAGAAGGGATTCCTATCTCTAAAAGGCTAATATATCTATAAGAAGGAGGATTAAAAAGAAAAAAAAAAAAAACTAACGAAAAAGAAAAAATAGGATTTTTCTTATTTGAATTCTTAGGACTATTGTTATTTTTGTTTCAGTTGATAAAACCTCCGACCTTTTTCAGGTGTATCTTGTCGAACTCGGGAATCTTTCTGTCAAACTTGGGAATCTGCACGGGATTTCGAATGGAACCCTTTATTTAATTCACAGGAATAATAAACTCTCGTTCCACCAGCCATGACCGAATAGAGGTCCTAAGTCATTTCATTTTTTTGCTTTATTTTTCTCTTTATAATTTGATTTCCAGTTTGATTTCACCCTTTTTTTTTCTTTCTATGGAAACCATTCCTTCTTTTGTGCAATGATAATTAGTTTGGTTTTATCATGATACTATTTTTGTTTAATTATGGTACAATTTATTTAATGATATTTGAGATCATATCAATTACTGATAGATATTTGGTATATGTCTGTTTGGAGGAAAAATATATTATTACTTCTATATCTAAAGCCGATATTTTACTGTTTTTCAATGCTCAATTCAAGAATGGGTAGTAGTGTAGTATCTGTTCTCTTAACAGAATACAATCTTCCCAGGCATTACCACCTAGTTAAGGAAGGGTAGTACAATATATGTTTGTTTGTCATAATACCATCTCACTAAGCAATATTCTCTCCTTATGATATAGTGAAGTATTTGTTCTGTCATCATGCTATCATCCTAGGTATTACATTCTCCATTTTGTGGGAGAAGGTGCAATATCTATTCAGTTATCATAAAACCAGCTTCCCAGGCATTACCTTCTCTTTTCAGTCTCATATAATTGCTAGTTTGACTAATGAAGCCAGTATATCGATTTTACAAATGATAATTGGTGAGTCCAAAGCAAAGTTTGAGTTGTCAGATTAAATGCTATTTGGGTGTCATGTTAACCAGGCTGATAGCCATTAGTTGTGTGCTCTCGTATAATGCGTGAATGTAGGATTGACATAAAATTCTTAAAGATAAACTAAAATGACCGAAAAATGGGCTGAATTGACTTAAATAAATAAAAAGTAAATGACTTAGAATGACTTTAACGAACTTAAGGATGAATTAAATGACCTTAAGAATGACTTGAATGCTTAAAAAATAACTAGAATCCTTCAAAAACAACTTGAATGGCTTTGAGACTGACTGGTTGTAAAGTGGGTGATCATTTTATATTAAATTAATACAGAAAAGTGATCCCCCACTTTATATCACAATAAGTACAGCATGTAGTAAGAACAGATACTATACTTTGATTTTGACCAAAAGGCTAAGAAAAGGGTATTTATTTGCCCCCCCCCCACCGAGCAAATTAGGCAGAAGGCCGATTTTTAATGTGAGGAGTGAAGGGGAAATGGGGACCAGCTCCCTGGGGAGTAGGGGAGCTGGATAGTGACAATTGGTATGAAGGGTTGCCCCTACATTGACCAAGGTCCTATATGTGGAGTTTCCACCACATATGGTCTTTGCTTGCAGTATCTGCCAGAACAGAACAAAAGTCCAAGAAAATCTTAAAAAGCTGAGAACAGCATCTATTAACAACAGACCTTTGATCTTAACCAAAAAGGCCAAGCACAAAAGTGTTACAGACAGACCGACGGGCTGATTTATAGAGTCGCTTGCACGCGACTAAAAAGCTGACACTATAACTCATACAGGGTAAGTTATAAAGGTGGTGAACTTTAAATTGACAACTTTTTTTTTTAATTGCTGAATTGGCAACTACCGGTTATTTTGAGTTCAGTTTAGTTTGTCAATTCATTATGAAGAGACTGACATCCAAGCAGCATTTGTAAATTGCAAATGATGCTACCAGTTTATATTTGATGAATAAATAAATTCACAAAATAGATGTGTTAACATAATATTTGTGTGATTTAACCACATTAGATTATTTTCTATGGGGATATGTAAAGTCTCATGTCTACACTGATTAATCAAACACAATAAACCACTTGGAAGAGTTATTGCCGAAATACAGCCTAATTTAATGCAAAGATTTTGCGAAAAGTGGACCTGTAGATTACACCATATGTACGGGCCACAAGGTCATAGGCTTAAAATTGTATTCAAATTATAAATGCCAAAAATAAATCCTTTGAATGAACCACATGTGTAAATAAAATTATTTTTCTGTCATTTTATTTTAAAGGTTGCCACCTCTAAAAAACATACACACACACATATATATATATATATATATATATATATTTCTTGTGAATATTGTCTTTTTTACTGAAATAATAAAAAAAAGTTTTTATTATATACCTGTAGCAATAATTGTATCTGGCTTTATAATCTCCCATACTAATGCGGAACAAAATATAAAAATAAAAGCAATTAAAATTATGTTCTAGACATACATAAAAAGTAGATAAAACATGTACTAAATATATAAGTGCTTATATGACTGTTTTAACATAAAAACACATTGACTGATATAATGTTCGACTAGTACATGATATTCTGATATATATACAAAGCAAATATCAGACCAGAATTAAAGCTGAAGTTAAAGTCAAGCACTTCTACTAATAATATGACTAATAATCATGGTGTGTATTATTTGGACAGCTACTCTTAGCTTGGTTGTTATTTTTTTATAAAGTCTTATGCAATCTCCATATGGTTATGCATAAGCCCCTCTCTCGACTTTCACGTGTGTCTGTGACATGCACATTCTCTATTACCAGCCTCGATAACCGATAGACAAGACGTGGTCGATCACACCAGAAAGTTACCTGCTTTCACTCCCTGTTGTGTTACCTCCGGATTTGACTTTGTTCCCAGGGTGTCTGAGTTGATGAATGGTTTACGTTCTTCTGGTAAAGAGTAAAGATGAGATGCCTTCGCGGTCTAAAAGTCAGAATTTCGTATCTTTTAAAAGATCGGTGTCAACTGGTAGGAGCCACATGGAACACAGCATGGAAAGAGGAAAAGGATGATAAGAACACTTCTAATATAAAAATATCATTGAAAAAATAAAATAAAAAACAACTGACTTGACCATGTCACTCTTGTGACTCAGTCCACTGCATCACAGATTCAATATTGCCAAAATAAGCAATTTGTTCTCTTTACAAGATTATAATTAAATTTTTCTAATGGCCTCTAAATTCTATAAGGTCCATTTTTTTTTTTTTTTCTTTCTCAGGCAGTGATACAGTGTTGGTTAATAATCAGTGCTTAGTGAAAGTTTTTTTTTTTTTTTGGGGGGGGGGGTTCAATCCTAACTACAAGCGATAACTAAAAATAATATAATTAATTAACAATACTATACGATTATGGATGACAAAATGAGAACAATCTACCTTTATGGATTAAATAGATGGCTCAGTTCAAAATTCCGTATAGGTTTTTGCAGTCAACATCAAGATTCAAAAGTTCAAAAAGATGCATTTAAAGAAATTTAGAGATTACATCAACCGAAACGTGAAAATAACTAAAATGAGAATAGTAATCCAAACAATATATCCTCATCTCAAAAATTCTGAAACAGAATAAGCTGTTGCAAACACTATAAACAACATATATTTATATTCTGTTTAGTAAGCATGCAGTATATATATATATATATATATATATATATATATATATATATATATAATGCACACATTTCAATATAATTCGAGATGAATGAGAGAAAACGAAAGCCACATAGTAAGCAGCTAGTGTATTGGATCGACTAGAATTGATCTTTCAATGGATCTTTCATCATGCACTTTCGGAAAGCATCTGACAATGCCAGATGAATCAATAGATGCAAACGTCGACATTCAGAAATTGACAGATTTCTCAAAAGAAAGATTTAGACGTTCATTTACAATTCAAAAGCAACAGGGAAGAACTTGTGGTGGAAAATGCAAACATGCTTTTCTATGGTTGCTAAGAATGCTTTCAAAGATAGAAGTCAGCAAGAAATGAAAAGAAAAATTGCAAGGAGCCCAAGATAGGTATTGTATTTGTGTTGTCTGTTTTACAGCATGGCAATCCTTTTAGAGTTATTTAATAACAAAAACATAATACCAATTACTTTTCATTTTTTTTTAAATTTTAGATAAGGGTTGATAATTTGTATTATTTGTTTTGACCGACACAACCTATAACCAAGATGAGAATAATAGTCCAGATAAGCCAAATAATACACAATACCAATTCAATAAATGGAAGACATTGCAGAGTCAGAGGTTTTGGAAGGCATTGGAGTTATAAAAATGCTAAAGGTCGGAGTGGGATATATTAATTTTTGAAGAATGAACAGACAGTTTAAATATTGGTTTGATTGTTTTGTTTTATGGTATATCAATTCATTTCAAATTATTTAACACTGAATCCAGTAATTGTCAAAGAAGCTTTTATGCTCTTAGTTTCATATATCGTCAAATATTTATTCACGGTGTTTAGTTTGGTTGATTTGTAGAGGAAAATTATAGATTTTGTTTTGGGGCTTTGCAGAATGACTGAAGAAACAAATAAAACAATAACACCAATGTTTAATGTATTTTAGATCAGTAAGCTAGTATCTTCAGACAGCCTGATTCTAGTAGTACCAAGCTTAATAGTGAAAGTGGGAGTCGGATAATTTTGGGATTCTAAGTCAGATATTATACCTTCTAACAGTTTAAATAAATACGATAAATCTGATTGGATTTAACTCAGCTTAGCTGATTTCATAATCTGTGATTGTATATATTACACCATTCATATCCTACATAAAAAGTGTTGTTAGTGATTATTAAAACATAGATAACAGTAAGGATGAGAGTTCATGTAGAAACAAGTAAAATATTTGTTTATTTTCCTAATATTACGTTGTGATTTGGCTTTCAAGCGCACTTGATGCGTATTTTATTTTATTCAAATGAAAACAATGTTTCTATATGAACTCTCATCCTTGACGTTATTCTCGCGTTGCCTACACACAGGTCAAACATTTCAAAATACAACCGCTAGATACAACACGCGCCTCTTTACAAACAGACTTCTTTCTTCAACTTTACAACATGACAAAGAAGAAGAAAAGAAAAAAACAAAACAACACGCTGAAGATGAAGTATACCTCTGAAATATATTTGTGATAAATTTCAAACAAGTAAAATATTTGTTTATTTTCCTAATATTACGTTGTGATTTGGCTTTCAAGTGCACTTGATGCGTATTTTATTTTATTCAAATTAAATCAACGTTTCTATAATGGAACTCACACCCTTGATGTTAATCTCACGTTGCCTACGCATAGTTCAAACATTTCAAAATACAACCGCTAGATACAACACGCGCCTCTTTACAAACAGACTTCTTTCTCCAACTTTTCAACTGTTGGAGACGCCCCTCCATGGGATTAATGGACTATCTCATGACGTCACTTCCTCTAGTGACATCACTTCTGGTATCGAGACCGGTGCCCGGCAGTCTGAGATTGGCACTCTGCCAAGCAGGTCGTGTGCACATGCCTCAATGTTGAGGAATGGTATTGCTCAACTCGCTTTGCCTGTAATATATATGAATACATGTTTGTTTCCTAAAAATCCTGTGTTCCTTTCGTTTATTACCATTTAACCCCATAACAACAACATAGCAAGGAAAAAGAAAAGGAAAAAAAAGAAGAAAAACAACACACTGAAGATGGAGTATACCTCTGAAATATATTTGTGATAAATTTCAAACAAGTAAAATATCTGTTTATTTTCCTAATATTGCATTGTGATTTGGCTTTCAAACGCACTTGATGCATATTTTATTTTATAAAAATAACAATGTTTATACAATCCATTTTAAGGAGTAAAGATGTTCGTGTAATCATTATCAGAAAGTTATCTTCAAACAAAATTCTACAAAAGTTTTATTCTAATTAGATTGCATTTACTTAACTGAATGAAGTTTCAACTCTTTAATTAACAATTGTTTATATGCCATTTTTTCATGAGAGAAAAATGGGGTGATAGTATCGCTATTTCTAACGATCTTAAATGCTGTGTATCTTAGTTGAAATTCTTACAGCAACCACATTTAAAACTCTCTTACATCACATATATAAGCCAACCAATGACCGTCTTCTTTTATATACCCAAGCTTTCAGGGCAAGCAATTGAACATTTTTGGATTCTTTATTAAGTGGAAGAGTTTGGACTACAAAAATATTTTTTTTCGTGAAATATCATTTTGAGGAAAATAACTCAATTGTTGCTTACAACTGTATCTTTGGATTAAAACCGTGTTCTGGAGTTCAAATCCCGTTTTAATACGATTCAAATTGTGGATAAGGAAGTAAATAGTTAATGGACAAAGAAAAAAAAGAAGATAAACATAACTTTGTTACAACAATTTGCGTCAACAGAGGAGTATTCCTACTAACTTTCACGTCTCATAGACATTAAATTAACATATTGTTAATATATAAAAGATATTAAATTGAAGAGGATGGGAAAAAGTAGGAGTCCAATGCAATCCGATGTTCTGAGTTTGAAGGGAGAGGAATAGAGACTGACTGGGTGCTTCAATTTTGGTGTTAAGCACTTGCTCCTCTATCTACACTAAAAAGCAGTGATACAATAAACGAGTCTGCCAATGGATGATTCATTTAACATCCGCTTTCAATTTTGTTTAATTCACATAAACGCTACACAAAATCTTCTGAATTCAAGACAACCTGATGTTATCATTTTCAGAACTGGCAACTTTTTAAAAGAGCTAAGCTTTGTGGATTGAATCAATGCTTCATTTTGATAACAAGATCGACAGAATTGGTTGAGCCAGTCTGGATGACTTAAATCGTTGGATATATGATAAAAACTAATGAAATGTAGTCAAAACAAATCGTCATAAATAGATAAACATAATGTTATGTTTTATATATTTAATAATCACTTTAAAAGGGTTTTGATAAATAATTGTTTTGTGTTATGGATTATTATGTATATTTATTTAAATATATGAGTTGAATTAAGTAGTAGTATAAAATACACTTATGTGCAAGTTAAACAAAAACGCTTGTATTTCACTAATAGGTGTTCATTAGGATAATGACATAAGTATATCTATATACATCAAATAAAGTTAGGCATATGTACAGAGCTTTACGTTGCGAGTGAAACAGTCACATTTTTTTAGTGATTTTTCTAAGTGGTGACTTGAAATAATAGAACACTTATCTTTTGGCGATTGTTTTTTCACTGACAGTTCATTACTGAGTGAAAAATTTCTTTTTAACTGTTTTTTTTAATAAAACGATTAAAGTCAGATAATTTAAATAATAAAAGGTTTAATAGAACAATATAATCGTTTTGTTTAACAAAGGCTGTTTAAAAACATCTGAAGAATTTTGAATGTTTATACTTTCAAGTTTCAACATAAAATTAAGTGCATATTTAGAATTACACTTATTAAAAAAAAAAACAGAAAATTTTTATAATGTACATACTAGTCACAGAATGAATAATGTCATATTCCAAAAATCACATGGGATTAGCTAGTAACTTTTCTACTTGGCTAGTAAAAGAAAATATTTAGTTGTCAAAGATCAACTAAAGACAAATTTGTCTGTAGAACCCTGATGTGTGTGTGTGTGTGTGTGTGTGTGTGTGTGTGTGTGTGTGTGTGTATATGATAAACTTTTAAAATAACTGATCATTATGAATACTGGAATATATATTCTAGGCATAAAGTAAGTAACATGCAAGCTTTAACATTTAAGCACTAGTTCCACCCACCCTAAAATAATAATCCATAATATAAATCTCCCCTATCTGTTTAAATGTATGTATGGGTGTATGTATGTTTGTATGTGTGCTGAAAACTTTCGACAGAGGAGACAAATTTTCACGAGATCAGTATCGTTTTGAAGCTCGATCCTTTCAACGACAAATATCGAAAAAATTGGCCAAAACTATGAATTCCTTCACCCTCAACTAGGCACTTTTCTACAGGGAGGGGTCACTTTTTTCATTGATATTTTCGAAAGTCTAGCCTCCTTTTCAATTGTCTAGCCTTAATTTAAACCTATGTCACTTCCAGTTTAACGATGGACACAACAGCAAAGACGTCACAATTTTTTTTTTTCACGTTCTTTGCCTCCTTTGTGGTATGGATTGAGCCTGCCTCTCTACAACTACTTTTCTTTCTTTCCTTTTTTTTTTTTTTGCTCAACACACACCTCCAAACACCCGAGCAATGATGGGCACCCAAGCTAGTAAATAATAAAACTTAAAATAGGATGAAAAAAGATTTAATAATGAAAAAAAAAAATTGTTCTACATGAAATGTCAAATTATATTATGTAATAAAATGTCAACAGGAGTGTCAATAATGTGTATGTGCAGGGTAAACTCTTAAACTAATAAACTCATCATTATGGATTATGGCATATGTATTCTCAGCAACATGGTGTATAACATGGGTACATTATTATTTCCTTTACCATTTAGAGGATTCCCCTCACCCTAAAAAATAATAAAGAGACGATTTCTTACGATTGGACAGCTTACTATTGCAAGACATTGTTGGTTTACTTATAAGCAGGCAAAAATGAATTCTGTTTTGTCACTTATATGGCGAATGGAATACATTCTTATATATAAAAATCAAAATGTGTGATTCAAAATGCTATACATATTGCCTAAATTCTTTCATATATATATAGTAGTGATGGGACGATTTACAATTTTTTTTCCAATTCCGATACAAGTACCAATTCTGATTCTTTTAAAATTTCTAAACATTCTATTAGAGACTTGATTTTAAAAATGTTCAAATGATTGTTACCCCCTCCCCAATGTAATGTGTGCGTATGTTTTGCAAAACATAAAAAGACACTGGGAGTGGATCTTTTAAAATATTTTTAAAAAATATTTTTGTAATTGAAAACTGTGAAACAAGATTTGTTTTTCTTTTAAAACAAACCTCATTTGTTCATCATTAATGCTATTTAAAAGTTTAAAAAACAATGAAAAAGAATCGACGATTGGTAAGCAAAATAAGAAAACAGTGTACTAATAAAATAGTTAACAAAGCACGTCATTCGTCAAGAATGAGTTTCTGCATAATCATGTTACTACTTAGGAAACCATGCTTAAGATTCTACCTTTCCTCTATGAAGAAATGTTCATTTTATCTAAAAAAGATTTTTTTTTGCAATTGTAAAAATTTGGTCAGTTATTAGATTGATTTGTGTTACTGTAAAAATAAAAACAAAATACTACTACTACTACTACTACTACTACTAATGATGATGATGATGATAGGAGCAGTAGTAAATAGATTAACACCTTTGGCTAAATCACTCCTTCAAAATGAGATTCTACTTTTTTTTTAATATGATGACATAAAGGAAAAGAAAAAACAATTATTTTAGAAGGGTAGAGTAGGAAAGCAGTTTCGTACTTAAATTTAACGTAAATAATTTCTAGCTCATTCTAACTTTCTAATCTTATCTCAGAAATCGAAAATTAAACAAAATACTAATCAAACATAATATTTTCACTCGATTGTTGCCGTTTATTTGACGTGTTTCTACCAGTGTTTGTTTAATTTTTGATTTTAAGTAGTTATCAAGGTTCCCTGTGAAGGACTTATGGACAACTAATTTTTCCTAACTCAGATCATACTAGGGTTTTTTTTTTTTTTTTTTTCAACTTAAAACATACTTTAAAATAAGTTTAAACACAAGTAAACTTATCCAGGTAGGAAAAAGAGTACTGCCTTTGGTAACATTTATTTGTTGTATAGTTGCCTTTTTTATCACTTTTTTGTTCTGTTATACAGAAATACAAATACCTGAAGCTAAATCCTCTTTTTCTTTGGGGAGGAGTATAAATTTAAATATAGATATAATTTCCTTTTTAATTCGGAAAACTTCTGAATGTTTTACCTTTACGTATTTTATCCAAGATTTTGATAAACCCATGTGAGATTTTCATCTATATTTTTCACTTGTATCCAACAAACATTATTTCAGAAGAATCCGTGTTCAGCAAGTGCCAATGAAATGTAAAAACCTTGTCCAGAGCATTTTAAATCTTAATTTAGTGTGAGCTCTCTGAAAGGATGCATTTAGACGTTTAGCGATTAGGTGCAAAATAAGTTTACTAAGGAAATAGGCAAATTAATTCTGGAATGTTTACTTTGTTTACAATAATTGACTAATAAAAGAAATAAAGTAGACTCTGTGAATCAATGTTAAATCTAGGAATGGGATTTATAATCTATTCCCTGGGCATTAGTTTTATGTTGTAAATGAACAACTTCAAATAAATTTGTGTTTTATTTTTTTAATTGACAATGAAAAAAAATGAACAGAATAATTTTCGAAATTAGACACAAATTTTTCCAATTCTAATACCTCAAAAAGTTCTGATTTTTCTGATTTTAAAAGCACTACTAAAACCAAGTTTCTACCTCCCTCACTCCTTGAAGAAAACATATTTTTTACGTAAGGCCTGAAAAAAAAATAAATAAAAATAAATCGTCAGAATTCACATGAGCCCTACTAAAAGTAGTAAATATGGTTATAAATATGATTATAGTTATATATTGTATATGTATATTTAAATCAGTTTCTTTTCTTTTTAACTCAACAGGGTTAAATTGCATTGATTTGTACAGAAAACACGTTAAAATAAGTTAAAACAAAAATATTGTTGACCTTGTGTCTTGTGCTTTGAATAGCAGCAGCAGCTTTTAATATCGAGACAGGGCGGCCATGAAATAGGTAAGCAGACGAATTTTTTGAAACCAGAATGCAGAAACTGGATGGACGGTTTAAACGCCCAAGCAAGCAAAGCTGATCACAGCTTATATATATATATATGTGTGTGTGTACACAAGCTGAACGGTGTGTGTACGTTCATCTAATGGATAAATCTCCAATTCGTTTTATTTTAATGTCACAAAACTAAACATAAAAGTGACGTCAGAATAAAATGGGAAAGGGGTGGGGGTAAGAAATCATAAAAGAATAAACACGCAGCCGCCATCTTTCACTTGAACACTCCCACCCCACCAACCTATGTGCTGAAAATGCTATCAGAGTTGGAAAAGAACATTGATGAATATTGAGCGATTGTTTGGTAACAATATGGAATCAATTAACGGGAAGCCATTTGTCGTGACAGGTAAGTTCTTTAGGAAAGTGTTCTGACAAGAATGTCACTCTCTTGCAGAAAAATCTGCCTCTAAATACAGAGCCCGATTAGCCGAGTTAGGAGAAAGAGAGGAGAGTAGAAAAAGAGGTAGTGGAACAATGCCAGTTTGTACATCACCAACTGTCACAGATCCAATCAATGCATCCCTCAATAAAATCAATGACAACAGTAGGGAGAGAGAGAGAGAGAGAGAGAGAGAGAGAGAGAGAGAGGGGGGGGGGCGTCAGTCTTGGAGAATCGACAAAGAAGATGTCAATGGAAACAATGGCGGTGCGAAGGTGTGAGTGTGTGTAGGTAACTTTGAAAGCAGATCAAATTACCATTAGACTGCAACAATAGAAATTTCCTGAGTGTGCAGCTTAAATATTCTTTTGCCAAATATTGCATCAAACCATTCGCAATGTCATCATTGTGTGAAATGTGAGGAAGAAGACACGTTACACAATGATGTTTTCATTATCGGCATTTGGTTGGAGATAGGATTTCAAATTGTTTAACAATGGGACACTTTGATTCATTTTAATGGGGCCATCTAAGTTTGCATATGTCTAGGTGACAAATTTCGAAATAGACATATAACATGTCTATTTATTCAGTTTATTAGGGGAAATAGACTACTATATATAGTATAACTAGATCTCTTCAGGCGATATTACTTATACAAAAGTTCAGTCAGTAATAAATTACTGACTGAACTTTTGTGTAAGTGTTGTGGAGACGCCCACTAATTAACATAGGCGAGTGAGTGAGGTATATAAAGGTATCAATCACCAATACCGGGGGAGTCCGGCAACGACCATCAAATAGACAATACGCTTATGCTGCCTCCTGTAAGACATACAACACATCACCTGCCGAAATATCTCCAACTGAAGTATATCTGAAGACATGTAAATATGTTTATAACTTTTCTTCCTAAATATAATTATTGTATACCTTTATATATATTAAATATATATTATTGTATACCTTTATTTTTGTGTTCGTGTTAATTATTTGTGCAGACAAAACAGTAAGCAATATTGCCTGAAGAGGTCTCTAGTTACTTGTAACTGGCTGCCCGAAACATGCTCATGAATGTGTAACGACATATTAATGCTTATGTAAATCAAATAAAAAGCATATCTTGCCCTACTTCAGTATTGAGCACTCTTGCATTAACTATATTAACACTTCATTGGTTAATTTACTTCTGAAAAATGCTAACCTGGAATTTATATATATATATATATATATATATATATATATAATTATACACACACACACACACACACACACAAAAAAAACACACACACACACTCCTATAAATTTTTTTTTTTGTGTGTATTGGTATTCATATAAAAACTTTTTTTCTATTTATTTAAAAAGAAAATACAACTTTCTCATATATGGGTCGTGGAATTGCATTCACTAGCAAAAGATCTAGCTAATTTGCATATTTTTTAAACATTTTAATTAATTCCCCATTAGTTTTTTCGGTTTTCTTATGAGATGCTCATCTTTAGTTAACTATTACGTGTAATTATATTAATGCAGGTATTTTACATTATTTATACTTGCATAATATTTGCATAAAAACACAAATCTCTTCCTTAATATATTTTTGTTTAAAAAATTTTGCCTATCATAATACTTCTAGAGCTTTTGATCTACAGACATTGAACTTCACATATAATGTATTTGAGCCCATGCGAAACTTTATATTTGGGTTTTAGCCGGGGAAAATCGGTACAAAAGTGTGAAAAATTTTTTTTTAAATTAAATTTGTCAAGTGAAGGTTGAACGCTGGCATTACAAATATGCATGTATAACGTAGTAGCTATTAGTCCATGTTTTAAATTTTAGCCTAGCAGCAAACATGTTTTCACGGCTCAGTCATTAATGGCAGAGGAAAAAATAAATCGTGAGCTAAACGTTTTAGTTTTGATTCTCGGTGGTAGTGCATAAGTCATTTTTTTTAATTTAAAAATTTTTTTTTTAAATTATTACTCTATATTGGATCCGATATAATATAATACAAAACCTGCATTAATCAAAATATTATATTTAAGTGTATTTTATGGGCGGGCAATGCCGGGTGCCCTGCTAGTATATACACATACACACACAACTACAAAATAACTGAATAGGTATGCTAACTGTGTGATTGAATCACTAATAAACAGATATTACATTTGTCACATTCAATTTAAGGAAGTATTTTAATGTATGTACCAGTGCTTTTCAACCTTTTTGCTGGAGTGAAACCATATGGACACATTTCACTGGTTAACAGATACTCTAACTTAATAGCTAAATCTGACCCCCAAGATCGCCATGGGCATGAAATATGTGCCTACATTAAAGATGGCTTCCCGTGTGGCAGGGATATCTCGAGAGAAGATCCTAATTTACCCTATATGTGCTTCCAGGTTGCATTTGCTTACACCACTGCATTTATATTTGCCCTCTATAGGCCCCACAACAGCAGAGTTACTATCTTTAAGAGCATATGTGAGAAAATAGACCACATCCTGTCTACACATCCCTCAGCTAACATCAAATCTGTGGTGACTTCAACGTCCATAACGTGGAATGGCTAACCCATTCAAATAAGACAGACAATGAGGGGAGGTTTTGTCATGATTTTGCCATTGCTTATGATCTCACTCAGATTGTTCGGAAACCCACCCGTGTGCCCGATACTACTGGTCAATATGCAAGCCTCCTAGACTTTCCCTGAGCTATGTTCATGTTCGGTTCATTCTCCTCTAGGATCCTCCGATCACTCCGTCGTAGTTAAGATAAAAATGAAATGTAATAAGTCCCCAAATGTACCCCTCCACCGTACTGTATATCGATACTCCATGGCTGACTGGGATAGCTTCTGTACATTCATATCTGATCTACCTCTGCATTCCATGTTTAAAAAAGATGTGTCCTCTATAGTATCAGATCTGACCGAATGGTTAATTGTAGGCATAGACCGATTCATACCATCTAAAAAATTCCAACAAAAACCTAACAGCCAGCCATGGTTCTTCCCAGAATGTGCTGCTGCCATCGCGCACAGAAATCACTTTTTCCATAACTACCAACATAATAGATGCATTGAGACTAAAGCTGCTTTCAGGAACGCCAACAACCACTGTAAAAGAGTAATAACAAATGCAAGAGAGCTATATGCTCAGTCTGTTAAATCCAAAGTAGCTGATCACCAGTTTTGGCAAATAACAAATAGGATCCTGAACAGAAGTGTGCGTTCTATCCCAACCATTATCAATGGACCAGAGGCCATCTCGTCAGCATCAGACAAGGCCAAACTATTTGCAAAGAACTTTGCAGCTAATTCTACCCTATGCGACGAAGGCCATATTTCCTCCTATAACACAGAACACGCTAGGTAACATACAAATATCTGTGCATGAGGTCGCCAAGCTAATCAAGAACCTTGATTCCAGTAAAGCAACTAGCCCTGACGGCATCCCAATTATAGTGTTAAAAAAGCTTCAACCAGAACTTGCTCCCATATTTACGAAACTCTTTAAGCGTTGCCTTAAGGAGAAGTGCTTTCCAACACCCTGAAAAACCTCATCAGTATGCCCTGTATTTAAAAATTCAGGTGAAAAGTCATCTTCCTCTCAGTACAGACCAATAAGTCTCCTGTGTGTTCTGAGTAAGTTGCTGGAATCCATATTAAATAGAGAAATAGTCAACCACCTCAGCAGAAATAACCTTCCTACTGACACGCAATATGATTTCCGTTCTGCAAGATCTACCGCAGATGTGCTAATGGTTATATCTCATAGGATTAGTGAATCTCTTGACAAAAGCTTCCTTTCTAGGGCACTTGCTCTTGACATATCAATGTCAATCTGATCTCGAGCGTGTGATTCAGTGGAGGAAGATATGGCTTGTTACATTTAATGCATCTAAAACCAAACTCCTATCAACGCTCTGATCCCCATCTGGCATCAATTGAAATGGATGGCTCTCGTCTAGGAGAAGCCCCATGTTTTGACAAGCTTCTGGGCTTGACTTTTACTCCTGATCTGAAATGGAACACGTACATCAAGTCTGTTGCTAAGGTCGCTGGAAAGATGGTGGGATCCTTCTACCGCTCCAGAAGATATCTCACTACTGATGCACTTCTCTATCTATATAAAAGCCAAGTACATCCAAGGATGGAATACTGCTGCCATATCTGGGCAGGAGCTGCTAAAAACAGCCTATCCTGCTTTGAAAGAGTACAAAATAGACTTTGTGGCTTAGTGGGGGATGCCCTTTTCTTTTCTCTGCAACCTCTCTCCCACAGAAGAGACGTTGCAAGCCTATCTTTGTTTTATCGTTATTTCCATGACAGGTGCTCGTCTGAACTCTAATCTCTGGTCCACCCTCGCCAATCTTTTAGGAAAAACACCCGTCTGGCTAAATCCATTTTCAAAAATTTTCCCCACTCTTTATCTGTGCCTAAATCAAAACGTAAATTCCATGAACAAAGCTTCTTTCTTAGAACTGCATGCCTGTGGAACTCTGTTCCGTCTGCCTGCTTCCCACCTGACTACAACCTGGATGTCTTCAAGTCCAACGTAAACAAATTCCTGATGAACCGCCCCCCCTTAAGTAGACACTTTATTAAATCCCCACACTAACGTACTGTACGTGCAATAACCCTTATCCTTGAGTGGCTTCCGGGCCTTGATAAGTAGTGGCCACCGTGTGAAAAAAAAACCAAAAAAAAAAACCTCATACAATAATTTGTCTTCTGCAACAAACAGCATTTAAAAATTAAAATTAAATGAAATACTCTTTTGATTTTTAGTGCAATTCTTTTGGTGTTGACTGTATAATAATAATATATAAAAGTGAAATTATTAATTGTTCAAATATAGTGAATTTAATTATGTGAAATTTAGTATATTTAAACAATAGTTTTTAAAATATGCATATGATACTAAAATAGATTTTCTAAAATTGAATTTAACAATATGTTTATTTGTTCCTTCTTCTAATTTAGAAATTGTGGAACCCCTGGACTGTACTGATGGAACCTTAAGGTTCCTCGGAATCCTGGTATATACGCTTCGTGTACATGCACATAAACACACAAAATTCTAAAAGTTGCTCTAACCAAAACTAAAAATCGCAACTCTTTGAAATATATAACTATTAAAAAAAACAAAAAAAACACTAGCTATGGCTAACCAAATTATATTGTAAATTTTGCGACCAGAAAAAAAAGAGAGAACCTTATTTTGATATAACTATGAGGGTCTCCAGAAAAATAAACTTTATAGAGACATACCAGGGATGCTAAGAAGTTTACATAGACATGCTACACCATTCTTCATTAATCGTGATAATAAAAATTTTGAAAAATACAATTTCTTTACCAGGGCTCTATGGATAAATTTATCTTAAATTGCCCTTTGACAAGTTTTGTTTACTAGCCAAATAGAAAAGTTACTAGCCAAATCCACATCAATTTTGGAATATGACATCTTCGTTCTGTGACGGTTACATTCATGATAAAGATTTTTTGTATTTTTTTTAATAAGTGTAATTCTAAATATGCACTGAATTTTATGTTGAGACTTGAAAGTATAAACATTTATATTTCTTCAGATGTTTTTTTGAACAACTTTCGTTAAAAAGAGAGTATATTTTATTGTTTAAATAATTTAATTTTGCTCGATTTATTAAAAAGAAAAATGTAGAAAAAATTTTTTTTTACTCAGTCATGAGCTTTGGAAGACTGTCGGTAAAAGAAAAAAAAACAAAAAACAATCACCAAAAGATAAGCGTTTTATTATTTCTAGTCGTCACTTGGAAAAATCAATCGCAAATTCGACTGTTTCACTCGCAATGTAGAACCCTGTTTACACACTTTCTTTAAGAAATGAAATCTCAAAGTAACTATATACATATATATACTAGCGGGACCTGTGGAAATTCTACAGCGACATCTTTCATATGTAATACATTGCTGCTGGGCATTCTAATGGCGTTCAGTATAAATGGAGATTTCGCCATATTATTGTAGCCCTGTAAAAGTATTTATCTAAGTAATCTGATTAATGTAGTGTCAGAATATACCTGGTTTTTATGATTTATTTCCAATATCTTTATAAGAGTCTGTGACATGTTTCCATTGTATGGACACTCGGTGCAGACGGAAAGCTCACTATATTTTACCATCTTTAGACAGAACAGATACTACCCTTGGATCCCAGTCAGAAGACCAAGAAAGTATTTTCAGTTTCACTTACAGTCCAAAAGCGACATCATTTATAAAAAATTTTTTTTTTTCAAATTGCATCTTCAGTGATTGATAGATTCTATTTATTAAAAAGGAGGATAGAAAGTGAGAACATATCACGAACATTAAATTTGCTGATCTATGTATTAATTTAATGTTTGTAGCATGTTATTACCTTCTATCTTCCTTTTTAATAAATAGGATCTCTCAATCGAATAATTTATTATCTGGAAACCGTGACACATATGTATGTAAGTACATTAAAGGTACTACGGCATTAATATATATGTGAGAGAGAGAGAGAGAGAGAAATATTTTCATCAATATGAATGCATGTTAATGGTAATAAATTAATATATGATAAATATATAGTGGATGAAACAATACATATGTACCAGTGTACTTATCTTGACAATATACCTATGCACATGTGCAGGGTGGAATGATAAAATTGTCGCACTAGAAAAGACATGATTCCATTTCCATTGGATGAAAACCCGGTTTTCTTTTTTTGTTGCAGACCACTTACTAGTTGGCCAGTTGAGTACAAATCCCAAGAGTGATAGGAGCCTTTAATCATGTCTGAAAGTGGCACAATATTCAACAAGCGAGATCAGAGATGTGCCACTGTACAACTCTTGCTCTCTACCGTTATGACAACAGGACCATTGCCAGCACCCTCAAAATTCATCGCAGGATCACCATGAATAACAGGGATGTGCACAGGGTGACAAAAACAAAGTTTCTGGCTACGGTTATGATCTTTGGTGCGGTTTCAAATGTGGGCCACATCATGCCACCTCACATCTTCGAAGTTGGCTTGAAAGTCAACACCGAAGTGTATCTGGATGTGCTGAAGAGTGTGGTGATCCCCTGGTGCAATCAGGTGGCCGCTGGCAGACCATGAGTGTGGCAGCAGGATTCTATGCCAGCCCACAAGTCCAGAGACCCAGGCTTGGCTTCAGAAGGAGTGCTATGGCTTTGTACCCTTCTCTCACTGATCTCTCTCCTCTCTGGCCTGAACCTGCTGGACTACTTCATTATGTCATATGTAAAGAACATCACCAACATGACATCCCACAACAAAAAAGCCAGCCTGATCACCACCATCCACTGAGTATTCGCAGAGCTCCTGCCAGCACTTGTGGAAAAGGCAGCTCTCAGTTCCGGACCTGTATCGAGGCGGAGATTGAGGCTGAAGACGGCTTCATTGAATAAATGTCAGCTCTATTACATAATCAAGTTACCTGTATTGATTTTTTTCAATAAAAGTTTTAAAATAAAACTGTAGTGTAGTTTTTTTTTTTTTAAGGCAACATTTTTGTAGATATGTGTCTGATATGCTTCTATTTAAAAACTAAATTCATGTCTATGGAAGTGCATCTAAGTAGACATGAAAATGTATATGGGAAGGAGATGGCGTATGTTCCATCAATAATTGCAGAGTCATTGTCAAGTAGTTCTGAAATTCTAATCACTCAATACAGAAATCTGCTCTGAAAGGAAGGAATATGAGGAGAATACATTTCTCCTTCTGAAATGTGATACAATATGTATTAATGTGTGTTTATATGACATACTTATACACACACAAACACACACACATAGAGAGAGGAAGAAGGATAGAAAGATTCACAATTACAACAAATTTTTTTTTAAATAACAATAGAAAAAATAAAGATAGCCAAAACAAATTTTTAAACATGAAAGTGTTCTTTTTACGAGAAAGCAAAAGTCGTGTATCAATATTTAAAACAAAAACAAAACAAAAGACAAGCAAAATAAATAAAACATCTCAAAAGATTTAATTCAATAATTAATTCTTAAGGAACAATGACAATTTTTAAGCTGAAAATTGGCACCAGAAAAAGCAATTCTTCAATGAAGATTCCATTAACAAAAGTGTCCCCCACTTCCTTTCTTTTTGTATATTTCATCTTTTCTTTACACATATATGGAAAATATGTGCCAAGAAAGGGTAGATCCTTTAAATGGAAGAAAAGAAGAGGAAAAAAACAAACAAACGTATTTCCATTACAAAAGTACAAGAAATCAGTTTTTCAACATTTCTTTTGACAGTAGCAACTTAGAAAAGAAGTTTTCATCTTACATTTAATATTATCATTTGATGAGAATCAGAGATTTTAGAAGTATCACCCTGTTCCTTGGTAGGAAGAATCTTGTGTTTGATTTCCAAAGCATGTTTTCATATGTAGCATGTTTATATACCAAAAAGGTAGCAAGAACAATCTATTTCATCATTAATTTCAGGGATATATTGGTCCGTGTTTTTAAAACTAATTTTTACATTCTAAATGAATAAATTCGAAAATAGCGCTCATTTCTTGCATTAACGCTAAGGTCAAAAACTCCCTATTTCAAGTTAGTTCAACTTCACATGCTACATCGTTATATACTGCTTATGTATGTACAATATTAGTTGCAACATTAACTAATTTGTATGTGTTTTGCAAAAGAGTATTTGATTATTCTTTATCATTTTTTATGAATTCAATAATTTAATTTAATAATATAACGAACAGTTCTGTTTTGTACTATCGTTTTCTTTTGTAGAAAAATATTTGTTTCTGAATTTTTGAGATGAGGACTGATAATTTGTGTTCTTCAAACTACTATTCTCATCTTCAGTGTTATTCACACAACCTTCTTGTCAAACTCTAGAATCTTTCTGTTAAACTTGAGAATCTGCATGGAATTTCGAAAGGAACCCTTTATTTTATCTACGGAGGTATTACTTCCGATATTCATAAACGACCTCCCTGATAATATTGTGTCCGTTATGTGCATATTTGCTGATGATTGCTTCTCTGTGCCTGTTTTACAAATACTTTAATGGAATGTGCTCTGATGACCTTGTTGCATCTGTGCCCCCTCAACGTACATATCCCTGACAAATCTGCTTAGCAATAAAATCACACCCCTTCACTGTTGAGATCCCTAAACGCCTTCCCTCAAATAGCTAGACTTTGGAATTCCCTTCTTGCTGCCTACTTCCCTAACTGTACTGATATACAGAAGTTTAAATATAACATAAACCAACATCTTGTTAATCTTTCTTAGGCATGGTCCCAATTAGTAGCCCCTTATGTCTTGTTAGGGGTGAACGCAAGTAAAAAATAAAAAATACCCTCGTTCTATCAGTCATGACTTAAGTAATTTGCAATTGTATTCTTTGTATCGTCCACACTAAGGATTATCTATTACACCTTGTGGTGTAATAGATGAAGTATTAGGTAAAATTCAATTGTAAGTGAAGTTTCAATCCTCAGTGCAGGCGATATGAATACAACTGAATTACTTAAGACCTCTACCCAGTCATGACTGATGGCTACTCCTGTGGTAAAGTGCTGTTTGAAATTCTATGCAGATTTGAGTTCCACAAGATACACCTGAAGAAGGTCAGAAGTTACATCAGCCAAAACCTTGTGCAAACATCACCCAAGACGAAAATCTTAATAATCGAAATAATATTCAACCTTTATGCCAAATGTTCCTTTCTCTAGAAAAAGGGGTTCACAACCATGCCACAACACAGGGTGCCGTAAAATGATTACTGGTGTGCCAAGAAGAGATTACTGGCTGAAGTTACAAGTTGCTATAGGTGGAAAAAATTTCATATCGTTATGAGCAGGGTTGTCTGTATAAATAAATACTCACATATTTCTTAAGTGATATTCATGCTTAAACGATAAAAAGAGAAACAAAATGTTATATAAACCGTTTGTTTAAATTGTTAGACATTTTCAATTTTCCCAAAATAATAAACATTCGTAAGCGATGTGATGCCTCCGTTCAGTTTCGAAAGACAAGGAATACCCCTTGTAAGGGCAGCTGCGCGTGTAATTGTGAAGCAAGGATTGCACAGTTCTCAACCACACCTCTCCTGAATCGACACTGCTTGAGTCCAATGGCAAGGAAAAGTCCAGAACGACTGGAAACAAATGCTGAGATAAACAGAGAGCACATACAGCACTTGGAAGTCCCAAATGGTCACCCATTTAGTATTGACCAGGTTCAACGTTGCTTAACCTCGGTGATCCAGCAGGAACCAGTGTATCAACGTGATTATATCGTTTATACATGCGTAAGCGTTCTTATGCTTTACATCATTTATTTTATTTACAATAATAACAGATAACAAATACAATATTTCTTATTTAATATTTAGATCATGTAAATTAAGGTTTTAATTGAAAAAAAAATGATTGAATATGATAAAAATTATCATCTTTGATTGATGTTTTTGTTCAAGTTTAGATTTAATTCATATTTAATGATAGACAAGTTTCTAAAAAGAAAAGGTGATATTGACGACAATAATTCTATAATTCACTAACAGGCCACCGGCTGTTGCCCGGTCGTAAAATACACTAAAATATAATATTTTGATTTATACAATTTCATATTTATAGAGTCAATACTCTATTAATTATTATGTTGAACCATATATATAGTAGTGATTTTAAAAAATTACAAAAATATTTGAGTGCCATGAGCTAGATTCAAAACCGAAACATTTAGTTCTCCAGCAGTATTTACTACCATATGACCTAATGACACATGAATATCAAAACTTTATACATAATAACATAAGTGTACATTTGTGCATGCATAAAGCATCACTTGAAGTAGATTAAGCACTTATTTTATTGACTGAAAACCAAATCGAATTTGTTCCACAGGTTCAAATCCGTTATATATCAAATTTTAAGTGTATAGACCAAAAATGAACAGAGTAATTTGGTAGAGACTATTCCACACACACAAGGTAACTTTTATCTATGCCCTGTATTTAAGAATTCAGGTGAAAAGTCATCTCCCTCTCAGTACAGACCAATAAGTCTCTTGTGTGTCATGAGTAAGTTGTTGGAATCCATATTAAATAAAGAAGTAGTCAACCACCTCAACAAAAACAACCTTCTTAGTGACATGCAATATGGTTTCCGCCCTGCAAGATCTACAGCAGATGTGCTAACGGTTATATCACATAGGATTAGTGAATCTCTTGACCAAGGTTTGCTTTCTAGGGCAATTGCTCTTGACATATCGAAGGCCTTCAATAAGGTATGGCATAAGCGCCTACTTCACAAGATTTCGAGCTACGGTATTACTGGAAATGTTTTCTCAATCATTAAATCATTTCTCTCTGATAGGTTCATAAGAGTAGTGGTTGATGGGCAGAAATCAGAGGCCCACAGTATTAATGCTGGTGTCCCTCAGGGATCCATCCTGGGCCCAACTCTCTTCCTGATCTACATCAATGACCTCCCAAAACACATACTTAAATCATTCGTTGACATCTATGCTGATGACACGACCATCTATGGCAACACATCAAAGGCCGTAAATGACAAAGTTCTCTCTAATTCTCTCTCCTCTGATCTTGAGCACGTGGTACAATGGGGGAAGAGGTGGCTGGTCACTTTTAATGCATCCAAAACCAAGCTTCTATCTTTACATCATCAACGCTCTGATCCCCATCTGGCATCAATTGAAATGGATGGCTCCCGTCTTGGGGAGGCTCCATGTTTTAACAAGATTCTGGGTTTGACCTTTACTCCTGATCTGAAATGGAACACATACATCAAATCTGTTGCCAGGGACACTGGGAAAATGGTGGGATCCTTCTAACGCTCCAGAAGATATCTCACTACTGATGCAATTCTCTATCTGTATAAAAGCCATGTACGTCCAAGGATGGAGTACTGCTGCCACATCTGGGCAGGAACTGCTAAAAACAGCCTATCCTGCCTTGACAGAGTACAAAATAGACTTCGTGGTTTAGTGGGGGATGCCCTTTTCTCTTCCCTGCAACCTCTCTCCCACAGAAGAAACGTTGCGAGCCTATCTTTGTTTTATCGTTATTTCCATGACAGGTGCTCGTCTGAGCACCAATCCCCCCCCCCCCGCCTATCTTTCACGAGAAACACCCATCTGGCTGAAACTACTGTCAATAATTTTCCCCACTCTTTATCTGTGTCTAAATCCAAACGTAGATTCCATGAGCAAAGCTTCTTTCTTAGAACTGCACGCCAGTAGAACTCCCTACCGCTTGCCTGTTTCCCACCTAACTACAACTTGGACGTTTTCAAGTCCAACATAAACAAACTCCTGATAAACCACCCCCTTAAGTAAGACACTCTAACTAAACACCCAATACTAATGATTACTACAATACTATCTCATTGATTACTGTACACGCAATAACCCTTATCCCTGAGTGGCCTTCGGGCCTTGATAAGTGGTGAACCCCATGTAAAAAAAAAAAAAATCTCTCTCTCTATATATATACTGATAATCATATGTTATATAAGGTTATTATTATTATTATTATTATTATTATTATTAAGTGTTCTTATTAGTAAGGATAAGAGTCTTAAGAGTGTTCATGGAAGTAAGAGATCTTTGAGGTTCATGTGTGTGATCATGTTGTGAGGTATGGAGACATTAACAGGTGTATATAAAGAGAGAGTGAGAGTTTATAAATGAGAGAGATTGTATATGAATACATTTTGAGAAAGTGTTTTCATATCTAGATAGACAGACCGATAGGTTGGCATTTATGCCGATGGATTGACAGGTTGGCATTTATGCTTTGACAGTTCGTATGAACGGGAGTGTTTGTATAACATAAATAGACACATTTACTTTCTAACACATATATTTTTTAGATGATGAATTTCAAATAGTTTGTACACATAAATAGACAATAACTTTTTCATGTAATGATGGACACAGGAGACGGCAGTTATAAAAAAACATGATGAGCATTTATTCTTCCCTTGACCGGTCAATGGCTTTGCATTCAGGAATTCAAAGGTTCTTTCTTTACATCTTTTTCTGTTTAAATCCCTCTCGCTTCCAGAGGCCAAGGTTCGATCTGAACCTTCTCTTCCCTGGTCAAACTCTCGTCTGACTGACTCTCTGCCTCCCTTCTTCTGACTTTTTTCTCTAACTAACCAACTCTCACTTCCTATATTGAGAAATCCATGCATGTCCGGCCAACGTGACCACAATTCACGTGCCATCAACATGCGCGACTTGCACGTTTCCGAACATTCTGATTTCCCATTTTTTCCTTTGTTGTTTTCACAAAGGAATTCAACCTACATATCTAATTCAATTAACCCATATTTTATTATCCACATTCTTTCTAACAATGATAGTTTATTTATTATTTATTTCATCAGAATCAACAATTTACTGGACATTCCATTTAAACCTATTGTTCTTTAAAACTTATCTCCAGGGTTTGATTCTCGTTTTCTCTCATTTTATTTTCATTTTAACTAAATCTCTCTATTTTTATACTTACATGAAAAGGGGACAGCCCTTATCATGTAACACATATTGTACCAGATATATAGTAATTATTTTAAAAGTTAAAAAAAATGACTTAGATACCATCAGCCAGAATCAAAACCAAAACATATGATCTCCAGCATTAGTCGTTACCGTCTTACCTAAATCCATACACATACAAAAACTAAAATAAATAACATTGTAAAAGGTATAAATGTATAGTTGCGCATGCATAGAAAAACACTTTAAGTTGATTTACATCAATGCTTTTCAAATCCAAATCCCCTAGATATCAAGTCTGTAGATAAAAAATTGATAGAGTAGTTTGGTAGAAACCATTCCCCAGAGAGACAGACAAGGTCACTTTTATATATATATATATATATATATATATATATATATTATATATATACTAGCAGGCTGCCTGGAGTTACCTGTTCATAAAATATGTTTAGATATTATTTTTAATTCATGCAGACTTCATATTTATTATTATATTAATATATATTTATTATACTATGTATTGATTATTATATTGTACCCAATATATAGTAGTGGTCGCCTAGTGTGGCCCAGTCATCAAATACGCTTATCTATATCTATGTATATATAAAAATGGCCATGTCTGTTTGAGGCATGGTGTTACTTTTTTTTTTGCCTACAGACTTGAAACTTGAAATATAGGGGATTTGGACTTGTGTTAGAAATTCAGTTTGTTTTTTAGCCAGTAAAAATAGCTGCTGAGTGGTCAAAAATATAGTCATTTGGGGGGGGGGTAACTTTTGAAATCAATACTATATATTAGATACAATATAATAATCAATGGCGAATTGGCTCTATAAGAATAAATACAAAATCTGCATGAATTAAAATATCATATTTAAGCATATTTTATGACTGGGCAACGTCATGTGGCTTGCTAATATATATGAATAGATAGATAAAACAAAACCAAAAAAACAAAAAAATAAAAACAGAAGTTCACCGGCTATATAGCGATGATTACCTGAAATTTGGATTTCACTGGACTGAAGATACACACATTATTTCTCCAATCCATATTGTGCGTAGCGAAACATTGTCCAAGCAAGCAATATTTTCAGGTAAGATAAAAAGACACCTTTGTCCTAACCGCAATATAGCCTTCAAACTAAACTTAATTTTATTGTGAAAAAGTCTATATCAATAGAAAATATTGATGCTTTGTGATAGATATGCCGTGAGAAGCGTTCAATAGTGTGCTCCCATATTAAGAAGTTTGGGAACCACCGCTCTAGAGGGTCTGACTGGATTTTAAACAAGTTCTGGTCTATTTCTAAATCACAAGTAAAAAGCTTTTCCTTTATACTCACATTTAAAAAGATAAATTAACACTCAGATACAATAGTAACTTCATTTCAATATTTGTGACTTGAACCTATTATTACCCACCTCCCGCCACACACAGACAATACTCCTCATCTATGTTGAGGTGGAGATGCGCATTATTATTAACTAAATCAATGAACATTGAACTGTTTATTATTATTTATTAAATTAATAATCAAAAGAACCTAATATTCATATAAAATAACTTAAAGGTTGTCATCATTAGCTCCAATCTATGGTCCCTCCTTGCCAAACTTTCATAAAAACACTTGTCTAGCTGAAGCCATTATCAATAATTTCCCCTACTCTTTATCTGTGCCTAAACCTAAACATAGATTCCATGAACATAGTTTATGTCTTAGAACTACACGCCTGTGAAATTCTCTTCTGTTTGCCTGCTTTCCAGCTGACTACAATTTGGTCGTATACAAGTTCAACATGATTCAGCATTAAACGACCCAAAAGTGGTTGATATGTCGTAAAACAAAACAGAACAAAAAACAAAGTTTAATGTGAACAAGTTCTTTATGAGTTGTCCCTTTATTAATCCAATTTACCAAATTGACACTACTAATGATTACTATGGTATTGTCCCATTGACTACCGTACACTAATCAACCCTTATCTTTGAGTGGCCTCCGCGCCTTCATAAGTAATCACTCTTTCGCAAAAAAATAAAATAAAAAATAGATTGTTATATGAGATTAATGGATGGAAATAGGAGTATCTTGGATGCATCAATCCTTCTAGGCAATGCCAGGAAGAAAGATCTTGCTAGTATATAATGAAGTGTATTTCTCAGGTAATGATCATTCTGAAAACACTGTAAAACCATGGGGCAAGAGTAGATAAGTGCTTCAACTTTCGTAAATACAGTCTTCTAGAAGGAAAACTAATATAAAAATTATAGCAACTGCTGCTGCCAATGATATTGAATTTCTCCTCTTTTTGGATCAGGTTGAAAATCATTTAGAGAGAGTGGAATAGATTCTGTGCAAAATCTTTCTTCACTTATAAAAAGCTATACGCAGTCATTGCTTAAAAATTTGACTGTGTTTTCATGACAGTCATTCATGTGTGTGTGTGTGTATGTGTGTGAGAGAGAGAGAGAGAGAGAGAGAGAGAGAGAGAGAGAGAGAGAGAGAGAGAGAGAGAACTTAGATAATGTTCAGCTGCCTCTATAGATATAGTCCAGAATTAAGGTGGTTCAATATAATTGAAACAGCAAGAACATTGTTTCCTCCGCACTCCTTGCCTGTTGGAATACCATAAACACAATGGAATGATCTTAACCCTGTCCCTACCAGTACAACTTGTAGAACTGCTTGATTGGAAATGTGTATATAAACATGAAATCTTAAACAAAAACATTTAGTGAGAAAAATAAAGAATAAAAAGGAAGTAAACGTAAAAACTTGATAAAAAAAAATAGAAAAAGCAAAAGGGAAGAGCTATATCGAAATATGGAGAAGAAAGAGGAATAGTAACAACAAAAATAACTGAAGATAAAGAGTGAGATAGGAGATGAGTGGTTAGAATCTGAAGAGTTTACTTGTTGCTTCTAACACTTAGTGAAACATTCTGAAGAGATTCTGGTTGACAAGTCAAAGAGAAGCTTTTGTGTAATGAACATTTAAACAAAGAAAAGAATATACAGGAATGAGAACCAAATGATTTCCATCTAGTCTGCTTCAAAGACAAGACGAATTCTGAAGACTTCTTTCTGACCCCCCCCCCCAAAAAAAAACGAATATCTACGTTCATACCGTAATTGTTAAAGTAGTGTTTTCCCAGTTAGATATTGTAAATATAACTGGTCATTGATGAATAGACATAAATAAATAAAAAAGGGGGAGACAAATTTATGTAGGAAACATGGAAAAAATGTATAAACACTCTCCCCATCTAGAGAAAAAAGTAGCTTGCAATTATTTACAACAGGTAATTTATACTGTTACCAACTGAAAAAGGGTCGATATGCCAGAAGACCAACAAACACCAATTATAATTTTGATATGAATGTAAGGAAAGGGCAATTAAAATCCCTGACAAAGTTATCACCTTGAAACCGTGATTGAAAAAATAATAAAGCAAAAGAAAAAAGAAAAAAAAAAAAACTGGAGATAGATTGGGAATCAGAATATTCCTTTATCCATGACATCAATAAAGTGAAATTATGAAAAAAAAAAAAAAAAAAAAATATATATATATATAGTTTTATAACAATATTTTAAAAGGAATATAGTTTCAGATTTTGACAATGACTGGATGACAATGCATACTTGGTGGCTGGTGGAAAAGTCAGCAAATCAACATAAAATAGCAGGTAGTCTGACAGAGATAAAGGCAGAATACATGGTCTAAGTTTATCCAAAAACCTGGGGACTGTTTGTGAGAAATTAAACGAAACAAAACAAAAAATAAAAACAGTATTCTGATACTAAATCGTTACTTTGTTATTTCATTCATTCAGAGTTGCAATAAAAAAACGAAAGTGTTGAGTTATTTTCCTTGTGTAGAGAATATTGGATTTATAATTTAGACATGAGAACGAAGAGTATATGAAATCTAAACACATTCATTTTGAAATGAGAGACAGTTTGTCTTAAAGTGTTGTTTCCAGTCATCCAGGATTTCTTCTTACTACAGGACTTGAGCTATGTTGAGCCTGGGAAAAAGCTTTACAATAAAGTCCTCAGTGTAGATAGCCTTGTATATATCCATTTTAATATTGTCTTAGGTGGATAATTTAATGCCAAAACAATACTTATTGTCCTTGAAAAAAAATGCTACCATTTTACTCAAAGATGGAAGGAATTGAAGACAGAGGTACATTTGCCAACAATAAGTGAACATAATAGATAATAGAAATGACAGGAGTTGAACCTAGCATCAATCTGGTCATGCCCAACTGTTTCGGTAAGGAGTGTAGCCATCCTGTAATCAAAATGAAACTAGGGGGGGGGGATCTGTCTGTCTTTAACATTTGAAACACAACACTCCTTTCACAAGGTAAGAAACTATAGTTTGAATCCTTTCAAAAAATTATAACAAAAAGAAAAGAATCAAGAACTTTTCACCTGCTGTAGACTAAGTATCGAGAGACAAAATCTCATTTGTAAGCCAGAGAAACACTTTGAAACAAAAGGCGCAACACACACACACACACACACACACACACACACACACACACTATTTTATAGCTTTGTCAGAAGTGGTGGATGATTGCTACTTGTCAAATAAATAAATCATATCAGCAGCAGCCTGGTGGTGGAGAGTGTGAGAAGGCGGAGGGTCTTACCCTGGCAAATATTCGCACCTGGGAGGATGCAACAGATCTCCTTCTCTGATTGACATGCGAGGAATAAAAGAGCAACTTGTGGTAAGTGGATATTGCTTCAAAAGTATTCATGGCTTTACAAGAGTTCTGCTGCACCCTGCTTCGATAATAGATAGCTTCTGTTTTACCCCAATCGCACACTCTCTTCTATTGCTTTCACATGGAGAGATTCTAAACAAGATGTACTGATTGAACAATTAGTTAGAAACTCAAATAAAAACAAGGATAATTGCCAACCACTAATTGTTGCCAAGTAATGCAAAAAAATTTTCTTTTTGGAAATGAGTATTAGATCGTTGGATTTCATTACCATTGTTAGCACTATGGGTATCCATTTCTGTTCACAGTTCTCGTACTATCTGATAAGGCTGTCTGAAAATATTGGCTTCCTGGCATAAAATGCACCAAACACTGATGTTACTGTTTTATTCCTTTTCTCTTTGCAAACTCAATTATGTGCTGCAAAAACAAAAATCGGCTCTGCAAAACAACCAAACTGAACAACAAAGATTTGATGATATAAAGTATTTGAAGCAAGAAACCTCCTCGGAAAATTGCTGGAATCAGCATTAAATAACCTCCAAAGGGTTGATATGCAGTATCTACCCCCCCCCCCCTCCCCTCACTGATATGGTGGCTTATGTAGGCAACCAGAGTCTCTTTGTATAGATAACACATAACAGCAGTCTATTATTTTTCCTCTTCTGTTGTTCTGTCATGTTGTGTGCTGATTAATAGCAGCAATTGTAAATAATGACAGCAGAAAATCACTAAGGTTTTCTAATGTTTTGGGGATATTTTTTCCCCAGTATTCATACCTAATAGGTTTAACCCATCCCCAGCTCTCCTAAAGCATAATTACTCTCTCTTTAATATTTAAAAAGAAATAAAAAGGATTAAGATTTTCTCAGCTTTATCTGTGATGTGTCTCTAGTGACGTCCAATCTATAATACAATATCATAAAGCATCACCTGAAATCCAGACTTTATTTCTAATGGAATTTTCCAATACTTAACCTTATGCAAAAAGTACTGTTTTTAAGATTATATTCACAAACCCATACATCATCTTGATACAGATGTACTAAAATAAATAAATAAACCAGTTTGTCATTACTTGGACTTCACAGCATGATATTACTAGTTGTCTCAATCAAGTGTGACACTTGCCAGATCATAATTTGATCCAAGCTTGAAAAGTTGACATTTGTAAACAAGATCTTTTATATAAATTAAATTCATTTTTTAAATGTTAATAAAAATAAATTATATCAATAAAATTATCAGATAACTATGTGGTTGCGTATTTCTAAAGTCAACATAAATTTGAATTATTTCACTTATTATTAATTGAATATTTATTGAAATCAAAAATGTACTTATGTAAAATAAATAAAAATTTTTAAATTCTATTGAAAAATAATTTTATTATGAAACTACATTCACCGGAGTACATTTTGATTTTGTTAAATACATATTAGCTAATTTAATTTTTTGTTAATAGTTGAAAAAAATAAGTAAAAAAATCATCAAAACTTTAAAAGAATTTAGAAGCACTGAAACTATTGAATAGAAAGTCATTTGTTTTAATATTTCTTAGCAAATTTTTATGTATTAAAAAATTGAAAGCTTTAGAACCCATTTCTATTTAATAATTTTATATAGAGAGATTAAAACTGCATTGCTGTAGCAAAATTAGTTTTATAACAATTAATAATAACCAAACAATGATGTTATCATTAAATTTAATTTTCAAAATCCTTTCTTTTAAAAAAGTATCTTCAACCACTAGACAACTACATCCATTTCTAATGTTCTTCTGTCTTATTTTATTACATAAAAATTTCCAAGTGATTTCATTAAAATGCAATTACGCTCTTTTAAGTATTAGTCAAGTTTTATATTAAAGATTATTTGATACAACTATCCAGGTGCCCAGCTACAATGACAAACGTGGAAGAGGTGTGAGGTAGGAGTACAACAAATTCCAAATGAAAACAGTATGTTAGAATACTTTTTGTTTTCATGAAAAAAGTTTCATCAGAGCCAAGAAAGAATGCAAAGGTCTTGAATAACGTGCAATAATAGGCAATTATTGTGAAAAGCAAAATAATAAAAAGTTACAAAGTTGGTAGAAAAAAAAAAAAATTTAGGTATCAAAAGTTTATATAAAATCAGCTTTTGTTAAGCAGAAGAAAATGAGGTGGGGGTGATGTTGGAAGGAAAATAAAGAGAATAAATAAATTACTCAATAGCAAAGGAATTAAATTACTCAATAACAAAGGAAAATGATATAAAATATAAAAACTATGAACAGAAATAACTTAGCTTCACACTGAACAGGTAATACAGAAAAATAATGCCGCAAATAAAATAAGCTGTATCTTTCAATAGTTTCAGAAAAAAAACGTTCACCCTCTCTTAAAACACTAAGAGGGGAGAACAAAAAAAAGAATAAAGGTTCTTTTTTATATTTTCTTTTTTTTATCTCCAAAATGGTCAACTTTTGCAACAGAAAAAATATGTATAAAATAAAAATGTGGTTTAATAGCAATAGAGAACGAAAATAAAGCCAAAATAACAAAAAAGCCCTGCAAAAAAAACAAAACAAAACAAACTCTAATAACATTTAAAAACTACTAAGAGAAGAAATATTTTAGCATGATACTCAAAAATGTAATAAAAAAAACATAATACTCAAAATAAAATTAGCGATATCTTTCAACAGGTCTAGAAAAGACAAAAAAAGTCTGTTTCATCCCGCACATCTGCAACTACCAGAACCGAAAAGGAAACAAAATTCTTTATATATATATATATATATATATATATATATATATATATATATATATATATATATATATATATATATATATATATATATATATTTTTTTTTTTTTTTTTTTTAACCACCAAAATGTTGTGTAAAGAAAAAAAAAAAGAGCACCAGAAAGAAAAGCTATTAACTTCTTTGAATGCAATTTATTAATGAGTAGACCAATAATTTTCAAGTTAGGAGACAGGAGCGAATAAGATGAAGAAAGAGAGAAAGATAGAATGAAAGAACTCAAGAGGAATGGTTTAATGCTTGACTAGTAACAACATTAAAGGCATAAAAGAATATTCCGGAAGAGACAGCGCAATATGTTGAGTAAGGCCACTTGGAAATTGCAATATAATTGCCGAAATGTGTGCAAGATTGCAGTGGATATTATTTCTTTTATATCTCGACTTGGTAATAAAAACCAGTATATAAGAGCCAACCGTTTCTACAGGACGTGTAGGCAGAACAAAAATTAGAGCAAAATAAAAGAAACATTTTGCAATTCAATAAAAGTTCAAATAAATAAAAAATAAAATTTTCTAGTAGACACAAATTAAAAAATTGTAAAAATATAAAATTAAAATAAATAAGAAAGTTTATCATTTAAGATAATTTGTATCTCAACGAATATACTACAGTTTAAACTTTGGTAACAAAAAATTACAAGGACGCAAGGATTGCAAAGTTCTTTGTGTTATAAGGATCATTCGGACTACTATTCTCATCTTGGTTGTTATATTCAGAACATTTACTTTCCTCAGGTGTATCTTTTCAAACTAAAGAATCTAAGAGACAAACTTGGAAATCTATACAGAATTTCTAACTGAACTTTTTATTTAATAAATGAGGGTAGATTGTTCTCATTCAATCAATCATAACTAGAAAGAGGTGTTAATGTTATGTTATTTTTAGCTTTTATTACCTGTAGTAAGGATTGACCCTTCAATCCCCAAAATTTAAAACAAATCATTAACAGACAGCTGTTATACCAAGCGTCCACATGGACAATTCTAGCATGAATTGTGAGAATCTTGAACATAATTAGTATCACTAGTTATATAGGAGATAATGGTGGTTTAGTGGTTAACGACACGGACTGACAAACTGGGTGTTCCAAGTTCAAATCCAGTTCATTACATTCACTTGGAATATTGGCAACAGACCCGTGGTTCCTGTTGTAAGTACCCAATGTTTCTCGAAAGAATTCTGACTAGAATAGTAGACTCTTTGGAGTCATACAATATGATGACATATATATATATATATATATATATATATATATATATGTTCTTTGTGTAAACAAATTGAGCTTAGGTATTCAGACGATATGAAAACATCGTTAATTCACCAACCGCACAGCAGCTGCCGATTTAGCGTAATGGTTCAAAGCCTTGACTGTTGCACGGGTGGTCGGGTTTCGATCCTGGCTTGAAGTAGTTGCTTGTCTAACCGCACTGATGAGCTGTGATACAGCGAAATAGTACTATATGTGGATGACTATATATATATGTGTGTGTGTGCAACATATGAAGTTATCTTGTTGGATTTTCAACATCAAACCCAAATAAAATTTAAGCTGAGAAATCAAACTTTGTTTCTGACAAGTCAATTTTCATTTGTTACTAATATACTATGTTATTTGCAATATAATAACACACTTAGCTACAATTTATTTTAAAAACATTAGTCCACTTCAGACGACTTTGAACTTTGACCCCTTAACAGCCAAATTTCTGTCCGAAAACGGATCACGTAGATTTTCCCAAACCTCAGTATCCTGTATATCAAATTTCGAGTCTATAGACTTAAAATTGACAGAGTTATTGCGTATGGAAATGTACACAGACAGACACTTTTACTTTTATAGATATATCCCTATATATATATATAAAATGAACTCATTTTTCCCCCTCTGATTTTGACCATAATAAGATTAAAAATCAAGAAATTTCATGCAAATGTAATATGCACAAACTGCAGCACAATATCTGAGGTGTGTTATAGGCCTATTACCTATCCACACCCTCAATAATCGTAGATTCATATATTCTATCTGCTGAGAGTTCACTACCAAAATCGGTTAAGATCAATGGAAGTGGTAAAATCTTTTCTCTCTAATAAATTCCTCCTTCCCCCACCACCACTTACACCGTTGCAGGATCGTCCACAAGAGACAGTTACGAAGGAACACCGGTTTCGATTTTCTTTACTTTGTAGTTGCTTAAAAAAACTGGAATGGAATTTTAATTCTACTGGGTGAAACGCACCATGGAGTTAACCGAATCAAAGGATTATTTATGCCATTTTTTTCCGCATTTTGCTGTGTTTTTTGTTTGTTTTTTTCTGAACACATCCAGCATTTTTTCCCCTGATTTATGCCTATTTTGTTTTTCCGCTTTTTTTTTTTTTTTTTTTTTTGTTTTGGTTTTGCCTATTTTTTTTTAAAGAAGTTTAACATCGCTTTTTTTAAAAAATTTTTTATATTTAAACAGGGTTATTACTTTGCTTATTCTTTACATCCCCCCCCCACAACTTTACTGTACCACCACTTAAACACACACCTCCAAACAACTGGGCAACTCCGGGTACCCCGCTAGTGTGTATATATATATATATATAGTATTCCAATGAGAGAGAGAGAGAGATAAAAAAGGAACAAACCAAGTCACATGTCCATCAATGTTTTGTCTTTAGTGCAAGACTTCTTTTGCATGAATAAATTGAAAAAATAAAATACCAGTATTAGTATTTTATTGTAATATTTAATGATTTATATATATACTAGCATGGGTGCCCAGCATTACCCAGGTGTTTGGAGGTGTGTGTTGAGAAAAAAAGTTTGGGGAGGAAGGTAGGCTCGAACCCAAAGCTTTGCCGTGAAGGTGGAAAAAAAAAAGTGTGAAAAAAAAAAGCTGCCATCTTACTGCTCAGCCACGAGGGAAACAAACTTTAATGATTGAAAACTTAAAGAATGTAATGATGTCAAAAGAAATTCTGCAGTTAACTTTTACTGCGAAGCAGTTTGAGGGGGGACAGCTCCACATAAAAAGGGGAGTGTCCAACTGAATAGCAATTGTTAGCAATTGTCTGATATAAGGGGTTTCCCCTCGCATTGATCACCCTGATTGCTTTGTGGATGTTCCCAGCACGAGTGCTAGGCAGAGGCAGTTTTGCTATAATTCAGTTTCACTTTTATACTGAAAAATGAAACAAAGATGCAGCAAGTGAAAAAAAAAGTGTAAAAGTTGCCCAAATTAAAGAGAGACGTGACCTCCGTTCGTAAATCTTAGATATTATAATTTAGACAGTATATAAAAAGTTTTAAGAATAAGTGAGCACCCTGAGCGCTCTCCCCTAAAAGCTTTGCCGGACATACACAAAAAATGCACACATATACGCGCACACATTTATATATATATAAATAAATCATTAAATATTACAAATATATTATGTCTTTGATCCTTTCTAATTTCCTTATTAGCTCAGGAGTTTTGGCGTGGAAGTGGCTCACTGTATTTGCCATACTCTTTGTGTGCACTAATATTTTCGGACCCATCCAGTGTCATTTCAGGAGTGGGCATAAAATACAGAATATGTATTTTAAATATTTAGAGATAATTTTAGCAGGGGCTGCGTGATAGGTTTTAGTATTAATAGAATATTAGTATTGTTTTTACAAGCATTCTAGGATGTTTTAACTATTATCGAAATTGACTTTATTAATAGATGGCTTTTTAGTTTTTATGTGCATTGTTTCTAATACCTGTAGCCTGTTAATTTCGTGTTCTAATACAATTTCGTTGTCTACAAGGATTTTTCAGTTGAGAGTGAAAAAAGAATGATCAACTTTCAGAGATGAGGCTATTATACTGGTGTCAGATAAGTGCATAGTGAGATATCTTGATAGAGTTGTGGTGATCAAGCCAATGCATATATTTTTTCCTTCATTATAGAAGACTCAAAAAGAACATTTAAACTCCAAGTTGTCCACAACATTTCATGAAACATGTCTTTAAGATAAAATGCTATAAAGATATAAAATATATACGTATAACTACATATTCTCGCAATATACTGCAAAGCACTTGTTTTCTTTGAAACATAATTTAAAATATAACAGGAAGTAAGTCTAAAATGACATTAATTAATTCACTTTCTAAAAGATAAAACCACAAATCCGGGTTATTATATGAGATTGAACTTCAAAAATCAACAAAATCTTTCCAAACTATCTGCAATAAAACATGCATTTCGGATCATTTTACAATTTAAAATATGACTGGGAATTTCAGAAATGATGACTGCCATTGGATGGATTTCCTCCTCCACGCCCTTTTTACTCTCCCCATCTTCAACCCTACAGTTATAAATATTAGTTTTGGCAAGACATACATCAGAAACTGAAAGGTTCTATGGGGACTTTTAAAGTTTCATATTCTTTGTATGCCCAACAGCACAAAATAAAATAATGCACTTGTTGCACTAATTGCCTTTTCATGGACTTTAGGGAATGATTTTTCTAAAATCAGTCATTCAACACATGTGCCATTATGAATAGGAGTTTATTTATTCAACAAGAGTTCAAGTAATGCAAATGGAATGTTTAGAAAAGTTGTAATGAACAACTGTTTTTATTACTAACAGTTTTTTTTTAATCAAAATTAACATGTGATTATAAATAATGTTATATTTGTATGTATAGGATTAACACTAATGAATTGATAATTATGAATTTGAAAAAGCTGCTAGACATAAAGGTAGATAATGTGGGCTGCATTTTGTTTAGCTTTAATGCTGAGGGGAAAAGTGGATGGGCCTGTATACTCTTTCTCAAAAATTCAGATGCCTCCGATTATTCTAAAATTTTAATAGACATCAATAAATAAATATTTTTCAAATTGTAGTTCATTTGGAGTATCTTAAGTATTTTTAGGAGCAAATTATGGGCACAATGAACCATTTGAAAATCCAAATATTTCAGATTTGCATTAATTTTGATCCATTAAAAAAGATTCTCTGAATTTGAAGTCTAAATTTTTAGACTTCTTGTAGAATCAAAATCCTGTAATTTGGAATTAGGATTCTAGACATAAGTTTAGTAACATTATATCTTGATTTTTATCTTGGTAAAGGGACATAATAGTGGGGCACCACTTCTATGTCCTCTTACAAAGAGGAAAATCAAGCATAGGAAAATAATTTTACCTATACTGGGATAGGTAGTCTCCTAGGACATTATATATATATATATATATATATATATATATATATATATACATACACTAGCAGAGGGCACCTGACTGACCTTGCTGGTTGTAAAATAGGCTTCAATAGATTTTAATTGTTGCAGATTTCATATTTATTATGACAAAACCGATTCTTTATTGAATATTATATATATATATATATATATATATATATATATATATATATATATATATATATTTATTTACCAGTGGTGAAAAAACCGGACTAGAGTGCTCAATGTGTAGTCAGAGCAGTATATAGGAAATTTATTACTCACAGTAATAAATTTCCTATATATATATATATATATATATATATAATACTGATTGCAAAAGTAAAAAAAAAAAAATGCCATCATCTAAAACTGAAACCAAAACATTTATTGTTCCAATCACATTCCCTACCGTTTGAGATAACCAGAGATAGATAAGAATGATTTAAAAACTTTTAGCTATGATTGAATTTGCACATGCATAAAACTATTAAAAATATTTTGGCAAGTTGAAATGAACATTTTGCGTTTCAACTTGTATTATTCATCCATCCATTGATCCATCCATCCAAAGAAAGATTTTACTCATTATAAACCATTCTTGATGTATGATTTCCTGTTAATTCCTGCTACTAGTGGTTTATGAGTTTGTTATGAGTAGTTTAAGAGTTTTTCGGTTAAACACACACATATTATTTATTTTACTTTTTAAAACCGTATTCTGCATGCATGTCTTTCGCTGTTCTACAGCTCATCAGCATAACTTGTATTAGGGTTCAAACCTCGAACTATAGGGTTTATAGTTGAATGCGTATACCGTTACGCTATGAGCCACTCCTGATATTATTAGCTGTTTTTATCACTTTTAAAGTTATTTTATTGTTGTTGATTTTGATCAAGAACTGTGATGGTGGTGAAGCCTTTGTGGAACGGTAATCACTGCAGCACCTCTTGATGTCCATATAGGAGATGACGAGTGTTGTTTCTTTGCTTGTCATGCTCTGTCTTCGCTTTCACCTCTCAACAAATCTGCGGTGGACAAATTCTGGATATTGTGTAGACAAATGGCAGGCTGGTTGATTAAAGGTTGCTGGTAATTGTCCTGCATACCTTGTTAAGCTCAATGTTCAGGGGATGAGAGAAAGCAAAAACCAGTCAGAAAAACCCTCTTCCACCATCTTAATTGAATGCAAAAACAAATCCTTCACTCCATTTCCATAATGAAACATTTTCTTTCTTTCATTTCCTTTTATATCAATAGGTACAGTTTTTCTCCTCTTAAAATTTTCCAGTTTTCTTTCTTTCTTATTAACTTCACCAATTTGGATGTCATTTTATAAATATTAGTGCAAAAACTGGCGAAACATAATATTTGTTGCTTTTTTTTTATGGAAGTGTATACTCGCCTAGAATACACTTATACATTCATTTATATTTTACTAGCTGAACGCCTAGTGGTGCCTGGTCGTACAATACGCTTAAACATGATATTTTAATTTATGCAGATTGCGTATGTATTATTATAGAATCGATCCTCATTGAATATTATATATTACAAGGAATAATTCGCAAAAAAATAAAAGAATAAAAATAAAAAGATAAGAATGATAATGTCGTTCATCAAATTTTGTCTGTGTTTGTTTACAATATCAGGTCAGCTGATATTTAAGCTTGATGAGGAATGCTCTGGAAAAGTCACTTTTGATTAATGTTTACTTTTCAAATATGCAAAAGAAAAAATGATTTCCGGTGATTTTAAATGATACCTCTTTTATAGTAAATCGGACTCATTAATAATAAAAAAAAAATAAATAAAATTATGAAGTGTACCCGGGCTTGAACAGGGGATCATTCAATCCATAGTTGAATTATCTACCACTGAGATATACCTCCAGTTGTCAATAATTCTGTTTTTTTTTGTTTTGTTTTTTTTTTTTGAAAGAAGAAATATTTTGCCAAGATTTTATTATCTCCCTTGCTGGTGTAATGTATAAAAATTCCCCTGTAAAAATTCTCCTCTTTTATCTATAAGAAAAAAACTGTTTTTAGGATCAGATTTTTTGGATTTTCGATATTTATCAGATGAATTTCTGTACAAATCATATCTAAGAACACTGCTAGACATAAATTAGCTTTGTGTGAAATTTGCAAAAGATACACTCAGCCGTTTGGGAATCTATGAGGAAGGAACTCACACACACAGCGACTTTTATATAAAAGTAGAAATCACCATCTAGATGATTTTTTTTAAATTTGATCATCCAACCACCAAAAATAAAAGTAATTGCTGAATATCTTATGTTGTTGTCCATCAAAAAACTGAAGACTTTTCATTTTGAAATGAATTGTTCCAAAATCGCATACCACATTATTAAATTCTGTTGATGCAATTGGCTTAAAAATGACATTTTATTTATTCAAATAGTTAACTTAGATTTTTTTTTTTAATTTAAATTGTTAAAATAAATTAAAACGTTTGTTTTTAGTCAAGAAAATATTTAGCTGCTAAGTATTTTTTATAAAAACAGTCTAGGTAAGCAATAGTGATATTTTCACAGAGTCCTGCCAATAAAAAGATTATTTTAAAACTATTGTAATGTATAATATCGTTGAAAAGCAAAAACAATAATATTTGGAATGGTAAAATAAATAAATAAATAAAATTTCTTTAATACAAATATGAAATATTCTGACTATTTCGGTTACTGTTCTAATCTCGAATATTATTTGTTATTTTCACATTTCAATCAATGTTACCTCTGACTTTCTCCAAATGCGTCTTATCGAATTCAAGAAACTTTGTCAAACTGGAATTTTCACAAAATTTGGAACATAATCCTTTATTTTAATCCAGAAGGGAAACTTACTCTCGGTCAGTCAGCCATGACTGGATTGAGTCTTAAGTAATTGGTAATAATATTCTTCTTGAACCTTCAACCTGCAAAAGACTTATTTAGAACTGATGGTTTCATAGCACATCCGTTATGCTACAAGTCCTTGTAGATTAAATAAAGAGTTCCATTCAAAATTACATATAGATTCCTCGAGTCTGAAAGAGATTCCCAAATTTGACAAAATGAACATGAAAAAAAGATTAGAAATTAGCATTGTTCAAAACATTATGAGCATAACATTTAAGCAGTCTGAAAAATATAAATGATTCGAATTATCAATCCTCATCTAAAAATTCTGAAACATGAAATTATATATATATATATATATATATATATATATATATATATATAAAAACGTTTTAAAATAAAATCAAATAAGATGATATTGCCAAATAAAAACCAATAAATATAATGATAAAACTCAAAAGAATGATACATATTCAATTATGATGAAATTGAATAAAAATAGAAACATTTTTAAATAAAGAACTAAAACGCGAGAGAAAAAAAGAAAAAGAGGGAGAAAAGGCTAAAGGGAATCGATACACTCATCACACGCCGTGTGTGTGTACACAATAGATAAGAATTGAAACATCAGATATGAGCATTGAAAGAATAATTAACAAATGAATTTTGTAAAAAGTCAAATAATTTACATGGCAGACGACATTGTTTTCAAATTGGAACTAATAATAAATACTTTAAAAGTTTATCATTTGAAATATAGCGGAACGCAGATAAAAAAAAAAATATTTTAAAGCTTAAAAATAATCACACAAGCAGGAAGAAAATCGACCACCAAATAATACAATAAAAAAAAATATTATACTGTTGGGAGATTTTTTTAAAAATGTATGCGAACCATGATATCTCAATTATGAGTGGCTCAACAATATTGTTTTACAAAATACCATCAATCTTCAAGTTAAAATTCCCAGTAGATTGCTGTAATTAGATCTGCAAGCTAAAGTCATTAGCTGGCAGATTTCAGATCAGCTCATTTATCTACACAGTTAAAATGCAAAGAGTATACACGTGTGTGTGTGTGTGTGTGTGTGTGTGTGTGTGTATAACACTGCTTTCCACATTTTCTACATTAAATGCAGGCCATACACTTATATCAATTATAAATGATTGAACTTTAAAGATTGTTATTATAACTGTATAAAAAATAAATTAAAAAATTTGAGATTGACATATTCTCGGTTGTGGCATGTTTTTTAACCTGAAAACTGGATGCTGAAATTAGGATTAATCAAAAGTAAGGGAGATAATTCTCTCTTTTAAACAAGAAATAAATGACCAAATAAATCTATATGAAAAAAGTGAACATATGTGTCTGGTTTGCTTCAATAATCATGTATGCAAATTTAATTTTATCAGAAAAATGAGGATAAATCCTAATAATAACTGATAATAATAAAAGGAAAGTAAAATTTTTTCCCTTTTAATACAGATAAAAAATTCCATTATTATAAATAGTTATCATAGTAACTGCAACAATATTCAAATATTGAATAAGAATTAAACAGTGAAGCAATGGCGAATGGGTAAAGCCAGTTAGTAAATAAAAAGGAAAGGCCACACCCATATGTGCAAGTTAGAGTAAAACTTGGCTGAATCTCCAATTCCCTACTCCTGGACATCTTGTATAGATCTCCTTCCTCCAACTGCAAGTGGAGAGAACACGAATACTGTTTGACATCTGGATGTGGCTGGAACTAGACACTGTTAAAATGATATCATTTAGGTTTGGCCAATGAAAAGCATGCCATCTTGGAATAGCAGCATTAACCGGGTGACCAAATTTTTGCTCGTACTCTAATTACTCAAGTTTGTGTACATGTGTTACGGTGCATATAATACATAAAAACTGTACATTACTTGAGAAAGAACACATAGTTATAATTGGGAATGATTCAACTAGGTTTCAATAAAAGGCTATTCAGTTCACTCACTTTTCTTCATTAAGAACATTTAGAAATTTTATTCATACATTTTTATGTAGAAATTAATTCATACATTTTTAGTTAAAAATTATTTTAATTTAAAATAAAAAGTTTTATTATATTTGAAGAAATGTTCTTATATATCAAATAAGATTTTCATAATAGGTTAAAAAAAAGTTTTTACAAATCAACTAAAATGTTGTGTAACCAAAATTGAAAGGTCAAAATATTGGCAGACACTTTTTTTTTTTTTTTTTTTTAACTATCAATCGAATGCCAACCATTTTTTATTAAAACTGTGTAACAAGAGATATCTATTGATAACTGACTCCTCTCTCAACTCCGTAAGTTTTGGACACAATGGAGTATAAAACAGTAACAGCAGCATGGCCTAAGGCAAACTTGATAATGGTAGATTTAAACTACTGATAATTAGCCAAGGTAAAAATGTGTCCGTTTTAGCTGGTATATCACACAGAACTGATATCTCTTAAAAAAAATGTTTTTTCAATCCTGTATATTTATCAATGATCTGAAATTTTTTTAAAAGTCATAGAGTACAGAAGAGTTATGGAGTGATCCTTTAGAAGCATTGGTGATGGAAATATATGGTCCGGACTCATTGTATTCTTTCAATTACACAAAAATACTTTTCCGTTATTAGCTTGGAGTCAATAAATTTCCATTTTTAATTTTTTTATCATGGAAGTTGCCCCAGAAAAGATATGAAGATATTTTATGTAAGAAGCTAAAAAGAATCAGGATAATTAATTCAAGACAGGAGATGTATGTTGACCTTAGTCTTGGAAAAAAAAAAAAAAAAAAAAAAAATCAAGACTATTGGTAGAAAGAAAACGATCAGCAGGAAGAAGCCAAAAATTTAGTTCTTGAAAAGCTCCTAGAATAGAAAGATCTATTATAATGAGGTACCCGAACAGTAAATTGATGAAGGCAAGCTAGGCCAAATGAAATAGGAATAGATCAGAAAATTTTGAAGTGCCATAATAATATTTATAGAAAAAAACTGAGACTAACAACATCACATTGTGGAAAAAAAAATACAGAGAAGAAAGTATGACGTCAACAAAATTACAGATATGCTTTTGAACCTGTTCGAGAACCCTTATATAGGACAGAAATTCATGGTTTATAATAAATTAAATTTAATTAAATAACACAAAAAAAACGGGTCAATATACTATAAAACAGACACACCAGACCGTTTACAATAAAATATCAAAAAACAAAACTTGAATGCATATGGAGTTATCTCCCCTGATAAGGTATGCCATAACTTTGAGTGGTCGAGAACAGAAGTCACAAGCAAGATATCAAGAAGTGGGAAGTCGTTCATATTCTCTAACAGTACCCCAGATTATTTTTCTGTTCACAAGCACAAGACATACCTGGTGAACATGCCTCCTCTTGAGTGGAATGGGAAGCAACTTCAGGTGTGCAGCCGAGAACCACACCCCTCGGTGACAGTGAAGGAAAATGTAATGCCTGAAACTCACACAAGATTCAGACATATACTGAAAAAAAAAAAAAAAAAAAAAAACAGTGAGCTAGTGCAGTCATTGCAATCCTGCTTTTGCAGACACAAGGGGCATGGACGTTTGAGTGGGTCCAAAATTCAGAAACTGCTTAGATAGCCAGAGGGGTATCTCATGTCAACCACCCATCAGACATAACACACAGTAGTAGTAGTGTGCAACAAACATCAGACGTGTGTCTTATTTCTGTGCATAAAGTTGCATGTTTTGAAAGTATTAAAACAACCTGTTTATTAAATTTCAAGGAAAGGACACTGATGTACAGATTCCAGATAAAACATTGTCCTAGAAAACTTAATTTGATCCGATAAAAAGAACATAACCAAATGATTGACATTTTAGTCAAAACTGCCTTCACGTTGATGTACGAAAGGGATCCTAAATTTAAGGCTACTACATGAGAAAGAATCATAGTTGCGGCAGCCACAAATAAAGAATGAAGAACTTTAGATCTAATTTAAAATAGCTTCCCCCAGTCATGTAATGGCTTCTTACCCATGGCTCAAGTTTTCTGGCCTATGTGTGAAGAATTATACTGCCTGGAAGGAGTTATTAAAAGCAACAAAAATCCTGATACTTTTACAACTTCACACAGAAGTATTGGAATCCTTTCACTGCGTACATCAAAGTGTAAATGGTATACTAACAAATGCAAGACAACGATAGTTCTGGCAGAGTTTGGATGCTAACATCAGGCAAACCAGATCCTAGTACCACACTTGCAACATGATTATACCATCTCAACCCAGAGAGCCTTTGATGTCACCAGCAGACTTCAAATTTCCATTCCAACAAGTATTGGTTGACTTTGTCGATATACAGGGTAGAAACTTTATGATATACGCTAATTAATATACTGAATGAGTGAAAGTGGCCCTAATGATGTTGACGAAGGCCAAAACTATGCAACACCTTGAGAACTTCGTTCTGTATTTAAGGTGCGCCTGAAGAAATCTCTTCAGACTGAGGACCACCGTTTGAGTCCCAGAAGTATAAATCCTTTTTGAGGAACTAGAATATACAAAATTACTTCATCAGCTCAGAGTAACAGCAGTTGCACAGCGTTAGCTATTAAGACCACAAAACATCTAGTCAACAGTATGGGCAGCTATGAACGCATGTGCCATGATCGAACTGCTCAGACATTACTAACCTATTGCAATATCCTTATCTAGGACCTTGACATATCTCCCAACTTCCATATGATCAAGTCATTAAAGATCACCTTCCTGCCCTATGGGATAAATACCATTGACAGAACAATGGAAAGAAATAAACAAAGGAAGTTGGCATATGCAGAACGAACAGTTCTACAACCTGCATTATCAGAATGGCAGAAAATTGCTAATATGATCACCACAATCCATCCCATGGTCACGGGAGGGCGTGTGTATAATTAACAGGTCATCTGCTCTGATAACTGGAAGTGTCTGTGGAGTTATCTCTCTTCATAACAGGAAGTAGCCAGGAAGCGATTTCCTCTGATAGCTGTATATAGAGTAGACATGAGGACAGCCATTTGCTGTTTGGGTGGATCTGCGCAACAAGCTGCAAGGACGCATTTTCCCCACTTTACACTTACTCTTATTTTGAAACTGAACCAACCTATTGATTAGTCAATAATATAAAACTGGAAAAAAAAAATTGAAACAACATTTGAGTACCGTATTAGTTTAAAAAAAAGAAAACAAAAAACAAAGTCGGTTTTACAAAATTCGATTTTGACTCCTTCATGAAACTGCTGACTAACTCTCTATCACAAATGTGATCAGTGAACTGAAAAACATTTGACTAGTAAGTTAGTTTTAAAAACCTGCACTTCAGCAAGCAAGAGTTGGAAACATACATGATATAATTAACTAGGAATGTAAGGTATTGCTAATATATCCATCAAATTAAAAGCATACACTCAACTTTGTTTTCAATACTTTCTAACTATACAATGAAGTCAGTATATATATATATATATATATATATATATATATATATATATATATATATATATATATATATATATTTGTCATAGAAAGCTTCCTTCTTACAAAATACATATTTTATTTTGATACATGAATTTTGTCTTGTGAATCATTGTGTGTTGTTAAGAATAAAATGTCTGGATCAGAATTATTTTCAAATAATCGCCATCTTAAAAAAGAAGGCATAACCATTTGTTAATACTCAATTATTCTTTTTGATTACTATAAAAAAGTATTTATAAAAAATAATAAAGAAAGGGAAAAGCTAATAAATTGCAAGTAAATACATGACTGAGCAATGCCGGAGTAAGTACAGCTAGTTACATATAATACACTAGTGGGAGGCGCCCAGCTTTGCCCAGTAGTAAAATACGCTTAAATATATTTTAATTTGTCCAGATTTGATATATATTATTATACAGTCATGATTTCAAAAGTAAAAAAAAAAAAAGTATTTGGGTGTCATCAGCTAGAATCGAAACCAAAAACAAAACTGTAGCATTCAAAGCTGGTGACGTTACCACTGTACAAACACGATACGCACATGAACTGATTGAAAATTTAAAATAAACTAAGATGAATGTACAAAATGTATAACAAGTTTTTTCAATTTTGATCCATTTTTGACCTCCTTAAAAACTATTTTAACATAAAAGAAGAGTCCGTAAAAAAATCCAATCATTTGAAGCTCTGCAACTTTTAGTTTCAGTGGAGATAGAGTTTGAAAATATGCAGACAGACAGACATATAGACTTTTACATATTAGATTATTAATCCTAAGATTTTATATTGCATATTGTTTTTTGTGATTGTCTTCTTTATTAGCTATTAGCCTTTTGCTGAATATTTAAATAACTCCTATTCGGGAGGTTAAACATATGGATAGGTGAGGATTTGAAAAGTTAGTACACAAGAAGTGTGACTAAGCAGCCCCATTAGCATTCCCTGAGTAGAGGCACTTCTAGTGATTAGTAATAAATTAACCTCTTCTCAAGGAAAGAAGATAAAGCCTGGGTTGGTGGGCTTCCTATGATTGTGAAACAAGGCCATCAACTTCAAAATGGACCAGGCTCTGTAGTACTGATTATCAAGGATTTATTATCTACTGGTATGGATAACACCTATTCAGGTTGTGATGACCATTAGCAGAATATTTAATTTATTAACTCTACAACCTATTACCAGCAGATTCATGTGTTGCTTCATAAGTTCCAATGAGATTTCATTATCACTTTTACTTACATCCCTACAAGGGCAGAGTTAGACACAAGGTCAGTTTTTAATGTGGGGAGAATCCAGCTCTCCAAAAAGGAACACTGAGTTGAGACACAAATAGGTTACCTTAGTCTAGAAGGATTTTTTCTTCACTGACTGAGAATAGAACAGATGAAGTGTAATATCTGAACAGATACTACACTTTGCACCTAGCGAAAAAAAAATCAAGGAAGCTTTCATAATCATATTGGCATGGCCAAAAGGGAGAGCATCTGTAAATGTCTGCTTATGCTTTGTTGATGGCCTTCCAATGAAAAGTTTGCATCTCACAGCTTTCCTCTACTAACAAACATTAAGATATCTGAAAAGATCCTATTTTATACAGATCAATAAAGAAATGTAAAAGTTTTTTTTGTTTTTTTTAAATATAACAACTTCTATTAAAATGTAACCTCCAATCTTCGTCCTTTTTGAGATTGGTATTCTGTTTGTTTTGTAAATAAATGTCAGAGTAAGCTTGGATTTTCCATGTTTTGCTATATCAAAAATGGCCAATCTTTGCTTTATGAAGGAACTACAAGTTCTGAACCATGTTTCAACATACGACAAAAAAAGAAAAAAAAAAAAAAAAAGAAAAAAAAGCTAATACATGCTTTACCGTTTTTTGAGGACGATCTTATTGTTACAATTGTTGGGTTAAGTGATTTTTGATGTATTGATCTATTGTATATCCAATGTCTTCTCCAACTATTTTGTTACATATCTTTTCTCAACGAAGATGAATATATTTTCCAACATGAAAAACGATACATGGAATCTAAGTATGATTGTTGAAAGGGAGACTGAAAAAATTCTAGATGAACAGAAAACAATATTGTTAGAAAAAGCGACATATTCGTTCATAGAAAAGCATTTGCACATAAGCAGAGTGATTATTGCGTACGCATGCATTTCCGTGCAAAGATAGAATAAAATGGATGAAGATGAATAACCTACAAAATAAGTTTAAAAAAAAAATGAATATAGAAATACAAAAAAAAAAAGAAAATAATAAAAAAAAATACAAAAGTAAAAAAAGTGGTTAACCTTTGACCTCATGCTATTAATTCTTATTTAAGAAGTTGATATTTAAAAATGATAAATCATTATGCACTATAATAAAGATCCTGAAAAAATAGCTGATTTTTAAATAACGGTATCTTTCCAAATGGAAACGTTGAGAAATATGAAAATTATGAATTATGCATAGTGTGTAAGGAGTTGTGTTTGAAGGCGATGGCAATTTTTGAGATGAGGATCAATAATTGTATTATTTAGATGACTGCTCTCATCTCAATAATAGTTCTAATAATACAAATAATAGATCATATTTTGCAAAATGTAGAGAAAACATTTGGTAATAATATCAGGTGAAACTAAAACTAATATCTTCAATTTGCTGCATGGACAGAGTTTTTTTTTTTTTTTAATCAAAGATTAATCGATGCTTACTTGTAAAAATATAAAGATTTGCAGAACTAATCTCAAATTGGAAAACTTCTAAACTATTTTATATGTTGCCACATGGCAATTTTGCAAGATAAAGGGTTAAAAAATTGAAAAATACTGTATTGAATTTTTTTCCCATTTGGTCATTAGTGAGAAACAAGGCTGCGGAATTAATAGTGAAAACACAAGACTTCAACTCCAGAAATTTTGAAAGGTTTGACTGTGACTTATAAAATTCTCTTCTTCCTTAAGTAAACTATTATTATATTAAAAGTGGCTTAATGTTTATTTCCCTATGGCATTTTCCTATATATTCTAATTACACAAAAATTCTAAAATATTTCCTGCTTTTGAGATTGAGTTGATTAAAAAAAAAAAATGCATTTTAATTTTTCTAATCAACTTTAATTTACAATTAACTGAATGAATTAAGGGTGATCCATTTCTTACCAAGTTTCTATCACCTTCCTTTCTCATTGTATGTTCTGTGACGTCACACTCTTATTTCATACATTCTCTATCACTGTTTATTAATGGCCGAATAAAGAAGGAAAGAATAAAAAGATTCGAATAGTCCGTTATAAGCAAAAAGTAATAACATCACAAGTAGTAAAAATAGCCAAGAAAAAAAGAAATAGAATGTGACAACTGAGGGATATAATAATAATAATAAAAAAAGAATAATTTGAGATTTTTTTCTTTTTCCTTTGCATATTTAATTGACTTAAAAGACTTAATCCTTCCTAATTCAAACAATCTAACCAGAGTTGAATAGGTTATCCAACAGGGGATATTTTTTCCTAGTAATTCAAACATAATTTCCAAATCTTTTAGTAGACAATAGATCTACTCTTGAACCTACCACTTACAAGCATAAACTTTATATACTAGAACTATTACTAACTAGCGGGGGTACCCGGCGTTGCCCGAGTGTTTGTTTCCGGGACGGGGGGGGGGGAGTTTTAAAAAATGTTATGGTAGGTAAGTAGGAAGGATCAAACCCGGAGTCATGAGTAAAAGTAGGAAAATAAAGTGTGAAAAAAAACAACAAAAAAAACAAACATCTGCAACGTTAACAGTTCGGCCACCAAGAAAAGTCCATTCCAGTTGTTTAGGAAAAAAAAAAAAAAACGACTACGGTAGGTCGGCGCGAACGTGAAAATATAACGTGAATTGTCCAGCACGCTAACCACTACGCTACAGAGCACTGCAGCTTAGTTTAGTGATTTTAAATAACTTCACATGAAAGAACTACGAAGCCAAACCGGTGTTCTCTTCTCAACTGTTCCTTGTGAACGATCCCCAAACGGTGTTAAGTGGTGGCAGGGGGAGGAGGAATTTATTAGAGAGAAAATATTTTACCACTTCCATTGATCTTAACCGATTTTGGCCGTGACTTCTCAGCAGAAAAAGTATAGAAATCTAAGATTATCGAGGAATTTGAGAAATAATAAGCCTATAACACACCTCAGATATTGTTCTGCCGTTTGTGCATATTATATTTGCATGAAATATCTTGATTTTTAATCCTATTAATGTCAAAATCAGACAGGAAAAAATGAGTTCATTTTATTTATATAGAGATGAAAGAAAAGAAACCAAATATTAAGAAAATAAATTTCAGTAACAATCATAGCATGCCTTTAAAAATGACAAATACTAATTAATATATTTAACTTCTTTAAATATCTTAAAATTATCCCTGACGATGAATCTGGACGGATCTAAAAGTACTCAAGCCAAAAGTGACCAAGGAAGTTACATCAGCCAGTTATTTTCTGAAGCAAGAAAATTAAAATTAGAAAAGATCAAAACCAAAATATGTCGACTGTAATTGTCTATATTATTTCATGAAACATGCCTAAAGGACAGAATGCAGTCTGTCATATATATATATATATATATATATATATATATATATATATATATATATATATAATCTTATTGCATTTTACTTTGTAAGAGGATAAACATGTTTTCCAAGGCTTTGTAAATTCAAGAGTTTCTGTTTCTTTTTAAACAAAATCTACAGAATTCAATTAAAAAAAGAAGTGATACGTGGTGAAAGTAGGAATGTGTAGTTGGTAACATAGATGTTCAGATATAACTTCTAATATTTTAGAAGTCCTAATTGCACTGCACTGGCAAGCAATACATGTACAAATACATTAATAAAGTTAAACAGAATATATATGCACACGCACATTACCTTTATTCCTCTTACCCACCCAAAAGTCAATGCATCTTTCTTCTCTTTTGTCCATCCATTTCTATCTAAACTGGCAAAACTAACTAAAAAGATTGACGCAGCATAAGCCATCATCGTTGCATGTGCGTGTGTGCACGTGCAAGTTTGTTCAATCACATGGCTAAAGTGGCCAGACCGTATGGTACCGCTGGACGGCCAGTTGGTCAATAGCAGCAGTTAGGGGATGCACACACAACGGCACCATTTGTCCGCCATTCAAGTAGTGAGAACAATATTGATTGACAGGATGTGACTGGTGCGTATCTTGCGACTGCATAATGGCATGCAATGGCCGGAGAGACTGGCCGTGGTTTTATTAATAATCTCCAGCTGCCAACTTATTGAATAATTCTGTCATGATTAAGTTCGGTAGACCACGTCCGTCAGAGGGTGAGAGAGAAAGAGAGAGAGAGAGAGAAAGAGGAGAAAACCCACAAATAGAGGATCTTTTATCTCTTGTCGGCGAGTAAGGAGTTTGGGCTGGTTAGCTGGCTTACAGTCAAGCAAATGAGTAGAGGTATGTAGGCTTGCATGAAGATTCTGACACGCACAAGAGGTGCGGTGGAAACACATGCAGCTCCACAGACAAAAAGGAAAATGTAAAAAGTAGGTTTTATAATAATGCAAGTATTGGCACAGATTTCTTGCATAGTGCTGTGAGATTCCAATATGTACCCACGAGAGTCTTTCATGGTTTTTTATTTATGAATGGACAACAATGAAAATAAATATGAATTTACTTAAAACAAATGTGAAATCATGGAAGCATTCTCAAAAGGTCAAACTTATTGTCAATGGCGTATAAGGTTAAAATAATTATTAGGGAATTCTTATCAGTATTTTGGGATTTTTGTTTGATTAGCCCTATTTACTTATCCATCTTAAAATGCTATTATGATATGAGTAATATTAATTACCACATTAGAGAAAAACGATAAACAATACAGTGAGAGGAAAGAGGAGAGAGAGATGAAAGAGGAGAAAGAGATGGAGAAGGGAAAGAGGAAAAACTACTTGCCAAGAACTTTGCAGCTAATTCTACCCTATGCGACAAAGGCCATCAACTCCCCGTATTTCCTCCCATAACAGACAACACGCTATGCAACATACAAATATCTGTGCGTGAGGTCACCAAGCTAATCAAGAACCTTGATTCGAGTAAAGCGACTGGCCCTGATGGCATTCCATTTATAGTGTTGAAAAGGCTTCAACCAGAACTTGCCCCCATACTTACAAAACTGTTTAAGTGTTGCCTTAAGAAGTGCTTCCCCACACCTGGAAACCCTCATCAGTATGCCCTGTATTTAAAAATTCGGGTGATGAGTCATCTCCCTCTTAGTACAGACCAATAAGTCTCCTGTGTGTCATGAGTAATTTGCTGGAATCAATATTAAATAGAGAAGTAGTCAACCACCTCAGCAGAAATAACCTTCTTAGTGATATGCAATAGGGTTTCCGTTCTGCCAAATCTACAGCAGATGTGCTAACGGTTATATCTCATAGGATTAGTAAATCTCTTGAGAAAGGCTTCCTTTTTAGGGCAATTGCTCTTGACATATCAAAGGCCTTCTATAAGGTATGGCATAAGGGCCTACTTCACAAGATATCCAGCTATGGTATAACTGGAAATGTTTTCTCAATCATTAAATCATTTCTCTCTGATAGGCTCATAAGAGTAGCGGTTGGTGGCCAGAAATCAGAGGCCCTCAGTATTAATGCTGGAATCCCTCAGGGGTCCATCCTGGGCCCAACTCTCTTCCTGATCTACATCAATGATCTCCCAAAACACATACTTAAATCATTCGTTGACATCTATGCTTATGACACAACCATCTATGGCAACACATCTAAGGCCATAAATGACAAAGTTCTCTCTGATTCTTTCTCCTTTGATCTTGAGCGCATGTTACAGTGGGGGAAGAGGTGGCTAGTTACTTTTAATGCATCTAAAACCAACCATGAGATTAACTTATTCCAATTTAGTGTGTATCGAGTAGGGAGGACTGTTAAATATGTTAATCTCATGTTTAAAAATAAACACATTGGAAATATTAGCATAACAAAGTAAATGCACTTGGAGAGACTCAAGTGATAACAATGACAACTCCAAACTTAGTTAATTTTCTCCAGAAAAAACAAAATATTTCACTCAAGCATATTTTTGAACTTTGTTTAACTTTCACGCAGGCGACAGCTGATAACTTTTTTCTTATCAATCTTTAAAAATATAATCTATCGATTTAACAGTAAACATTTAACACATGTTTAAATATTCAATATAGTATTACGAAATATCTCTTTTTTTATCTACTTTTTTTCACTCTGAACAAGACATATTGCCATTGAAATGTAAGGGGCTACCGTGATAGGAATAACCTCGGTGGGGAGTTGGGCAGCAATATGTTTGTTCACACTTCATTAAAATTTCTGATGTTGGTATGGTTGTGGAAACAGGGAACAGGAAGGGAACTCCAAGGACAAGCAGTAGTCCATTCAGATTCATCTGTTCAATGTTTATGTGGTGTCTAAATATCGTATATATCTCCAACTCCAACTGAAAACCTTATATTAAGTGGAATTATTTCCGTTTTCTGGATAAAATTTGGTCAAAAATAAAAAGTTACCATACTGGGGATGCAAACTTGAAGAAAACTCATTTGAATTTGAAAATGGAAATTGGCCTCTTTTCCTTATGTTCTAAAATCATTTATTTAGATCACTTATCAACAGAAATTAAACCCTTTTTTACTTTCTATCACTTTCATGAAGAATGCCGCTATAATGGTATTTCAATCAAATCTAAGATAAAAGTTGTGAAAGATGTGTTCATATTTCTAATGAAATATCCAACATTGAAATTCTAGATTTGAATTAAAAACCAAAAAAACAAATAAAATTAAGAGTAATTTGGTAGGATTTTGACGGTAGAAAATTCCACATTGGGAAAAGATGTTTTTAGTACAGATTTTGCAGATCAAAGGGTTACAAGAAAGACAAGGATTACTCCACCTCGTCTCTCTTTGTCAAGATGCATAGCATCACTAAGGGTCCTCAGAGGTACTCACAGGAAGAAGTAAGATCATAATGAACGAGTAACACACACACACACACACACACACACACACACATATATAATTAGGTTAACATGAAAGAAAATGTTCAGGTGAAGAAGTGCATGAGAAAAGGGAAGGGGAGAAATGGACAGAGAGCAAAGGAAATTAAGGGTGCTAATAAACATGAGAGAAGGAGAGAAAATATGTCAGTAAAAGTAATTATAAAAGATGAAAGAATTGGTAGAAAAAAGTAAGAAATAGACAAAATAAGTATTAAAAGAAAATTACATAAAATGTAGAGAAAATGAAAGAGGGGTTGCCCAGGAAAATAAAAGAGGTAGAGAGAGAAAGAAAAAAAAAAAAACGAGAAATAAAGAGGTTAGTTGGGTATATTGTTTGAGTGCAGCATTTTCATAGAGTGAGGCATCAGAGCCGTCAAACTGTTACCAGATGTGAAACAATTCCCAATGTTTATGTCTGAGCTGAACGTTGCACCGAGGACACGTGCTCAGGCAATCATCGTCTCATGACAATGATACACGCTCTGCAATAATCATTTCAGAGGTTGAACCGTCAACTCCTTCCATCAAAAGGTCTCCAAGCACCCCCACCGTGCCCTTGCCACCCTTACAAAAATGGGACATTTCTTAGTGACGCTAGACGTGTTGATCTTTTGCAATCTTAAACTGCCATTTGCAGTTGTTCCTCTTTTAATGTTGGCATTCTGCCTCAAAGAACAAAATGAAAGAAAATGAAAACATAACAAATAAGAAAAGGGGTGAAAAAAAAAAGGAAGTCAGTTGGGAAACTATCAAAAGAAGGAAGGAAAAGAAAAAAATGTCAAAGATGTCATATTTGGTAAGAAATATTAACTGCCTACCTCTCTTGATAATGTAGACAAATATATACATATGGTTTTGTTGGCTGTCAACTCATAAGAAGTGTGTGTGTGTGTGTGTGTGTGTGTGTATATATATATGATGTGGAATAATGTTGTTTAAAATAGTTCTGTAGGTTGAAAATCTCTTCAATTTATTTAATAGTGAATTTATTAAGTAATTCTTTAACTATTGGTTGTCATATTTTTTAATTGAATAAAAAAAAAAACAAAATCACACACACAAAATCGCTGTAATTGTTAATGTTTTTATATTCCTATAAATAAAGACTTTATTTTGCTGATTGTTCTCCTCCATATGTTTGATATAATTGCTTTGTAAACGTTTTTAAATGAATTTTAATTATCATAAAAACAACCCTCCCATAACATCTTGATTTGCTGTAAAATTGCTTAAGATCATAATGATGCTAAATTTTAACTTGCTTGTGTACACTAGATGTGATCTATTAAAATAAGGTGATTTAATCATTCACAATCGATAAAATCAATAACACATGGTATCATCTATAAAACAGAGTTGGAATAACCCTTCACAATTGATGATGTCAAAATATGACATCAACCATCAAACAAAGAAAGAGTGAGTGAGAGGGGGGAGGGATCCTTTACAACGTTTTATCGATAACTCATGATCCAAAGAACAACAGGTCATTTACTAAACTGTTTCGATGTCTGGTGCTTTACTATACAACTAAAAGTCCATAAATTTTCTAAACTTCTTATCTTGTTTGCATGGTTGTCATCGCAAGTTCATGATTATTATCAAGAAAGAAATGCATATGTTATTTACCAAAAACAATACAACTTATAATGGATGAATGGTAATTGCCAAAATCTGTGAGCGTGTAAGGAAACATCCCAAAGTCCAACTTTTCCTGACAGTGGGAACTAATTAAAGTATAGGAGGGGGTCAACATCAGAATCCATTATCCCCTGCTCATCTTGATCCCTTCTGTGGCAAGCAACACTGTGCCACATATCTATAGTGATAACAGCAGCATTACTTGTGTGCATTTGCAACTGCCATTTCTTTGTGCATTGGGAGCCAAACCTTTCCTGACTTTGTATACAACCATTAATCTTGCTGCTTGCTGTGAGTATCGAGGGGGGGGTAAAGACTCGCAATTCTGCAAACATAATAAGGACTTAATACAGATCAAACAATCTTAAAGCACAATCTTCATGGGCTGTGCAGAAGTCTGATTCATCCATACATCATCATCATCATCCACAACATCAACACTTACTGAATGTGTATGCTTGTTTGAAAACAGCCACAGCAGCTCCTGCTGAACTATATTATATTATCAGTTTCTGGATATGTCTGTAAATAGAATTTGAGTTGCAAACAAAAATTCACACTAATAATATAATTGGAGCCAGAACAAATTACTTGTACGTCTGAAATAGTTGTAATTAACTAGTTTTTCCAAATTTTTTTTTCATCACTGTAACTTCATAACTTAGCATAAATAAATTTTACTGGAAAATTCTAACTTTAATATTGTATTTTTATATAAAAAACAAGCATTAATTCTTGCCTAACATCCATAGTGAAAGAAATTGGAAATGTGAATGGCGAAAGATAAGATGTGCACAACACACAAATTGAAAATTTATATTTTTGGTGCTTGTACGGATTGGGCATGAGGATTTCAGTTCTTTTACAGAATCAATTCCAAGTATTGATGGAGAATCCTGGGTCAGTCGCAACTTCTTTTCTTTTGGAGAAAGTTTTGCCAACTTTATATTTTTTTTATTGAAGAGATAAAATTATTTTTGACCCTAACTTAAGCCTCCACATGTTCAGTGCTGTCCGCCTTTTTACATCTTTTTTATTTTTTGGAGAGGGGGGGGGCATTCCAACCCTAAACTGTTTCGGCCATTACCAGATTCTCTGTCAGTACTTAGAACTGACTTTGTAAGTACTGAAATTCTTTGGGTGTCCATTCCTTACAAGGACTTTTTTTGTATTCTGTCTAATTTTCTTTTTGCAGTTTCGATCATTTATGTATTTGGTTAATTTATTACTTATTTCAATTTTTGGTCTTTAATATCAGTCGCTGTTAGTGTCCATAATTACCTTATTCTTTTACTTTTCTAGTTTTCTTAGAATTGATCTATAAGGTCTCCACAAAATTTTGCAGAAAGTTACAGGGTGGAATGATAAAATTGTCGCCATAAAACAGACGACACGATTCCATTTCCATTTGATGAAAACTGGTCATCTTTTTTGATGTAGACCATCTACTAATTGGCCAATTGTATACAAATTCCAAGAGCGATGGGAACCTTCTATCATGTCTGAAAGTGACGCAATGTTAAAAATGCGAGATCAGAGAAGCATTGCTATACTACTCATGCTCTGTATAAATCCTAGTTATAACAACAAGACCATTGTCAGAACCTTCAAACTGTATCGCTGGATTGTCACTAATAACAGGGACATGCCAAGGGTGATGAAAACAAAGTTTTCGGCCACGTTTATGGTCTTTGGTGTGGTTTCAAGTGAGGGGCACCTCACATCTTCAAAGTCGGCTTGAAGGTCAACATCAAAGTGTACCTGGATGTGCTGAAGAGTGTGGTGATCCCCTGGTGCAATCAGGTGGCCACTGGCAGACCCTTGGTGTGGCAGCAGGACTCGACGCCGGCCTACAAGTGCAAAGAGACCCAAGCTTGGCTTCAGAAGGAGTGCTACGACTTTGTACCCTTCTCTTACTGCCCCCCTCCTCCCCCGACCTGAACCCGCTAGACTATTTCTTTTGGTCACACGTCAAGAACATTGCCAACATGACCTCCCACAACACCAAAGTCAGCCTGATCAACGCCATCTGCCGAGTATTCACCGAGCCCCTGCTAGCGCTTGTGGAAAAGGTATGCTCCCAATTCCGGGCACGTATCAAGGTGGTGATTGACATTGAAAGCGGCTACATTGAATAGATGTAAGCTCTATTACATAATCAAGTTACCCAAATTGTTTTTTTTTCAATAAAAGTTTATAATAAAGCTGTAGTGTTGTTTTCTTAAGGGCGACAACTTTATTGTTACCCTGTATATAACTTTGAACACAGAAAAATGATTCAGCCATTTTGGAGGGGTCCTATAATTTGCCAAAAATGTAGATTTACTTTTGGCAAATACAGAGTGACTCTTCCTACAAATAAACGTCAGTCCTGGCTTTACTTGTTCGTTCATCAATGTCCAACAGATTTTGTCTTGTCAGCACTCAATAATAATCACATCCGGATACTGTTAATAACTCATATACAAACCTTTCTTGATACAGCATTCATGTTTACAATGATGATCCTCTTCAGTTCAGAAATAATCATAATTATTATGATAGGTGTTATCTTTGAGATAAAAGTCTGGGAAGTTAAAGTCCAATGTGAAAATCATTCAAATCTACACCACCTACTGATGAGACGTATTACCAAGTTATCCCGACATCATTGAACCATGATAAAACAAAGACTGTTGGACATTCGCGACAGGAACTTGGTGGACAAGCCAGGCTTAGAGCGCAGTTAACTTGTACCAAATATGATTTTATTCGAGTAAGGACCATGAATTTTATTAATGGTTCCCTGGGTAGCATTTTTTAACGGGAGAAGGTTAATGATTGTGTTTTTACAATTTTTCAGCAATATGTGCTTATAACATAAATTCATCAAAAAATTATAATTCATCTTTATTTGTAAAAACGAGTACTGGTAACGCCCAAAACATACTACCCCCTCTCTCACTCAATAATTATTTATCACCCACCCCCCACACACACACCTTCCATAAAAAAATTTCATGTTTTCACAAATATCTAAAAATACACTGAATGTTTTTTTTTTCGCCCAAATCCAACAGAAGTTATTAATATTTGTTTACATTATTCAAGTAGTAGTAATTGCAAGAGGAGATAACTCATGCTTTACTCATTTTCAATTCATTATATGATTTTTTTTTTTTTTTTTTTTTTTTTACAAACATATTGGAATTTTCATGGATTATTTGAATAACATGAGGGAATAAGCGCAATGAAATAACATTATCATCCTGGAATTTATTTTCCTCTGCCAAACTCATTAATATCCGCATAAGATCAGATTTTTAAATTGTATTTATTAAAATAACTTGCTAATAAATATTTATTACAGAAATCGAAGTGAAAATTGACATTGCAAAGTTTGATTTATAGAATAAATATTTCACTATTATTTCTTTTTTGCTTTTAATTAAACCAATTACATGTATTTTAAAAAACAATATTTTTTCTCATGATATTGTCTCTATATTTAAAAAAATACATTATATATATGTGTGTGTGTGTGTGTGTGTGTGTGTAATTAATTTTTTCCACATATTGTTGAAGTGAATTTTTTCCCCTGAAAGATGCACACTAGATAGGACGCAAAAATTTATCCAGTCAAGAAGAATTCTTTATCCTCATTTTGAAAATAGAACAGATAGAAACTACACTTTGATCCTAATCCCAAACTTGAAAACCTTCTATATATTCAGTCTCCAATATGTTGAAAACATCAACTTTTACTAAAATCATAGAATCGATTTATACAAAATCTAAAAACAAAGCAAGATTATGCATGTGTTGGTATATATTTTTTTTTATGGAACAACAATAAATGAGTCATAAAAAGCACCCTAAAATTTTATTAACTAGAATTTTAATAAATTATTGCCAAAGGACATGAAATTATTTAAATTAAAAATGTTGAGTAAATTTCAATCATTGAAAACCTTTTTTATATCTTAAATATTTTGGAAAAACATTTTAGATAATCTCTAGAATGGTGTTTAATTTCATTTTGATATTCTAGTTTTGTTGGTCAAATAATGTGGTACATTTTAAATCTGTTTATTAGAGTATATATACATGTGCATTATCTAGATGATCAATTACTGGTAAATAAAATCTGAAATATCAATGTGTTATCAAGATACAAATATATAAATTCTTCTTTATTATGTACTAATAAATATATCTATATATCTATAAAAGTGAAATTGTGTGTGTGTGTGTGTGTGCATTTCCCTACCAACCTATTCTGTCAATTTTCAGTCTACAGACTTGAGATTTGACATAAGGGGTATTGAGATTTGGGAAAATCTTTATAATCGGTTTTTGGCCAGAAATTTAGCTGTCAAGGGGTAAAAGTTCAACAATTTGACCTTTGAAAACTATCAAACTCCTCTGCCAATTTTTGGGTTTAAGCACTTGAAATTTTAGATATAAGTTACTTAGAAATGGATCAAACTTTTTAATTTGATTTGAGCCCAAAGCAATAAATGTTAAGAGGTCAAAATTGGGGTTAAAGTTTAATAAAATTTGAACTCTGCGGTCTCTACCAAATTACTCAGCCGAGTTTTGGTCTAAACATTTGAAATTTTACATAAAGCATATTCAGATAAAGGCAAGCTTTTTAATCGGTTTTTGGCCGAAAATTTGGCTGCCAAGGGGTCAAAGTTCAAAAGATTTGACCTTTGATTTGACCTATTCAAACAATTTTGGGTTTAAACATTTGAAATTTTACATAAAGGGTATTCAGACATGCAGCAAGCTTTTTAATCAGTTTTGGGGCGAAATTTTGGCTGTCAAGAGGTCGAAGTTGAAAGCATTGATCTTTGCAGACTCTACCAAACTCCTATGCCAATTTTGGGTCTAAAGACTTGAAATGTTAGATGTAGGTTACCTGAATAGGAGTCAAACTATATATATATATATATATATATATATATATATATATATATATATGCACCTAAAGTTATGAAGAGTACATAGGGCCTGAGCAAAGCAGGGCTGAACTGCTAGCTGTAATAATAAGTAAAATTAAAATAATTTACCTATCTTTAGATTCCTGTTAGCCAATTTAATGCTGTCTCTCTCTCTCTCTCTCTCTCTCTCTCTCTCTCTCTCTCTCGCTTGTGTGTGTGTTCGTTTGTTTCCCCTTAGGGACAGACAATGAATGTAGATCTACAATTAGCTCCAATCTTCAATATTAAGTGGTAGTAGGCAGGCAGGCTTGAACCCATACCGCAAAGGAGGAAAAGAATGTAAAAAAGAAAGAAAAGGTGACAGCTTTACTGTTGCACCCATCACCAAACCGAAAGTGATGTAGGTTTAAACTAAGGCTAGTCCATCAAAAAGAGGGGATGACTTTCGAAAATATCAGCGAAAACAGCAACCCCTCCCTGTAGAAAAATGCCCAGTTGAGGGTGAAGGAATTAATGTTTTCAGCCAATTTTTTTTATATTTGTCGTCCGACGGGTCGAGCTTCAAAACGATACGGATCTCGTGAAAATCTGTGCCTCTGTTGAAAGATTTAGGCAGACATACAAACATATATACATACATTTAAACAGACAGGTGAGATTTATATTATAGATGATATGTATCATGCATACTTTCACTATTTATTAACAGGCATAGGTAATAAAAAGATAGAAAATAATAATAATAATAATAATATATATATATATATATATATATTTAATATTGATTTGGAGGTTTGTGTAAGTTGATTGATATTTATAGCCAACTCATTTAAAGTTTCTATATTATCTAATTTGGAGGCATGTGTGTGCATGTATCTAATCTTTTCCGAGAAGTAAATATAATATATAAATAAGCGCATAGTACTAATGAGACTAACATAATGTTAAATGGCTACATAAGTGCAAGTGTTTCTATCTCATGAAATCTGTGATAGAAACATAACTGCATTTGTGTAGCTTGTTCACTAGTTTGTGGTTAAAAAGCTATAATTTATAATACATATAGTTATGCTTACATTTGCATTATCGACTGCCTGGTGTGGATAATTATTTTAAGTAGATAGAGCTATGTTTTACACAAAGTGGCAAACGTTTTATCCTCTTACTAGAGAACTCAAGCAATAAATTGGGGAGACACACATACGTACAAACAGATACATTCTGGAAAAGAAGTATAATTTTAGGCATACTATTGTAGAAATAAAACAATATTCTGAAATGGTGAGGAGTAAAAGAAAAAAAAGTGTGGTGTGCTTCCATCGAATGAGGAGAGAAAGAAGCGATGACATTGATGAAAGATCCGCAAAATGTAAAGATGTAAGGGGGGGGATGTATATGCAAACCATCAAACAAAACAAATTCAAGCTTATAAAGGATGAATCTATGATTGCTATCACCATTCTCATGATGATGATGATGATGACGTGCGTCTCATGTTCTTTTCCTGTAGCCTCCCAGCCTGGCTTTCCAATGATTAGCAGTGAACAGTGTCAGTTCGATAAGAATCAAACATTTATTATTAGTTTCAGTGAACAAGAAATACTCACACATGTTGACTAATCACTCGAAACCTAAACTAAACTATATTACCATTACATGTCATTAGATTAGATGCACATTAAAAATAGCAATGCTTACAGATTCTATGTTCATGACTCACTCAGATTTAAAACATTAAATGCAGAGAGAGAGAGAGAGAGAGAGAGAGAGAGAGAGAGAGAGAGAGAGAGAGGGGGGGGGTAAAATGATAGAAAGATGGAAAGAGAGATATTAATGCTTAGAAAGTAGAACTAAGGATCCAAGAAATGGTTTTAACAAAATTCAAAAGTAAGCATTTCTATACTAAAAAACTAACTTGGCTTAATAACTGAGCCAACAGATCAATTTTGTAAGTAAAAATATATATTTTGCTCAGTTTGGGAAAATAGAATTTGAAGACAAACTTTCTATAATGAATCACTTAAACCAATCTAACTCCTACTGTCTATATTCGTTTCTAATAAAACACTGGAATCCTATATAGCAACTTATAATTCATTCAGCCTTATAGCATACTTATATTTTTCAGTTAAAAAATACATTTACAGTCGTTATGCTTCTTGGAAATTAAAAACTTTTCATATGAGTTTACAATCGCCAAGCAATGTACAAGAAAAACAGGAGAAGCAACAAAATGGTTGAGAACATAAAAACAATAGAGTTTAGTCAAATAAGAGAGAATAAGGTTGATGATGCTGGCAAAATACTCCAGGTTAAAAACAAAAAAAAAGCAGATTCTGTTAATTAGTCTAGAACTTGTATCTCTGATCCCCTTTGTTTATTTATCGAGATTATTAGACTGACTTCCTCATCTTGGTTGTTTCGGCCGTTTTGCCCTCCGGCCTTCATCAGGTGTTTTGTATCGAACTGGGGAACCATTTGTTAGGAGTCTCGAACCCAACCCTTTATTATTATTACGGGGGTACCATGTTCGGACTCCAGCTAGGCTCTGGGACATAGTTGCTGATTCTCTGTTTTGAATGTTACTTTTCACTGCCTTTGTTCAGGATTGAACTCGGCACCTTTGGGTAACTGTAAACTTTGATACAACATCGGCCATATGTTACTAGGACAATTCTTAGTTGGTTTTTGTTAATGTTAAACCTATGTTGTTATTCAAGGTTTTCTCTCTATTAGAGGTGTCCAAATTGCATTCAGCTCTACGCTTGGTTTGCTCAGCAGGTTATTATGTCCGAGCATGTGAGCTGTTTCTTTAAGCTTTATCACTTTCCAGTGGGTCTCTCTGTTTATTATTTTTACCTCATCCCATAGGGGGCGATGGTCCCCCCCTCTCCATCCAGACATGGTTGACTATACCCGATTTTTTCGTCTCCCCTTTAGTTACCGCTTTTCGGTGTTCTTCCACCCTTACTTTGAGAGGGCGGCATGTTTCACTCTAGTAAACCTTTCTGCAACTGCATGGGATGGAGTATATGCAGTTCTTGGTCATGTTCTCCTCCATGCAGGGCTTCACTCATACCAGGTGTCGTCTGAGTGTTGACTCGCTCTTGAATACCGTCCTGATGTTGTAGGGGGCACATATTCTCTGAATCTTTTCGGAGATGCCTTTTATGTATGGTAGGCAGACCGTTGGTGGTTTTTGGGTTTCATTCTCCTCTCTTATACTATTAACACGTCTGGTGGATAGTATGCTATCGGGGTAGTTGTTACGACAGAGGGTATTCTTCAACCTGACCATTTCTTAGTAGTATGTAATGGTGTCACTACTTATTGTCTCTGCTCGATGTTGTAGGCAGTGTGCGATTCTATGTTCGATACTGTATGGGTGATGGGAGTTGAAGTTAAGATCTTGTCCGGTGAAGGTAGGCTTGCGATATACGGATGTCTTAAACCCATGCTCTGTGCGTGATATGAGTATATCAAGAAAGGTCAGTGGGTTATCTTTTTCTTTCTCCATTATGAACTGTATCGATGGTCTTATTTTCACATGGTCTAGGAGAGCATGGATATCTTCCTGAGTATGAAGCAACTTTGTCCCAGAGTTTAGCTGGAGTCTGAACACGGTACCCCCATAATAATAATAAAGGGTTGGGTTCGAGACTCCTAACAAACGGTTCCCAAGTTCGATACAAAACACCTGATGAAGGCCGGAGGGCAAAACGGCCAAAACATTGTGACTATAACAACCAAGATGAGGAAGTCAGTCCGACAATGTCAATAAATGAAAACACCTCCTCTCAAAAATACAGACAATTACCCTTCGTTTATATTTTATAATTTCCACTCACCAATGAAAATAGAAAAGTCAAACGATATATATGTAATACATTAAACCTGGCATCTAAAATGTCTTAAAAAATGCTGGACGAGTTTAATAAACAAAGAAAATTTCAGTTATCTGTAATTAATGTTTTTTGTTTGTTTCATTATTTCCTCCAATCATGTCTAACAAAAAGGGCATATGTGGTTACTACATTATATTTAGTAACTTTATATGCCAGTAGTGTTTATCTTAAGCAGGTTGAAGCGACTTTTTCCATAGGAGGAAGTTTCATGGGAATACGGAGTTCACAAGCATTCCCCAGTTGCATCTATATCTCGGTTAAGAGAGATAATGATGTTAGAGTTTTACAGTTCTAGCAGGAAGGTGCTGATGTCTTCTTACACACAGCATCTGAAATTCACAAATGACCAGGCTCAACATTGATTAACTGCAGTAATTTAACAAAAACCAATGCATCAATATGATTATACCGTATATTTTCAACTTGATCCGGACAGAACAAAAAAATGAATGAAAGAAAAACAATTGGGACATTTTTTATGTGTTATTCATAAACCAACAGATCCACTCAGTTATAGCAGTTAAAAAAATCATCAGTTGAATGAAAACCACGAAAGCCATACTTAACATCTCTAAAAAGGCCCAGATTTTCCAGAAAAATTAACAAGCTTGCTGTTGACTAATCTTTCAAAATCTTTGCTAATAACAGGGAGGAGACTAATAGGATGATACTGTTGTGGTCTTGATTAGGGGTCACAGTATTAAGATGAATGAGTCCTGGTGTTCACTACGAGCGGTTAAACTATGTGTGCTCTTCGCTTGAGAGCAGAAATGTCTGGCTTACATAGTACCAGACGGGTCCATATTATCTTAAATATAAGGGTGTCAACTACCCCAGAACAGATCCCCTCCACAATATTGTATAGTTTCTGTTTATTCTTGACAACAAAGCTCTTAAAATGTCTGGCTGGAGTTTTACTTCCTGGGGAGAAGGCTATTTTTGCCTTTGTTGAAGAGTGATGGCATCACAATAAAACACCAATTTCTGGTTAACCACATTTCCAATTTAGGGGCCGACTTTTTGTTAGCCAGTCTAATAACCCCTTCCCTCTCTATTAGACTCCTGAAGGTTTTTTTCATCCAGCCTGTTTGGGAGTCCAGGGGATTGAATACTCTTTCAAGCTTAATTTGTTATGAAGTGATCTTACCTTTCTCTCCCTTTTCATTATCATACCTTACTATTTCCTATACTAACATCAAAGGTTTCAGAACAAACTTCCCTAATGTCCAATCTTTTCTCTTTTACAAATCTGTTCATATCCTTGCTCTTTGTGAGTCTAATCAATATTCTTCTACTGATAGCAACAATTTATAAGTGGATGGTTATTTGCTTATTGTCTGCTTAGACTCTTCTACACATTTACAGGGTCTTACTTTTTATCTTGATAATAATCTCTCTATTTTACATATCCTTACTCTGGAATCTCACTCGTGTCCTTTTATCTTTCTTATATTGCCTTTGCTACATTCTATTCTTTTTGTATCGGTCACCTGATAATAATTGCTTAGTTGTTAATGTTACAGCAGCAGTATTGATAATGCATTGCAACTTCATCTTTGTTTTTGGTGACCTAAATGCTGATAATAATTGCTTAGTTGTTAATATTACAGCAGCAGTATTGATAATGCATTGCAACTTCATCTTTGTTTTTGGTGACTTAAATGCTGATAATAATTGCTTAGTTGTTAATATTACAGCAGCAGTATTGATAATGCATTGCAACTTCATCTTTGTTTTTGGTGACTTAAATGCTGATAATAATTGCTTAGTTGTTAATATTACAGCAGCAGTATTGATAATGCATTGCAACTTCATCTTTGTTTTTGGTGACTTAAATGCTGATAATAATTGATCAGTTGTTAATGTTACAGCAGCAGTATTGATAATGCATTGCAACTTCATCTTTGTTTTTGGTGACTTAAATGCTGATAATAATTGCTTAGTTGTTAATATTACAGCAGCAGTATTGATAATGCATTGCAACTTCATCTTTGTTTTTGGTGACTTAAATGCTGATAATAATTGCTCAGTTGTTGATGTTACAGCAGCAGTATTGATAATGCACTGCAACTTCATCTTTGTTTTTGGTGACTTAAATGCTGATAATAATTGCTCAGTTGTTGATGTTACAGCAGCAGTATTGATAATGCATTGCAACTTCATCTTTGTTTTTGGTGACTTAAATGCTGATAATAATTGCTCAGTTGTTGATGTTACAGCAGCAGTATTGATAATGCACTGCAACATCATCTTTGTTTTTGGTGACTTAAATGCTGATAATAATTGCTTAGTTGTTAATATTACAGCAGCAGTATTGATAATGCATTGCAACTTCATCTTTGTTTTTGGTGACTTAAATGCTGATAATAATTGCTTAGTTGTTAATATTACAGCAGCAGTATTGATAATGCATTGCAACTTCATCTTTGTTTTTGGTGACCTAAATGCTGATAATAATTGCTTAGTTGTTAATGTTACAGCAGCAGTATTGATACTGCATTGCAACTTCATCTTTGTTTTTGGTGACCTAAATGCTGATAATAATTGCTTAGTTGTTAATATTACAGCAGCAGTATTGATAATGCATTGCAACTTCATCTTTGTTTTTGGTGACTTAAATGCTGATAATAATTGCTTAGTTGTTAATATTACAGCAGCAGTATTGATAATGCATTGCAACTTCATCTTTGTTTTTGGTGACTTAAATGCTGATAATAATTGCTTAGTTGTTAATATTACAGCAGCAGTATTGATAATGCATTGCAACTTCATCTTTGTTTTTGGTGACTTAAATGCTGATAATAATTGATCAGTTGTTAATGTTACAGCAACAGTATTGATAATGCATTGCAACTTCATCTTTGTTTTTGGTGACTTAAATGCTGATAATAATTGCTTAGTTGTTAATATTACAGCAGCAGTATTGATAATGCATTGCTACTTCATCTTTTTTTTTGGTGACTTAAATGCTGATAATAATTGCTTAGTTGTTAATATTACAGCAGCAGTATTGATAATGCATTGCAACTTCATCTTTGTTTTTGGTGACTTAAATGCTGATAATAATTGCTCAGTTGTTGATGTTACAGCAGCAGTATTGATAATGCACTGCAACTTCATCTTTGTTTTTGGTGACTTAAATGCTGATAATAATTGCTCAGTTGTTGATGTTACAGCAGCAGTATTGATAATGCATTGCAACTTCATCTTTGTTTTTGGTGACTTAAATGCTGATAATAATTGCTCAGTTGTTGATGTTACAGCAGCAGTATTGATAATGCACTGCAACTTCATCTTTGTTTTTGGTGACTTAAATGCTGATAATAATTGCTCAGTTGTTGATGTTACAGCAGCAGTATTGATAATGCATTGCAACTTCATCTTTGTTTTTGGTGACTTAAATGCTGATAATAATTGCTTAGTTGTTAATATTACAGCAGCAGTATTGATAATGCATTGCAACTTCATCTTTGTTTTTGGTGACTTAAATGCTGATAATAATTGCTTAGTTGTTAATATTACAGCAGCAGTATTGATAATGCATTGCAACTTCATCTTTGTTTTTGGTGACTTAAATGCTGATAATAATTGCTCAGTTGTTGATGTTACAGCAGCAGTATTGATAATGCATTGCAACTTCATCTTTGTTTTTGGTGACTTAAATGCTGATAATAATTGCTCAGTTGTTAATGTTACAGCAGCAGTATTGATAATGCATTGCAACTTCATCTTTGTTTTTGGTGACTTAAATGCTGATAATAATTGCTTAGTTGTTAATATTACAGCAGCAGTATTGATAATGCATTGCAACTTCATCTTTGTTTTTGGTGACTTAAATGCTGATAATAATTGCTTAGTTGTTAATATTACAGCAGCAGTATTGATAATGCATTGCAACTTCATCTTTGTTTTTGGTGACTTAAATGCTGATAATAATTGATCAGTTGTTAATGTTACAGCAGCAGTATTGATAATGCATTGCAACTTCATCTTTGTTTTTGGTGACTTAAATGCTGATAATAATTGATCAGTTGTTAATGTTACAGCAGCAGTATTGATAATGCACTGCAACTTCATCTTTGTTTTTGGTGACTTAAATGCTGATAATAATTGCTTAGTTGTTAATATTACAGCAGCAGTATTGATAATGCATTGCAACTTCATCTTTGTTTTTGGTGACTTAAATGCTGATAATAATTGCTCAGTTGTTGATGTTACAGCAGCAGTATTGATAATGCATTGCAACTTCATCTTTGTTTTTGGTGACTTAAATGCTGATAATAATTGCTCAGTTGTTAATGTTACAGCAGCAGTATTGATAATGCATTGCAACTTCATCTTTGTTTTTGGTGACTTAAATGCTGATAATAATTGCTTAGTTGTTAATATTACAGAAGCAGTATTGATAATGCATTGCAACTTCATCTTTGTTTTTGGTGACTTAAATGCTGATAATAATTGCTTAGTTGTTAATATTACAGCAGCAGTATTGATAATGCATTGCAACTTCATCTTTGTTTTTGGTGACCTAAATGCTGATAATAATTGCTTAGTTGTTAATATTACAGCAGCAGTATTGATAATGCATTGCAACTTCATCTTTGTTTTTGGTGACCTAAATGCTGATAATAATTGCTTAGTTGTTAATATTACAGCAGCAGTATTGATAATGCATTGCAACTTCATCTTTGTTTTTGGTGACTTAAATGCTGATAATAATTGCTTAGTTGTTAATATTACAGCAGCAGTATTGATAATGCATTGCAACTTCATCTTTGTTTTTGGTGACTTAAATGCTGATAATAATTGCTTAGTTGTTAATATTACAGCAGCAGTATTGATAATGCATTGCAACTTCATCTTTGTTTTTGGTGACTTAAATGCTGATAATAATTGATCAGTTGTTAATGTTACAGCAGCAGTATTGATAATGCATTGCAACTTCATCTTTGTTTTTGGTGACTTAAATGCTGATAATAATTACTCAGTTGTTAATGTTACAGCAGCAGTATTGATAATGCATTGCAACTTCATCTTTGTTTTTGGTGACTTAAATGCTGATAATAATTGCTCAGTTGTTGATGTTACAGCAGCAGTATTGATAATGCACTGCAACTTCATCTTTGTTTTTGGTGACTTAAATGCTGATAATAATTGCTCAGTTGTTGATGTTACAGCAGCAGTATTGATAATGCATTGCAACTTCATCTTTGTTTTTGGTGACTTAAATGCTGATAATAATTGCTCAGTTGTTGATGTTACAGCAGCAGTATTGATAATGCACTGCAACTTCATCTTTGTTTTTGGTGACTTAAATGCTGATAATAATTGCTCAGTTGTTGATGTTACAGCAGCAGTATTGATAATGCATTGCAACTTCATCTTTGTTTTTGGTGACTTAAATGCTGATAATAATTGCTTAGTTGTTAATATTACAGCAGCAGTATTGATAATGCATTGCAACTTCATCTTTGTTTTTGGTGACTTAAATGCTGATAATAATTGATCAGTTGTTAATGTTACAGCAGCAGTATTGATAATGCATTGCAACTTCATCTTTGTTTTTGGTGACTTAAATGCTGATAATAATTGATCAGTTGTTAATGTTACAGCAGCAGTATTGATAATGCACTGCAACTTCATCTTTGTTTTTGGTGACTTAAATGCTGATAATAATTGCTTAGTTGTTAATATTACAGCAGCAGTATTGATAATGCATTGCAACTTCATCTTTGTTTTTGGTGACTTAAATGCTGATAATAATTGCTCAGTTGTTGATGTTACAGCAGCAGTATTGATAATGCATTGCAACTTCATCTTTGTTTTTGGTGACTTAAATGCTGATAATAATTGCTCAGTTGTTAATGTTACAGCAGCAGTATTGATTATGCATTGCAACTTCATCTTTGTTTTTGGTGACTTAAATGCTGATAATAATTGCTTAGTTGTTAATATTACAGAAGCAGTATTGATAATGCATTGCAACTTCATCTTTGTTTTTGGTGACTTAAATGCTGATAATAATTGCTTAGTTGTTAATATTACAGCAGCAGTATTGATAATGCATTGCAACTTCATCTTTGTTTTTGGTGACCTAAATGCTGATAATAATTGCTTAGTTGTTAATGTTACAGCAGCAGTATTGATAATGCATTGCAACTTCATCTTTGTTTTTGGTGACCTAAATGCTGATAATAATTGCTTAGTTGTTAATATTACAGCAGCAGTATTGATAATGCATTGCAACTTCATCTTTGTTTTTGGTGACTTAAATGCTGATAATAATTGCTTAGTTGTTAATATTACAGCAGCAGTATTGATAATGCATTGCAACTTCATCTTTGTTTTTGGTGACTTAAATGCTGATAATAATTGCTTAGTTGTTAATATTACAGCAGCAGTATTGATAATGCATTGCAACTTCATCTTTGTTTTTGGTGACTTAAATGCTGATAATAATTGATCAGTTGTTAATGTTACAGCAGCAGTATTGATAATGCATTGCAACTTCATCTTTGTTTTTGGTGACTTAAATGCTGATAATAATTACTCAGTTGTTAATGTTACAGCAGCAGTATTGATAATGCATTGCAACTTCATCTTTGTTTTTGGTGACTTAAATGCTGATAATAATTGCTCAGTTGTTGATGTTACAGCAGCAGTATTGATAATGCACTGCAACTTCATCTTTGTTTTTGGTGACTTAAATGCTGATAATAATTGCTCAGTTGTTGATGTTACAGCAGCAGTATTGATAATGCATTGCAACTTCATCTTTGTTTTTGGTGACTTAAATGCTGATAATAATTGCTCAGTTGTTGATGTTACAGCAGCAGTATTGATAATGCACTGCAACTTCATCTTTGTTTTTGGTGACTTAAATGCTGATAATAATTGCTCAGTTGTTGATGTTACAGCAGCAGTATTGATAATGCATTGCAACTTCATCTTTGTTTTTGGTGACTTAAATGCTGATAATAATTGCTCAGTTGTTGATGTTACAGCAGCAGTATTGATAATGCATTGCAACTTCATCTTTGTTTTTGGTGACTTAAATGCTGATAATAATTGTTCAGTTGTTAATATTACAGCAGCAGTATTGATAATGCACTGCAACTTCATCTTTGTTTTTGGTGACTTAAATGCTGATAATAATTGCTCAGTTGTTGATGTTACAGCAGCAGTATTGATAATGCATTGCAACTTCATCTTTGTTTTTGGTGACTTAAATGCTGATAATAATTGCTTAGTTGTTAATATTACAGCAGCAGTATTGATAATGCATTGCAACTTCATCTTTTTTTTTTGGTGACTTAAATGCTGATAATAATTGCTCAGTTGTTGATGTTACAGCAGCAGTATTGATAATGCACTGCAACTTCATCTTTGTTTTTGGTGACTTAAATGCTGATAATAATTGCTCAGTTGTTGATGTTACAGCAGCAGTATTGATAATGCATTGCAACTTCATCTTTGTTTTTGGTGACTTAAATGCTGATAATAATTGCTCAGTTGTTGATGTTACAGCAGCAGTATTGATAATGCACTGCAACTTCATCTTTGTTTTTGGTGACTTAAATGCTGATAATAATTGCTCAGTTGTTGATGTTACAGCAGCAGTATTGATAATGCATTGCAACTTCATCTTTGTTTTTGGTGACTTAAATGCTGATAATAATTGCTTAGTTGTTAATATTACAGCAGCAGTATTGATAATGCATTGCAACTTCATCTTTGTTTTTGGTGACTTAAATGCTGATAATAATTGCTTAGTTGTTTATGTTACAGCAGCAGTATTGATAATGCATTGCAACTTCATCTTTGTTTTTGGTGACTTAAATGCTCATCATTTTGCCGACTTCTCACTCTTATTATACAGATTTAGCTAATGAAATCTGTTTCAACTTTTCTGTTTCATGATTTGCCCCAAATTTTCACACTTTCCTGATAATGACTGTCATCAACCATCCTTGATCTTTTTTTCACTTCTGTTCCTGAATCTTGTTCTGTTTTCTCTATTCCTTCATTGGGTTCTTCTGATCATCCTGTAATTGAAGATGATGTTGATTTTTCTGTTAAATGTTCAATTGATCGTTCTTTCCATAGGAACACGTTTAACTACCAGTAGGGCTGATTGAAATGAGCTTTGCAGCTTCTTATGTAACGTTCCATGGGGTCTTACCTTTGGTACATCTCCGAATGATGTTGCAAAGGAGGTTACCAACACCTTCATTCCTCATCGTAAGATTAAACCCAATCCTCATTCTCCTCTCTGCTTTTCATCTATCTGTGCTTCTGCCATTGCCCATCATAATCATTACTTCAATGAGTGTCGTCGGAATGGTTCTGAGGCTTCTAGACAATTCTACAGAAGAGTTGGCAATGCATGTAAGAGTTATTTCTCAGGCTAAATCTAGCCATTCTCAAAGGATCTGCAACTATCTCATCTCAAAAGGTTGGTTTTTACGATTTTTGGAAAATACATATATGTTTACACACACACTATATATATATATATATATATATATATATATATATATATATATATATATATACACTATATATATATATATAGTGTGTGGTTAATAATGACAAGTCTGCTATTCTTCCTTTTTAGCGGTCTTCAGATCATTTCATCTTCTAAGCATAAAGCTGATCTTTTTATTTGTTTTTTTGCTGACAATTCTTTTATTGAGGATTCTGGTACTATTCTTCTGATTTTCCTCCAAAGTCTCATAAGTCTCTTAATTCTATAATTATCACTCCAAAGAAGGTTGCTAGAGTTCTTCCTGATTTTGACCAGTTTAAGAGGTCCTGATTTGATTTCTCTGTTATTTTCAAATGTTCTGCTTCTGAACTTTCTTCTATCCTCTCAAAATCCATTCAATCTGTGTTAATTAAAATCTTGTTTCCCTTCTTGTTGGAAAGAGTCCTCTGTAGTCCCTATCTTTAAAAATGATCCGTCTGATGCAACTATCTGGTCTGGGGTAGTTGAAACCCCAATATTCACGATAATATGGACCCATCTAGCACTATGTAAGTATTGTGACCCCTAACCAAGACTATAGCAGGATCAGTAGTATCTACACACCCACACATGTTTAACTAGAATGTGTCTCCTTTTCATTTTCTTTATTAGTTTAGTCAACCTTATAATAAACTCATATATACACACACACAAAAAAATAAATAAATAAATAAAAGACCTTATAACAATGCTCCACTGCATCTTCACCAATAAAACCTTTCAACTAATTAATCTGTATCCTTTTGAGTAGCTCCAATCAGAAATAAGTGGTAAACGATATCAATGTTCTTATGCTGTTAAAGTTCAAATAAACAAAAATACTTTTCATTGATTCTTGTTCCTTTTTATCTTTACATGAATCCATTTCCAATTTCAGGTGATCTAAAGGTCAAACTTGTTATATAAGATGTTTGTGATGAAGGTGATCAAGATGAGACAATGAACCCGGATGTTGCAACATAATAGTCATTTTCAATATCATAGTCCCAACCAAAGTCATATTCATCGTTGTTTAATATAACTTTTATTTTCATTAAAAGTAAAGCAAAATAAAAGAATTAAAAATATAGCTCAAGATTTTCTGTGATTTTGACAATTTTGAATAAGAATTTTAGACAAAGTAAATATTGACGATATAAGTAATTTTATAATTTCTTTTGATTGCCTCAGTTTTATTCTTGAACTCCAATCATCTGAGTGTGAGTGAGGTCAGTGCAAACGTTTTGGATTACCATAAATATAATCGAAGAAGAACATAAAATAAATGTAAAATAAACAAAACACAAAAAGAAACTTGCTTCCATTAGAAGTATGCAATATAATAAAAATTAACTTACCGTCGGGTTGTAATTCCAAGATACTGAAATAAAACAAAAATTTTAAAAATTATCAGCATTAATTGGAAATGAAAAAAGAAAAAAAAAAAACAAAAAAAACAAGATCTTACAAAAAAGAAACAGAAAGAAATGCAAAGTTTATAAAAATACTCAATAATTAAAACAAACAATAGTAATAGGTTAACAATAGTAAATGTATAAAATTCATACCATAGCTGCTACTTTATCAATTAATGTCTATATATATATATATATATATATATATATATATATATATATATATATATATATACTAGCATTTCAGCCCTAGTTGAAGGTGAAGATATTAATGTTTTTAGCCAATTTTTCGATATTTGTTGTATGAAAGGTCGAACTTTAAAATGATACTGATCCTGGTAAAATCCGTCGCCTCTGTCGAAAGTTTTAGGCAGACATGCAAACATACATTTATATATTATTAACTAAATATTTTCGACCCCAACCGATTAAAAAGCTTGCCCTATCTCTAAATATCCTTTATGTAAAATTTCAAATGTTAAGACCAGAAATTGTCTGAGTAATTTGGTAGAGACCGCAGAGGTCAATTTTTTTTAAATTTTGACCTCTATTATGACCCCTTAAAATTTATTGTTTTGGGCTCAAATCAAGTTATTAAGTTAGATCCATGTCCAAGGAACCTATATCTAAAATTTCAAGTGTTTAGACCGAAAATTGTCGGAGGAGTTTGGTAGAGTTCTCAAAGGTCAAACCGTTGAACTCTGACCCTTAACAGCCCAATTTCTGGCCGAAAACAGATCACGTAGATTTTCCCAAATGTCAGTATCCTGTATATCAATTTAGAGTCTGTAGACTTAAAATTGACAAAGTTATTGCATAGGGAAATGTACACACACACAGACAGACAGACACGTTCACTTTATATATATATATATATATATATATATATATATATATATATGATAGATATATTAGGTATCACAAAACCAGACAATTTAATATACAAAACTAATATAGTGAAATTTGACTTTAAAAATTTTTTTTTTTTATTACATTTTCACCCCAAACAAGGCAAATTGCCACTTTGGTATAGGGGGCTACTATCAGGGGCAACAACTACTGGGGTACTATGTAGGGATTTGGGCAGCAAGATGTCGGTTCACGTTACACTTGAACTTCTGCACGTCAGTACTGTTGGGGAAGCAGGGACCTGGAATGGAATTCCAAAGTCTAGCGGTTCTGGGGAAGAAACTATTGGAGTAAAAAGATCTTTTACATCTAGGGATCTCTACAGTGTGGGGGTGGGATTTAGCAGCCTGTCGGGTTTGTTGAGGGTGCTCATGTCGTGGGGGCACAAGTGATTGCAGTTTGTCAGAGCATTCACCACTAACATACTTGTAGAAAAGGCAGAGGGATGCAACATTTCGTCGATGGGACAGAGGCTGAAGCTTAGATGCCAGTTCAGGGCCTATCAGATTTGCGACTCTCTTTTGAACCTTGTCTAGGAGCGAGAGACTAGTAGCAGATACACCAGCCCAAATGTGACAGTAATACTCCATACATGGGCGAATGGTGGCCTTATAGAGGTACAGGATACTTTTGGGTGTTAGTAGTTGTCTAACACGGTAGAGAGAACCCACCTTTCTTGCAGCGGCCCTGGCAATGCCTTCAATGTAATTGTTCCAACTCATGTTTCCTGTGAACGTTAGGCCAAGGAGTTTGAAAGATATACTCTCAGATAAAGAGTCGTTGGCCATTGCTATAGGTGGTAGAGAGGGTTTCTTGTAATTATTGAATGAAACTAGTTTAGTCTTGGCGGCAGTGAACGCGACCAACCACTTTTGTCCCCATTCCACCACAGATTGGAGGTCTTCCTCTAGTGTTTCTACCATTTCTTTAGAACAATTTCAACTTGCAACAAGCCAAAAACTACATACCCCCCCCCCACACACACACTGATTTTGGCTATTTTCCCCATTTAAACCCCTTTGCTTGATGTAAAACATCAGGGTAAAACAGCCAAATGACACCGTTTCATGACAAACGATCCATTAATTTGAATTAGGTACCATTCAAAACCTCTATTTAGACACAAGTATGAATTTTTGGAGAAAAATAATAATTAACCTAAAAAGGGGCGTTTTTTACCCCTGGCACTCAAGCCTCACAATTTTCCTAGGGTAAAATATTATGTTTGCAAATGTATATTCATATGGTCTTCCTTTTGGGTAATTTTCAGCTAAATCTAAGGGTAGGAAAAGATTCTATTGCGAGAACAACTACCAAGATGAGAGCGATAGTCCAAACAATCAAAATAATTCCTCATCTCAAAAAAGTTTAAAACAATTTATCTAACTGGAATGCATCAAATTTATAGAAATTTTCTTCAAATGAAAAAGAAATAAATTTGAAAACTTTAGAAAACAAAGTAATGCTGATAATTTTTATTAAATGAAAAAAAATGAATAATTTGCTGGATTACTGCATTAATTCCTATTTCAGTCACTTAAATTCTTTAGGGTTGTAATGATCTTGGCATTAAAAAAATGTTTTTTACTTAAATCATGTTTGTAATAATAATAAAAATGATAACTTAAAAAGAATAAGTTATAGTGGGTTTAGCACTTATGTATCACATGGGTCGAGATACTTTGCCAGGCTATGATTATTTTTCAAGACCAAATAGTTAAGAAAAAAAAGGCCAAATTCAAAAAAGAAGCCACACTTTTTGCAGTAAACAGAAAATTGGTGTTTCTATATTATTCGAGCTAATGAACTATTGAATTTCACGTAAAACAAACGGTACCTATGTAATTGTCATGGCGAAAAACATATCCAAAAATTATGAAAAGGAGTAAATTAATTATTAATAAAAAAGAAATTTATGAAATTGGTGTTTACGAGCGAAATGCGACAAAAATAACATGTACTTTTGCATTTAACGACCCATGCTGAAATACTTATGTTAATATTTAGAAACCTATTATTTAACATGGAGGGGAGAGGATGTTTTGTAACTATTCTGTACTTTCACCTAGCAATTTAATAAAAATGATATTGTAAAACTTGAATTTAACTTCTAAATATTATTAACAAATAACGCGTGTTGTTAAATGACAAACGTACCAAATAACATTTATTATATCAAAAAGAAATTGTAAAAACATTGTATCAAAACATAAGGTACATAGAGCCATTTTTTTTTGTTGCATTTCATTCAACAACCGATAGGGGACACAATTTTTCAACCTAATTCAACAGTGACAATAATTAAAATCATATTTTGTTATAGTTTTACTTTAATTCAAACAATTTTTAAATTCTATTTTTCGCTCATGGCAACTTAACTTTCCGTTAAATTGTTTGAAAAAAAAAAAAATCCAATGATGCTTCAATTCAAAAAATGTTTTAAAATTGTTTGAAAAAAAAAAAAAAAAAAAAATCCAATGTTGCTTTAATCTTTATTAAAATTCTATTTTCTTATTATGAGTTTCCATTAAATTGTTTGAAAAAAAAAAAAAAAAATCCAATGTTTCTATTTACTTGCCTCCCCACGAGGGCAGAGTTATACACAAGGTCGTTTTTTAATGTGGGGAAAGGAACAGAAATAAAAATTGCCTTTGTCTAGAAGGATTTCTACTAGACTGACGGAGGACAGCAAAGAGGATGTGTAGTATCAGAACAGACACTACACTTTGCTCCTAGCCACAAGGCAAAGTAATATTGCTTTATAATACAAAAAATGTATTTTTTTGAATAAATGCTTTTGCAATTATATTTCGATACAATTTTATACAATAACTTTTGGTTTTCAAGTCTTGTGGTGTTATTTTTTAAAAATTTATTTTGTGTGTTATTTGACCAAGAAAAATTGATTGACCAGCTTTGTAAGGATAGGAGATATTTCTGGTTACAGTTTCTTGAGTCCATTCATCTAGCGCGCCCGGAGCCGAGATTGAACTCACTACACAAATTTGTAGTGTAATTCAAATCCTGTAGGTAGCTGAATACTTGATGCTTCGTTAGGGCTATCAAGGGTATTTTTTATCATGGCGTCATCACTAGATGGAGTGCATACCACAGCTTAAGAGAGTCCCATCTACCCTCAAAAGAAGGATAGACCGTGCCAGTTTCTCAATCTGATATTTTACCTTGTGGTACATATAGCGCCTGGAGAGAACTGGTGTATCAACGTGATTGTGCCATATGTGTCAATGAATTGTGCCGTTTCTTGAATACTATGACTGAAATATTAGTGGTCTCAGTTGCCTTGTTGACATCAAAGTTTTTGAATTACTATTCAAAGAATAATCTACTTGATTTTACTGTACTACAAATCATATTACGAAGAATCAATGTGTTAGCTGTTGAAATAAATTCTATATTAACAGTCAAAGTCGGTTTCCATGTCATTTTCGTGCATTTTTTTTCAGAGGTAATGAGATTTTGCCCAATGTTTATGTTGGTTTGATCTAATAATAATTTGTTCCTTTATGATTAATTTTCATTTACCACACGATGACATGATACATTTGTAGGGATTTTTTATTTGTTCAAAGTCTACATTTTTTAGTTAAACACTGTTGAAATTGGTTTCTGAACACGACAACAAATTTTCTAATTTTCAACAAACTTTAAATGCTTATAATTAGACGGTTTGTTGTGTTTCTAAAATAAAGTTGATATCATTGTTTGTGTTTTTCAAAGGTCCACGTGAGTACTATGACTGGAATGTTGTTGTTGTGACCAGCTGCTTTGTTAGCATCAAAGTTTTTTTTGTGTTTATTTTAAAAATAAATAATTAATAATGGACATAAAAGTTTGGTTTGGCATACCTAATAATGTAACAAATATTGACCCAACATGCCATGAGTGGTTTAATGTTCTACTAAAAGTTTGTGCATGTTAGTTTAAAAACAACAGTCATAAGTGCTGATTGCTACTGATCAAACGCTCTCTATATAATACTAAAACTCTGTGAACCTTGTTTGTACATGAATATTTTAAGTGATAAGAGGAAGTATGAATGACATAAATAAAAGGAAAACGATAAGTAATTAAAGGAGGCAAATGATGAAACTAATTAAACCGGAAAGATGGGCAAGAGAGGGTGAGCGTTTATTATGATATCACAAAGTATTATGAAATTGAGAAAAACACATTTGAAAAGTATCAACGTTATGTGGAAGAAGCTGAAGCAAAACAAAATGGCCACCAAATTTGAACTGATGTTGTGTTTATCTAACAAAAAAACTAACTTAAACTAAAAAATGTTTCCTAATTTATTAATAACATAAATTAATATTTACTGAAAAAACAAACCCATAAAACTACTTTTAATGCCTAAACAGATTTTTTCTTGCATTCTTTAAAACTGATCTACAGTTCCTTAAAGCATTAGTGCTGCGGAGGCTGATTAAACATTTACTTTTTGCCTTGTTTTTATTTATTAGGTTGGTGCAAAAAATAATGTCGTTTTTACAGATACATATATACGTAAAAAACGACATTATTTTTGCACCAACATAATACATGATGTACAATTAATCAACGTTGGCCAACAGGTCGTCTAGTATGTATTTATATTTTTGCAATAATCAAATATTGCTTCTCAGTAAAAAAAAAAAAAAAAAAGACTACTTTTCCAAATTGCAATGAATAAATAAATATACTGGAAATATGTCATGAAAGCTGATTACATCAAAATGTTTTTGATATAACAAGTTGTGTTTTTTTGTTCCAAAGAAAGTGACACGATCAGATGTATATACACAAAGAAGCAATAGTTTTCAATTAAAACAATAATGCATATATAAATACATTCCATAATGTTGTTGCCAGGAAGGAAAAGGGTGGGGAGGAGAAAAGGAAAGAAAGTGGTTCCTGATGAATGTTATGGAGGGAATGTCAAACAATCTTTATTTAGTCAAGTATTTTGTATTAAAAATCTGAAATCCATTTGCAAAGTTTGTAATTGAAAGTAAAATGAATAAAACATTCTAATCCACAAATTTTGTATTCAATGACAAAAAAGGGAAAATGAATGATGAATCAATGTTGTTATAAGAATTTTTTTTAATTCAATAGTTTTAATTGAAGAATAAGGAGAAAGGAAAAGAGAGGAGAGAAGTGGGAAGAGGAGAAGAAAAAAGAGAAAAAGGGGCAAAAAAGAAAGATGCACTAGGAAAACTAGGAAAGTAATGAAAAAATAAGAAAAGGGGTAAAAAAGAAAGAAAAGAAAGATGAACGAGGAAGAAAGAAAAAAGAAAAAGAAGAGAGGAAGAGAAAAGAGGAGGAAGAAAAAAGAATAGGAGAAAAAGAACAAGAGGAAGAAGAGGAGAAAAATAGGAAAATGAAAAAGAAAAGAGCGGGGAAAGAAAAGTAGGAAAAAGACAATGCATGAAAAGTTAGAATTTTTTTCTAGTCATGCTGAAACACAATACCTATTGTAAAAAATTGTATCATTCAAACAAGGTAGTGTTTGCATATATGGCTAAGTGTTAGTTTTACAAAGTAGTTGATAAAATTCTTGTATATCATATTAAATATGTTATGAAAAGTTCTATGACGTTAAATTCTCTTATATTTTTAAGTTGAACTGTTTGTTTGATGTGAGATTAATGTTGTCAAAAATTTATGATAAAACGTCATAGAACTTTTCATAACATATTTAATATGATGTACAAGAATTTTATGAACTACTTTAAAGGTAATTTTTATTTATCTTAATGAGTTTTCTTATTCTATCACATACATAGGTGCTGTCTGCTTTGAAACTTCGAGGCATATGATTAGTTATCTGTTTGCACTGTTGCAAAACTTAAGAGGCCACGAGGTAACATTGTTTACATTTGTGAGCAAAATGTATTTGTATATAAAACAGCCTAACTACGCCAAGTCCATGAAAACATTGATAAATACTTAAGCCTTAGAGACAAAAGATTTTACAGTGCTCTCATTGCGAGTAAATCATGTTAAAAATCAGTGGTTTTTCCAACTGGTGACTAAAAAAAAAGGAGGGTGGGCTAATCTTTTGGCAAGTTTTTTTTTTTTTTTAACCGACACTCTTCCATTAGTAAATAAATGAAAAATGTCTTGTGAACCTTTATATTAAAAAAAAAAAAAAAAAAAAAAAAAAAGCAAAGTTTTCTATTTTCTGAACGAAGGCGGTTTCAGGAAATATTTCTAAAACTAAAGTGAAACTGGTCACGTGGTATCAGTTCGCAAAATTTTGACAGTCGGTCGGCATTTTTGAAGTATCCAAAAACAAAAACGTTAGAACTACACACTATGCTGACTGACAGTTCTGCTTGAGGTCTTTCATAAACTACAAAAGAAAACAATCATTTAATCTGTTAAATAAATACGGTAAGTGAATTTAATTTTTTTCTTCTTTTAGAAATTTACATTTCATTAAAATATTCTGTGAATGAAGCAATTAAACATTTCTTTTGGAACTTCTTTGCACAAAAAAAAAAAAAAAAAAAAAATGTGAAAAATTTATTAAAAAAGGAAAAATTTTAACTTAAAAAAAAAAAAAATCCTTTGAACCCTAACTTTGCAAACTAACTTGTCATTCAGAGCCCTTCAACTAAAGGACTGTAGGGGCTTGATCAACATTCACCGATGCCCGGTATCACAGTCGTGATGTGAATATAGGTAAATGTTTCCCAACCCCTAACAAAAAATAAAAATAAAAAGGTTGTCAGAAACAGCATTAAGGGGAGGCGATTTCGAAAATTCAATAAATGACTTATTTAATAATAGAAATAAACAATTACCAAAAATCTACTTTTTTCTATAGAAATAAATAGGTAAATTAAGACATTAAATAAGAATAAACATTAAAGGGCGATAAGTATATAATTATAAAAATAAATATAGAAATGAACCAATTTATTTAGATTTAAAAAATGTCATTATTATTGTTAAAAATATTTTTTAAAAAGTTAAATAAATAAATAGGAATAATTTGAGACGATTGAATATAAAAGACTAAAAATGTAATCAAAGATTTAGTTATTTTTAAATTTCATTTAGAAATAAGAATATTCTAGAAAGTGGAATAAAAATCAGTTAGCGATTAAAGCTGCAAAAAAAAAAAAAAAAAGTTTAATTTTAAAGAGTTATCGAAGATAAAGAGAAAATAAAACAAACAAAAAATGAATATCAAAACATGTTATTCCCCTTGAAATTTGATGTTATTGTATTTTTGTTGAATTAATCATGATTTACTTTTTCTTTATATATTTTTTAATTTAAAATAACTCCTGAAATTGATTGTTATTAATTTCATGGTGCATGATTAATTCATGGTTAAAATATTTGTTTTGACTTTTATCTTCAATGAAAGAAATTTAATAATAAAAAAAATCAAATCGTTTTCGAAATTTCCTTAATTGTATTTTCACTGTACCAAATTTTTTCGCTACATAAAAACTTTCGATTATATAATAGTATATTTCAAAACAACAATTCCACAGTAATCGGAATTGTACTTGGTATCAGAATCGTTAATCAACATTTTCCTGGAATCGGAATCAGAAAAAATTTAGGGATCATCCCAACAATACTAATTGGTCAATTATATCATAATACTCAATCTCAATTGTTTTCCAAAACCGGACTTTAACCAATCAGGAAGCTTTGTTCTGAGAGCCGAGCACCTGCTAGTATTGGCTACATAATCAAGAACCCAAGTACAGCCAGCAGTTAGAGACAACTTTCCAAATGAAGGCTTCCTTGCCAGTCACAAGAATACTACACAGACTCCTTGCAGACAAACTACATTTAGTCAGATCGACACAAGAAACAGTCATCGACTACTAAATATAGCAACAGCTTATACACACAGTCTCATAAACTCATCTGCACACATATGACACTCTGAACTTTTAACCGTTTACTTTTGGTTGTTCTATCAAGCCATAAACAAAATTTATATATTTATGCATGGGTAGATGCTGTAATTCTTTTGACATTGTCTTTTCCATTACAATAAGTATCACAATCTAATATTATTAAAATTCTACATCTAATTACAATTAACATTTCTCACAAGAAGGTTTTTTAAAATGTATTTGTTGAGAATCAAGCAAAGTTTGCAAAAAAGAAATTCTAGAAAAGCAAAATAACAAAGAAAAGAAGGAGGAACGGGTCGAAGAAAAAAAAAGAGTGATTAACTTGTATTATTTATTCATTCTTTCATTAAAGCTTAAACTGCCAAAGAGGGTCACATTAATGAGACGAATAAAATAAAAAGTAAAATTCAATTAAGACCTGCTTGAGATAACATGTGATGGATATCAGATAAGGCAGACATCAATGATGAACCAAAAGACAAAGCTTTTTTGTTTGCTTTTTTTAGATGGAAAGAAAAATCCGAAGGCTTTTGAATTATGAGCCTCAATAAATTAAACGTCATTATTAAAGATCAAATAGAAACAACGTTGAAAACATCAACACCAGGATGGAATCAATAAGATCTATTGTCTCCCTTTAAATTGCCTATTCATTCTTGATCTTTTTCTTTTGGGTCGTTAACCCAGTACATACTATTTTTTTTTTTACTTTAACAAATACGGTTAATAGTATTTTTTTAACTTTAGTAAATACAGTCAATACTATTTCTAATTTTGGTACTGTCCCTTTACTTTATTAAATACAATTGATACTTTTTTGGCTTTAGCAAATAGTCAACACTTTCTTAGCAAATACAGCTAATACTTTTTTTTTTATTTAGCAAATACAATCAATACTTTCTTCCTTTTCTCGAGAAAATACAATAAATATTTAAAAATACTGGAGGTCGATCTTCTGAATCTCAGTACAGACCAACTTGTTTTCTGTATCTCATGAGCAAGTTGCTTGAATCAGTGTTAAATAGATAAATTGTCAATCACCTAAGTAAAAACAACCTACTCACTGTCAAGTAATATGGTTATAATGCTACAGTAAGTAGGTTGTTTCCATCCTGTGAGATGTACATCTGATGTACTGACTGTAATTTCGCACAGAATCAGTGAATCTATCAATGGAAGAATCTCTTCCACAGTAATAGCTCTCGACATATCAAAGGCATTTGATAAGATTTGGTATAAACATCTACTTCACAAGCTATGGAATATTTACAAATATCGTCTCAACCATCAAATCATTTCTCTCTGATTATACAAGTTATACAGGTTATACAAGTAGTCATCAATGGGCAGAAATCTGAAGCTCAAAGTATAAATGCTGGCATGCCTCAAGGATACTATCCATGGCCCAATTCTACTCTTTATTTTCATCAATGATTTCTCAATTTACATCCAGTAATGACCAAGATCTCTCCTAGTCTCTCTCCCTCGAATTTGAGCACATGTTGCAATGGGTCAAAAGGTGGCTGGTTAACTTGAACATATCCAAAATCAAGCTTTTATCTTTCCACCACCAATGGTCTGATCCCACACTTAGCCCCAATTGATACGAATGACTCGCGTCTGGAGGAAGCTTTCTGCTTCAACAAACTTCCGAGTTTGACCTTCACTTCTGACTTGAAATGGAAGACTTACAAATCTATTGCCAAAGTCACTGGTAAAATGACTGCGCCGTTTTATCGCCCCAGAAGGTATCTCACTCCTGACACAATCCTCTATGTGCACAAGAGCCAAATATATCCTAAAATGGAAAACTGTTCCCACACCTAAAAAGGGGCTGCTTGAAGCACTCTATACTGCCTTGACAGAGATCAAAACTGGCTTTGAAACAGTAGGAGACATCCTTTTCTCCTCCCTGCAACTTCTTTCATTTTTTGCTCTACCATTATCTTCATGGTAAGTGCTTCTCTATGCGTTAATCTATGGCTCCTTCTGCCAAACTTTCACAAGAAGTACATGACTATCTCCAATCACTATTAACAATTTCCCCCACTCTCTATCCTATCCTAAATCTAAATTCCATGAACAAAGCTTTTTTTCCTAGAATTGTCTATTTGTGGAACTGTTCTGCTGGCCTGCTTTCCATCTGACTATAACATGTTTATCTTAAATCCAATGTGAACAAGTTCTTGTTGAGTCGCCCCTTTAAATGATCAAATTCCATCTAATTTCAACCACTAACGATCACTACATTGCTGTCTCAGTGACCACTGTACACTTGTTAATCCTCATCCTTGAGTGGCTTTGGGGTGTTGATAAAACGTCACTCCCCTGTAAAAAAAAAGTTCTGAATCAACGAACTTTGTAGGAGTCCGTGGTCAATAATTTTTTTTTATTTTAGGAGTCCAAAGTTGGATAATTTTCATCCCCATCTACATGCTCAGGCAACCGTTTGTTTCAATGTTTGTCTAAATGAATATTTGCTGCCTATATACACAATATTGTTCTTTATATAGACATTTTTGCATAATTTAAAATCTTTATATAGACATTTTTGCATAATTTAAAATCTTTATATAGACATTTTTGCATAATTTAAGGTCTCCACCAACAAAAAGAGAACTAGAATGAGAGTAAAATCTTGACAAAAACCTTTTTTCTGTTAGCCATTATTTATTAGTGGTTCTTAAATCTAATTTGGCAAGCGTCACACATAAATATTGACGCCATTTTGAAATTTTCAAATTTCTCAAGGGAGCAGGTGTAGCCGACCACTTTTCCAGCTTTCAAATGAGGTCAGTTTTAAGTCATTAGGTGAAGGTTGCTTGAACTTGTAACCTTTAGTCTTGAGCTTTGGCCTAAACTGTCTGACCACATAAACTAATCTGCCAGTTTCAATAAAGTCAATTCCAGCAGTTAATACACAAGTGATATACCATTCCTTTGGTGCTAAAAGAAAGAATCTTAAATGAGACAGTAGAGATCGTTTTTGTTGCATGTACCCAGCACCATTTTTTTTCTTCTTTCTTTGTTAGCAATAACTGCAAAAAAAAAAAAAAAAAAATGTTTCCTATGATTCTATGATTGCTGACAGGCAGAAACATTTTTGAGCAGCATTTTTCGCTGGAATACTGTTGACCTTTCATTGCAAATAAATCACAATGTGAGTAAGAACAAAGAAAACGTATTCATAGCTGATATGGAAGCTTATTCCTCCAGGTGTATAATGAAGTCTGAGTGGAATCTAACGTTTCAGTATCTATAATAATGTTTCAAAATTTTTGCCATGGTGACTGACAATTTGGATTATTTGAATCACTCAAATATCCACATGTTGGTTGTTATTTTTACAACATTTAGAATGATGACCTTTTTCTGTTACATCTTTTAGAACTTAGTAATCTTTATGTAAAACTAAAGTACCTATACAGAATTTCCAAATTCCGTACAGCTTCCAAAGTTTAAGTATTGGGCTTCCAGGTTCAACAAAATGTAGTTTATGAAGAGTTTGATAAGGTAGTGTAAGGTAATTATAATAGTGCCAACCGAGGTGTGTTGAGCCGACTTCTCCGGAAGGAAGTCTTATAATTGAATATGTTACACCCTCTTTTTCCTACATAGACCATCCCCTTGCTTTTTTTTTTTTTTTTTTTTTTTAAATCGCTACAGACAAGGCATGAAGCCATTGACTTAAAAAAACACTTCAATGTCAAAAACTAACCAATGTTGTTATATGGATAAATTCTACCTCAGAAAACAGCAATTCTTTTTCCTTTGTCAGAAACATCGCTCATCAAAGTTGAGAACCAAAGGACAAAATAAGAGAAGTAAGCATTACACGGTTGCTGAAAGCAAACCTCAGGACCACTTTCTAATCTTCATACTTGTTATATATAAAGTAAACATCACTTTGACAACTTTTGTCTGTTCATTATTTTGTACGCTCTATTGCAATAAACTTTTCTTTCTTATTCTTCTTATGTATTGGTTGCTCTTTACACTTGCTTAGCAACCCTATCTATTGTAAAAAAAAATCAACAGGTGCATAACAAGATGTTTAATCTGAGTAGTGAGCCTTATTTTTAATTTAATCCTCAGACATTTGAGATTGTATAATGAACAACAAAAAAACATCATTGCATGAACCTGAAACATCGAATCAGCAATCACTTGTGTTACTACTCAGTACTATTAATAAAAAAAAAGAAATAAAACAAAGTGAATATAAAAGTTTCTGTTTGAATATATATTTGAATGGTGAAAACCAAACAGATGGTGAAACAGGTAAGAATATCTCTCTAAAAATAATAATGACAACAAAATTAATTAATATAGATGACGGAGAGAGTTAAAAAGAAATGAATGGGGAGTCGAACTTCAAGATCGCTAATTGCATGTCTTGCACCTCAGCTGGTTCATCTTGACCCAACCCTTCACTTGCCATTGCCCATGTCTCTAATGTCAAGAGGGGCTAAAGATACGTCTTAATTCCTATTAGTGTCAACATAACTTATTACAGGCAAACAGAATGCAAGGTAATTAGACACGGAAAAACAGAAAACTTTTTCATATAGACAACAACGCACCTAAGGGAAAATACAGCAACGCCCATTAAACTAAGGTTGCTCGTATTTGGAATACATTTGTGGAAGCCTACCATTAATTAGATGTTATCTCCCATTGCTCATTCTTGTTGCACCCAAAGAAACAATTAATACCGTTGAAGTGAGACAGTGATGGTAAATTAATAATTTATATATCTATTTACAGGTGATAGGAATAAAAGGTAGAATTGCGGATAGAATTCACACACACACTTGCATTCAAGTCTAATGATCAAGATCTTTATCTAATTTTCACAAATACGAGTAAAATTATTAATTATATCAACAGGAGCCTTTTTCTACTTTATCTTTATTTGTATGGTAGGTGATAGACCCTCTGGTTTGCCCCTATAAAATATTCACAGCAAGAACTTTTCACTGCAAAATGTTTTTTCTTCTAAAACCCAACAATTTTTATAAACAGAGTTTCTTTCAAAGAACTTCTCATTTGTCTAGCACATTACCATGGGACTGCTTCTCTGTAGACTAGAACGATAAACAAATACTTGTAGAACCGTCTTTCTTAAGTAATGAAATTTTGTTCATTCCATTCATCATGTCCAATTGTTTCCTTGTAATCTTCATAACCCAACTGACAGTCTCATTACTCATTATTAGGGCTATGACAACAGCATATTCTTTTCCTCGTTTTGATTCTCAGGTATATATCCATTGATATCTTATGGTTTTATGTAGAGCATTTTGGTTCTTGGTTGATTAATTGTATCTAACTGTGTCGGATATATACTCGAGAGTCAAAACAATGAAAAGAATATTCTGTTGTCATAGCCCTACTCATTATTCTCAAGTGGCCTTTGTAGGTGCTAACTCGTTAGCATAAAAAGGTGAAAAGTAATAACTTTTACTCAATTCAAATAGAAAAAATAAAAACAAAACTGGACTAAATACACATACAGTACTTTGTGTTTCCCTATGTAAAAGTAAAATAAATAATTTTTTGTGCTCTAAATTTTTACTTTAAAAACCTTCAATATCAAGAAATCATATTAATAAGTAATAATTGATAATTCTTTGTTTGAAACACTGATGAGTCACCATTTATCAAGACCAAATGTTACTTCAAGGACAAAAATTTCGGTTGGATAATGAACAACACTATAAGAGGATTGAAAACAATGAATGAAATGAATAAAATTTGTTAACTTAAGACAGTATTTGCTGACATTAGATTTGAAAATGACCATGTCTGCAGGGAAGCAATCCCATAACAATGCGTTCCACAGAAGAGAAGTTTTTTGGAAAGAATCTGTGTTCATAGAAATTCCATTTGGTTTTTCATACGGAGGAAGAAACAAAGATTCTTTGTAATGGTAGCAGAAGAATTCTTGCTGTGAATGTTTTATCTTGATGAATCAGAGATTGGAGCTCAGGCAAGCACCTTCCATGGAACTAACGATAAAGTAGAGAAAAACCAGTAACATAAGACAGGGGTTGTAAAAAAAAAAAGAAGAGATCATTCTCCAATTAATTGTGAATCTGATTTTCAAAAGTGCTCTAAGTAAGAGCTTCCAAAATGTAGCAGCAATATCATTTCATAGACCGTTCCTGGATTAAAAAAACAACTAACTTTTTTAAATGTTCATTTTTCTTTTTTTTAAACATTACAATTTAAAAAAAGAAAAAGAAAGAAAACATTCTCCAGTTCAATTGGTGTGCAAAGGATGACTTGAGAAACTCAATTCAGAGAGGTAGTTCATCTAGGACTCTTATATAAACTGAAAACCATATAAAAATGATGAACCTAAAGTCAGCAAAGCGCTAGTTACATCCACTGGTTTCTCAAGGTGTTGGGATGATTAATCAGAATTGGAAAAATCAGAACACTTTGGAGTATCGGAATGGGAAAAATTTTTTAGATTTTGATACCAAAAAATGATTCTTTTAATATTTTTAATTATTTTTCTTTAAAACTACATTATAAAAATGTCGAACACTTTATTGATTTAAAACTATCAGTTTCACTAAAATCAATAGATCACCACACACGTTTTTCTGTCTGGGAAGATATATGCATATATCACATGCGTTTTAATGGTAATCGGAAAATTAACAACCCCATAATAAAATATTTAGAAATTTTAAAAGAATTGGAATTGGTAATTGTATTGGAATTGGAAATGTAGAATAGAATTGGTAATTGTATTGAAATTTGGTAAAATTTTGGAATCGTCGCATCACTAATTTCTGATAAGAAAGTGAAAAGATATAAAAAAAGAAAACTATATGAATGAATATCGAAATATAAGCAAAAACTAATCTTTTTTTTCAATTAGATACCGATTACTGATGATTTTTTTTTTTTTTTCAACTCATCTCAGTCTACAATAAATCTTGGCATATTCACAAAATATGAGAGGGTAGCGACTCCACCCAAGTGTGGCTTTTCATGTTTTTGAGCAACAGAAGTATTTTATAGTAATACCAACAAATGGTTGTATTAGTTGCCGTTGTCATCATCATTGTTGAGAGTGTTGTGGTGATTGTGATGCGTCAAGAGTTGAACCAACAAAAGAAGGAGAAGATTGTGCACTGATACAATGTGTAACGTACTATTAAAACATCTCCATCAATTGTTATTCAAAGTGACAAGAAAATTAATGTCAAAATGCAGCAGGCTGAATTGCCACTTGTGCAAGGAATAGCATATGTGTGAATGGACAATGTCTAATTGCGGATGACAAGACAAACACACAGACACATACTGACAAGACATACATGCACATTCACAGTGCATATACTATACACATACAAATTCGATACTGAATATATTAGTACTGGTATAGGAATTACACATATAATGTAACATCATATGATGCACACATCTAATTTTACATAGTTAATACATAGGCATCGTTATGAAAGCAGGAAATAAGAATCAACTTAAAAGGTAAGATTTTTTTTACTTTGTTGATACTTGTAGTTACACGTGCTGTAGTAATCCACTGATTTTATATGGAACAATGTTGACTATTCCAGTCATAACAAAAGGATGAGGACGAGATTGATAGCAATTACTTTTGATACTACAGACATGAAAATGAGCGTTTATTGACAATAAAACAAAAAAACTATAAAATTAGAACATGTATAACAAGCAAGCAAGATCCACAACGTTTTAGTAGGATTAATTTATAATTAGATGGATAAATACATCAGCAGCTAGGAGTTACGGCTACTGCCACTGCTTTCAAACAAATATTGATGGAACTTATCATTTCTGAATGTTGCTGTTGACACTGGATTTAAATACAGACATGTTACAGTTTGTAGAGAAGTAGCCCTGTTGTAACGTGTTTCATATATAAGAAATTGTTGAAAAAAAAAAAACCCTTTGAAATTTTACCTGAAGCTAGGAACACAGAAAAAAGACGATTCGTTTTGGCTGTGCTAAAAAAAAAAAAATCTAGCTGTGAATATTTTACGAGAAGGAACCAAAGATTAGAGCAATGTCGAGCATCTTCGATAGCAATAACAACACAGTAGAGAAAGATTAACACATTTTTGTTATGAGAAAGAGGTTGTAAAGAATAGAAGAGATCATCTCTCAAGAAATTTCAAAATCAATATCCTACTCTCTTAAAAGGGCTCCAAACAACACCTCTGCAGATTTGCCAGGAGTAATTCCTTTTCATGCATAGTGTCATTTCAACAGTGAACAGGTCTTACTTACAGTACACAATTTGCACTTCCGGTGTAAACAGATAAAGTTTTAATAATAAATAACAGATTTTAAACAAAAAGGAAACCGTGACTGAAATCAAAACCTTTAGATCATCAGTCGGACAATCTCTATAATCTCTGCAATTACTTGAAGTCAATTTTTTCCGTCTCTGAAAACACATAAGAGAAGAGACACTGGTGCCACATATAAATCCAAAATGGCCACACTACCTTCCAATACCTAATACATATTTTGTGGTTATTATCAATTGATTCGATTCAGTTTACTAAATTCCTACAATAATTCTGAGGGAAATTGCTCTTCCAAACAAGCCATACTTAGAGGTAGTAGCAGGATATTTCTTCCCTCATTATTATATCCTCCTCCTACCTCAGTTCACACTATTACCATATATTTCATAAGGTTCAATTATTACACACATCCGTGATTATTTCTTTTTATCGTTTCGTTTTATTAATAGTCAGCTAATACTCATTAACTCGTAAATACTGAACGCTCCCTGTCATTTCTGTTTTTCATTTTCTAGCATTTTGATTGGATGCTCAGATTCGTTTCATGGTTTAATAGACTGCATTTTTTAACAATTTCAGAATGATGAAGCTAAAGTTCAATATGGCTTCCCTGCTTACTCGCTTCAACAAAACATTCGCTTACCACACATAGCACTACGACACATACTTCCAGACTTACCACATACAATACATACAGTTTTATTAGTTTACAACTGGTAACCATTATTCAGACATGACTGTTCAAGGCATTTCATCATAAATCATGAACAACAGCTGCCGTAAGTATAAACACAGACTGAGCTTTATTTTAACTCATTTTTCTATTAAAAATTATATATTTTCGAGATTTTACTTTTTGCCATTAGACAGATTGCCACATATATAATATTGAAAAGCTTTCTCATTTCCTTAGCAACCATTAATAAACTAATACATTTACAAAATGATATCTAACACATGTTAATAGAATAAAAACAACAACAAAAAACTAACATGCTTTCGGCAGTCACCAACAAGCAGCGCACATACAGCCACATTTAATGTATGCTAGTCTGTCGCTATTGCTTCTTCTTCTTGCTCATTGACAGCCAGTGACTTCCGCTAGCTACCACTGCAAGACAATGCCCAACAGTGGAAGCCAGATTTCCTTTTGGCCACGGTGGCCAATGCCCACAGTTTCCCAGTAGACGTCACTAGCAACCGCTGCTACATCTGTGTTAAGACTTTTTTTTTAGTTTTTTATCCATAGTCAAATAATGTGCTGGATGATCATAGGTTATTTTGTTTTCAAGAAGTGGAATCTATTTTGGCTTAGTCTCATATTTCCACCAGACAAAGCCAGTACACATAGTAACTTCTTTCAAATGCTTCGGCTTAACATTTACAGGAAATACGAACTGGAACAAATACATTGAAAACATTGTGAAGGCTGTTGTAAGGAAGGTGGGGTCCTTCTATTGTGCTAGAAGACTACTCACACCCAAGAGTATCCTGTATCTCTACAAGGCCACGATTCGCCTGCATGGAGTATTGTTATCACATCTGGGCTGGTGCATCTACCATTAGTCTCTCCTTCTTGGATAGCATCCAAAAAAAGGGTCTGCAATCAAACAGGTTCCACTTTGTCAACTAGGCTCCAATCCCTGTCCAATCGCTGCAATGTTGCATCTCTGTGCTTGTTTTACAGGTGTTTTAATGGAATGTGCTCTGATGAACTCGTTGCACTTGTGCCCCCTCATCATACATATCCCTGACAAACCTGCTTATCAAGAGAATCACACCCCTTCACTGTTGAGGTCCTTAAATGTCAGAAAGTTTTCTACTCTAATAACTTCTTCGCTAGAATGGCTAGAATTCCCTTCCTGCTACCTGTTTCCCAAACTGCACTGATACAAAGAAGCTCAAATGCAATGTAAACCAACATCTTAATCTTTCTTAGGCATGGCCCCAATTAGTAGCCCCTTATGTCCAAGTGGCAATATGACTTGTTGGGGGTGAGTAAAAAATAATAAAAAAAAATAATAGAAAATTATAAATCTATACTCCTATAAATGTTTTTTTTTTGTGTATTGATATTCATATTAAACTTTTTTTTTCTATGTAGTTATTCATTTGCTTCCCCACTGAGCAAATTAGGCACAAGGCCGTTTTTTACCATGGAGAGTGAAGGGGCGAGGGGCCCAGTTCCCCCAAGAGGGAACTGGATAGTGACAATTGGTATGAAGGGTTACCCCTACATTGACCAAAACTGCTTGCTCAAGAGCAATAGTCTGATATGTGGGGTTGCCCCCACATATTACTTTCATTGCAGTATCTGCCGGAACAGATACTACACTTTGATAACAGAAAAGGTTCACCTTTTTTCTAATTATTTAAAAAGAAAATACAACTTGTTATATATGGGTCATGGAATTGCAAAAGATCTAGCTAATTTGCATATTTTTTTTAAACATTCATTTTAATTAATTCCCTATTAGTTTTTTTTTTTTTTTCGGTTTTCTTATGGGATGATCATCTTTAGTTAACTATTACGTGTAATTATATTCATGCAGATATTCTACATGATTTATACTTGTGTAATATTTGCGTAAAAAGGTTATAGTAAACACAAACATCTTTCTATATATATTTATGTATGCACATCTGTATTTGTTTAAAAAATTTTGCCTACCAAACTCCTGTTAATTTTTGGTCTACAGACATGAAAATTAACGCGGAACTTTATATTTGGATTTTAGCTGGGGAAAATCGGTGCAAAAGTGTGAAAATTAAAAAAAAAAAAAAAAATGAAATTTGCCAGATGAAGGTTGAATGACAGCATTACAAATATGCATGTGTAACGTAATAGCTATTGGTCTATGTTTTAATTTTTAGCCTTACAGCAAACATGTCTTCATAGGTCAGGCATTAACGTCAAAGGAAAAAGTAAATCGTAAGCTAAACATTTTGGTTTTGATTCTCGATGGTGGCGCACGAGTCATTTTTAAAAAATACTTTTTGATCATTACTATATATTGGGTTTAATATATCATGATAAATACGAAATCTGCATTAATAAAATATCATATTTAAGCATATTTTATGACTGAGCAATGCCAGGCAGCCTGCTAGTATTTAATAACATTTAATAATCATAGTGTTTGGTGCTGAATCATTATTTAAGTTGGAGTCTATTTTATTAACCTTCTAAGGTGATTAAATTATTTTTTGAAAGAAATTAAATTGAATTACACTTTTTGTTGGAGCAACATTCTGCAAACATACAGAAAGCTCGCAAACTAAAATAAAATATTTGTTTTGTAGGAAGAAAGTTATTAGTTACATTCGAGAAGCAAACTGACTTTAATTTATATCTATCGTTATAAAGTCTAAATGTTTGTATATTTGAAGGTGCAGGATTCGTTTGTAAACTATTTAACCGATCATTATAAATTCTAGAAGACATTTGTTAGGCGTAAAAGGTTAAAAAGTCGACTATATTTAGTTCAACTAACGGGTAAAGAAGGGAGTGAAGGCCTTATGTGAAAATGTAGATACCTCTGATTCTTGTGAAATTTATAAAATATGTATTCTACATGAATTAATAATATTCCCCAAATTTCAGTTTATTTAGACTATTTTAAAAGATTTTTTAGGGGGGGGAGGCATAATATGAGCATAACCTCCAGATTTGCATTAAATTTAATCCATAGTCATTAGACACCCAGCAAAATTCCCTGAATCTCGATTTTTTCTTAAGACCTTTTTTTTAAACTTGATATATTTTTCAGAATCAAAAGCATTTAATGGATTTTGATCAAAATTAGAACAAGAATTCTAGGCATAAGGTCATCATTATGGCTTGATTTTAATTTTTGTAAACCTGGTTTGGTTTGGAGAATTAATTTTACCTGTCCTTAGACAGGTGTTCTAGTATGTATAAAAAAAGTCTACTTTTGTTCAACTTAATGTATAGTAAAACCATGAACTTTCGCTGAAGATAAACAGCTAAAACACATGACAACAAAAGTAACCAACTTGTTCACAATGGTTGATCAGTACAGACTTTGTGACTATTTGCTGACAGAGATTTTGATCCTTATAGGAATCCCACACTTATTGTAGCCTTGTGCCAGTTCTTGATAATCTGCATAAACAAATAGGAGGATCTTATCTATTTCAAGAGATTTTTACCCAGTCATCCAAAACTGCATCTCTTATCTACGCTTCTGTCAACTCAATCTGTCAAAGTAAATGTGTTTTTATCAAAGTTCTTATTATTCAATTAGTCTATCCGTTCTTATGTTCTTATCTGTCAATAAATCTAAGTTCATTCTTATCTTTCCATTGGCATCTATTCTATCTATCCATCTCAGACGCAGTTCCATTGTACAAATAGCGTTCTATATTGGCAATAAACATTAATACCTAACTTTCTCTACTTCCACCGAAATTTCATCAGATAAGATGAAATGAAAACACCATTTTCTAACCAATAAATAACAAATTCCTTTGACCAATAAAGTCTTAGCAATAGACATTAACCCCTTTTTCTTTGATAGAAGACTGTTCTTAATCACACCCTTATGCAAACATTTATTGCAGATATAACCGACAAGTAAGAGTAAAAGGTCTACAATTGTAGAGGTGCTATCACGTGACAATCTCTTTAATCAAGGGAGAACTGTATATGGATATCCACATTGAGAATAGATCACACAAAGTGGGGGCAATCACATTGAGTATATTTAAGGGAAAAAATAAAAACTATAGTGGAGAGGAAACAGAGGATGAAAATAGAATATATAAAGGGTGCATGTAGTGTAACTTATATGAGTTACAAGGGAGAGCATGTAGACAAAGCATTGCAAGGAATGGAGAGCAGGTAATATTTCATTAGTGACAGGACAAGGCAGGCAGCACCGACCACGGGAGGGGAATACGACAGGCAGCACCGACCACGGGAGGGGAATACGACAGGCAGCACCGACCACGGGAGGGGAATACGACAGGCAGCACCGACCACGGGAGGGGAATACGACAGGCAGCACCGACCACGGGAGGGGAATACGACAGGCAGCACCGACCACGGGAGGGGAATACGACAGGCAGCACCGACCACGGGAGGGGAATACGACAGGCAGCACCGACCACGGGAGGGGAATACGACAGGCAGCACCGACCACGGGAGGGGAATACGACAGGCAGCACCGACCACGGGAGGGGAATACGACAGGCAGCACGGACCACGGGAGGGGAATACGACAGGCAGCACCGACCACGGGAGGGGAATACGACAGGCAGCACGGACCACGGGAGGGGAATACGACAGGCAGCACGGACCACGGGAGGGGAATACGACAGGCAGCACGGACCACGGGAGGGGAATACGACAGGCAGCACGGACCACGGGAGGGGAATACGACAGGCAGCACGGACCACGGGAGGGGAATACGACAGGCAGCACGGACCACGGGAGGGGAATACGACAGGCAGCACGGACCACGGGAGGGGAATACGACAGGCAGCACGGACCATGGGAGGGGAATACGACAGGCAGCACCGACCACGGGAGGGGAATACGACAGGCAGCACCGACCACGGGAGGGGAATACGACAGGCAGCACCGACCACGGGAGGGGAATACGACAGGCAGCACCGACTACGGGAGGGGAAGAGGGCAGGTAGAACGGACCACAGGAGGAGAAGAGGGCAGGTAGAACGGACCACAGGAGGAGAAGAGGGCAGGTAGAACGGACCACAGGAGGAGAAGAGGGCAGGTAGAACGGACCACAGGAGGAGAAGAGGGCAGGTAGAACGGACCACGAGAAGAGAAGAGGGCAGGTAGAACGGACCACGAGAAGGGAAGAGGGCAGGTAGAATGGATCACAGAAGAGGAAGAGGGCAGGACAGATAATTGGACAGCCAGTATGAGCTATGATTTTGCTATATAGTATAATTTAGTACAGTTTTTATGATGTATGGAAGACATAAGTGTACAAGTAGAATGAACCATGAGAAACGGGAGAGAACAAATAGTGAAAGCACTGAGAGAGTGCAGACAGAGGCTGTCATGGGAGAAAGGAGAGGATACTATTTGATCCATGAGAGAAGAGAGGGTAAACTTTTTGGTCCTAAAGGGAGCATAAGATATGACCCAGAAAAGAGGGGAAATGCAGATAGTATGGATCTGAGAAGAGGAAAAGGGCAAGATATGGAATGTCAAAAGGTAATAGGGGAGTAAAACTGTGTAAGGAAATAAATGTAGAGGGGGCATCCCAGAAAATAATGAGAAGATAGATTACATGAAATAATAATTTAACCATTTGTGACTGGCCAGTCAGTTTTCTCACAAGAATATGCACGTTCAAATTATTAGTCATTAGCTTCTTTTTTTTTTAAGAGAAGTAGTCATTTTTTGATTTACTAAAATTATAAAAGAGCATGTATATATTCGCATAATGTCTTCCCCAGCATAAATAAGTACTTCAACTAGTACACTTATATTGAAAAACTTTTATGCACTTTTAGAAGAGGGTAATACTTAATTAAAACAAGGGCAAACAACTCTTCATGTCAATAAATATTTAGAAATTAGTTCTTCATTAGTGATTTGCATATATATCAATTAAGCCAATCAGTTGAGAAGAAATCATCCCCACCCAAAGAGTGTAAGTAATACCTTTATTGAAATCTTTCACTATAATATAAGGAATCCAAAGAAGAAAAACAGTAAAATAACTTTTATTACACTTTAGAATGAAAAAAGAAGAAAAATAATGTTGTCATTTATTGTTTTAAGTTGACAATTTGACAGTGAACACAAGATTTGTAACAGTTTCGTATTTATGATGGCCATACCTTTGCAATCAAAAGATACAATGAAATGGGATGGCGTCCAACAAGTATCTAACTTGCTCTAAATACACTCTCTGCTGATTGCCAATACTGTTGACAGAAGATTGGAAATGGCCCAAACAATCTCCCAGTGGCAGAGAATGGTAATGCACAGACTGATTGACTGAAATCTTTGAGAATCATTTTCTCTACATCAGTGCACACCTAATGCCAATGACTGACTGACCCCACACCCCTCCATAGAGGGTTTGACTTATCACCCACAGAGACGAGCAGCTGATTTAAGCAGAGGAGAAGGGCAGGGGCACACATATATACACACACACAGTGGGCCATCCCAAAGTTCTCCTTCCATGTCAAATTTGAAGAAGATGACTATTGTTTTGGCTAATAGTGTGCTTGCCCTATTAAGAGGAGGGCAAGAACAAATATGGCAATTAGAGTGACTTTCTCACCTTCCTTCCTCATCCCATCCAATTGCCAATGACACAGCTTAATAATGCTCATGTCAGCTGGTCTGGGAGTGACCTGACCATCAGATCTAGTGTTGCCATCAGCTCCTTTTAAATGGCTTAAAGGCATTTGGCTGCACAGCAGTGGGTGACTGACCACTTGATTAGCATCTCCCCATCCTCTATCAATCAACAGCAGAGAATATAGGTCAGCTGACCCTGCTTTAATTCACCTACCTTTGTAACATTGCCAACCAAAATACTTTCGATTCCGTTTCTCTCTATCAATAATGGTCAGACGATAACGTACACTGTGAAGGTGTGTCCTTGTACTATCAAACGGTTTACATAAATATTTCCTTAAACAGATAGTTCAACAGAATACTGAATTACACTCAATCTAATTATCGACCTTAACGATAACTTAACCTATTTTAAAGTTTATGCTGATAGCGTAATGGCTAAGAATTCTGACAGATAACAAAACAGTCAGATTTCAATCCCAGCTTGAAGTATTGTTTATCTAGCTAAGAACTGTGATGAAGATAATCTGTTTGATTGAATATTGCATACATGTGTGTACTGGTAAATATGTATTATTAGTAATTTTTTGGTTTGTTTTTATTTATATTGTTTTTCCAATACAGAGTTCAGTATATCATTTTGATGAAGAAAATGAGAGTATAATCAAACTATTAACAAATGAATAAATGAAAGATTAAACGTATAATTCAAGAACTATTATCCACTTTGCATACACTATATATACATACATTATATATATGCTGGCATATATGTAACTTAAGCAAAAGTATATAAACAAAAAATTACAAGCCTAAAATCTTTAGATTAAAATATTTCTCAGGCATTTAACAAACATGTTTCATTTGATTAAATGTATATCATTGATTCGTACTTGTGTTTAACCAAATTTTGGGTATTTTTTTACGACCTGCCCCAGTATAGTATAAACACCCCCAACCACCCCATGTTAAGAATGACTTTCGGAATACCCCCCCAACCTTCCCGTGTTAAAAACGGCTTTTGAGATGGGGGGGGGGGTTATTCCAAAAGCCGTTCTTAATATGGAGAGGTTGGGGTGTTTATAACACGCTAGGGCACGTCATAAAAATTTACCAAATTTTGTTAATATTGGTTTGCTGTTACAAATATTTCTTAAAGATATTGTAGGGTTTCAAAATTTTCATTTTATACAGATTAAAATTTTCTGATAAAATACTATTTTTTAAACAAATCACAAAGTAAAAGCATAACATTAATGCAGACTATGTTACAGGCATTGGATGAAAAGCCAGCAAGAATATTTTGGGAGCTATCTAATGAAATATTTTAAAGGAATGTAATCTTCATATTTCTTATAGCTTTGTGTGTGTAGCAATGCTCATCAACCATAAAATGCTTTGGATAATTACAGATTTCACGGTAGTTCTACTAAAATAATCAGATTTTAAAAACCAAAACACTTTAACTCCTCAAAATAGCACCGTTTTGTTCGGAAATGAATATCCTTTCTCATGGTTTAATAAAGAATAATCTACATGATATATTTGAAGGCTTTTAGTAAAGTAATAATAAAAACATTAACGCTGTTGAACGGCCATTTTGCATCAAAAATGTTTTTTTCTTTACACCTGGAACGTTTAAAAGTTTGGTACTACTCCCCTATGTACAACTCCATCATGAAATTTGGAAAACAATCAGAGAAAACATCAACATCACTTATCGTCAGAGTACAAAATAAACTGATCCATTCGCTTTTGTTTTTTTTTGTCTTTAAAATAAGACTTCAACAACTAATAAGTAAATGAATATTTTTGTAATTTTTACTTTAAAAAAAAAATGATAATTCTGTGTTGCTTTCCATTTCGTACCAGATATTTTTTATTACCCTCTCCCTGAAAATATCAAACCCTTTTCAGCAAATGATAAATCGTTTCACTAGTTATAAAATAGTCAGCAGCTAGAACAGCAACAGGGGATGTTTGCTTGGAAACTACATTTACAAGTTTGTCTTGAAATTTAAAAAAAAATGTGTTTAAAACTAATTCGGTTTGTAGTTCTATTAATTAAAATATTGGTTCCTTCAAGAAAAATTGTTTTTCAAATATACTTAACTTTCAAAATTTAATTGTGGTAATAAATGACTTTCTAGATGCCAATTAAATAAAAAAAAAAAAACATTTTTTTGAGATGATTATGTGTAAATACTCTAAAAAAAACTTTCTGGATATGAAGAGTGTGGTGTGGGACAAACTTTGTGTAAATCTTCCGCATTTTCAATTTCTCACGAATAATTGTGTGCACAGTTCTCACACTGACATCAAACTGTGCATTTATTGTCTCTATAGACATGACGGTCCTAATCCATGAAATTCTTTATTTGGCTAATCAACTCTGGTATTCTGATTTCCTTACTCCTCCTACACCTCTCATCATTCCTTACAGACTCCCTGCCTTCCTTGAATCTCTTATGCCACTCAAAATCTGATTCTCAAATCATGCAGAAAAGAAAAAGAAGTCCTTTGTATTGATATTTGTTCCTCTCAAGAATGTAATTCATTGCACTCTGAATATTGAAAGAATTCAATATAAGCGAACGCAATAGATCATAAACACATCATAATAACATCTGATTGGCCATTCCTCAAGTTTGACACAAGCCTTAATGTGAGGTCAACTTTTGTCCACTTTAATTGACACTCATGCTGTGATGCTGGAGCCAATGTAAAGTGACAATTAATTATGACATGAACAACAGAAAGACAACAATTGATCGCTGACTTATTTCGACTGAAAGTCAAAGAGAAAGCAGCATCTCTTTTCCTATTCCTTTTGCGCCATAGTTCTGCATTTGATCAAAAAAGCGAAATAATGAAGTTTCTCTGACTTGAGTTAGGTATGTAGAACTGAACAAGTGCTAAATACTCAAAACCAAACAAAATAAACACCGCACAACTTTATCACAAAACAACTGTAAACTATCCGACGCTGCCCGGAATGCAGTGAAGTTGTGTTAGTTTTTAATTCTTATTTATTAGTACATTTTTAAACTTAAGGTAGATAACTCCTATTAAATAAATAGTAAAGTTATTTTGTATCTTCAACAATTTGAGAACCAAATCTCTTCAATTTTAGGCCCGATAAAGAGGACAAGAAGGAAAGTAACACTAACAGTCGAGCAGACTGGATATATTAACTCCCGTTTTGGGGCCTAATGTTGTCTTCATTCCTTTATAGGCAGCGTTATTAGTGTGTGTGTGTGTAAGGGGGGGCGCTCCTGATATCGTGATTCATTCTAAAATTGCTTGAAGACGTATTACCCATTGTTAAAATTAACTGTTGCTTCCAAAACTAGTTCGACTTAATCGAAAACATAAGACATTCAGATTCATGTAGTTTGGTACAATTAGGTGCCAAGGTTATTAGTAACTAAAAAAAAAGAAAAAAGAATAGCTTTCTAATAAACTAGCCGTACCTACCCAGAGTTGTCAGGAATGCAATGAAATTATTTTAGGTTTTAATTTTTATTTGTTTACACATTTTTAAACTTGAGGTAAACAACTCCAATTGTAAACTGAAAATTGTTGCATATTATTAGCCGACTAGGTATTTTTAAAGATGATAATAACGTTATGGAGGAAGGAAAGAAAATGAAAAAGGGAAAAAAAGAAACTATGAAAACAGTGGTGAAACTATGAAAAGTCTTTAAACAGTTCTACAAAAAAGAAAATCCTTTTGTCTAAATTTGATACTTGTAGACAAAAATACTTTTTTTCAGTTTCTATCATTATTTATATAATTTTATATTTTCAACTCATTTCCTATTTCACTGGTCTTCATGTTTACAGATGTTGTGGTCAATTTGTCACATTATTAAAAATTCTCAGAAGATAATGCTATAAGTTTAGCTTAAAACGTTTTAAAAGTTGGGCATAAATAACCTTTAAACACATTAAATCAGGATGCAGTGAAGTTATTTTAATTTTTATTTGCATATACAGAAAAATGAAATAAAATTTTAATTCTAAGGTAGACAACTCCTATCATATTGTTTACATTTACTTTTAATGTGGCCAATTTAAATTACATATTTTCCTACGATTAGCCAGATTTCAATCATGTTACTTATTTTGTTCGTTATATACTTATGTTTTCACCAATTTTCAATTCTGTGGAGTATTTCATTTAATTTTCTTTTCTGGACTGATTTCCAAATTGCACACACGTTAACTTTCTTGTTTTTTTTTTTTTTTGGGGGGGGGGGGGGGTAAATTTGTACATTAGGTCTACTCCACAATTTTCTTTAGAATGGCGGCTTTTAAAGGTTTTGACTATGCTGATTAAGAAAATCTAATGCAAATTTTGCAGAGACAAGTACTTAAAGAAATATAAAGACCTGTATTATGCACTGTAATTCACTGACTGCCAGGTTTGTACACACGCGCTACAAACAGATCTACTTCTCTCTTACCAACACTGCCACCAACCAATTTTTTTTTTTTTTTAGCATTTGTGGGTGAGTATGATATGATTATCGATGTTAAATTTGGGGTTCTCTACTCTTAAAGCCGTTCTTAACATGGGGAGTTTGGGATTACTATTCCAAACGCTGTTCTTCTTAACATGACAATACTCAAAGAAGAGAAGTGAAAAAAGTCGTAATTGTTTTATTTTACACATTAAAAAAAGACGACATAAAAATGGAATTTAATTTAATACTATTAGAGGAAGAGTTGAAAAAAAGAAGAAGACTTGAACAACAAACGGAAATACTGCTATTAGTGATTTCGATCACTTTAAACACTTCATATACAATGAGAATCCCTAACTTCTAGAACTTCTAATTTTACTTTTCATTATTATTCTAATGGACCTTTTTTTGCAATTTTATTAATTTATACTGATTTATGCATTACCTTGTTTTTTTTTTTTTTTTTTTTTTTTTTTAGATTCAAACAGTGCCTGCAGGTTATCGCCCCTAACCAGCACTAATCGCCAGTGAAAGCCAGATTATTTAATTTCAGCTATGGCCGCCAATGTCCACAATTGTTCAGGGACGGCAGTGGCCACCAACAACAACTGCAGTTTACTTTTTTGCCAAGGGAAGGCCAGGCTTCCACCAGGCAACGCCGGTTAACGTGTCCTGCTAGTTATAAATATATTCCAAATGAAAATTTATTCATTGTTAGTTTGTTTTCCATTTGTTTTAATCAAGTGAGCCGAGAGAAACATCAACATTGAAAAGCAGTATCAACTTTCCAGTAATTTGACACAAAACTTTCAATCGGACAATGGTGACGTTTTAGAAAGAAAATATCCTTAAACATTAATTGCCTCTCACTGACCTTTGATATTTATTTACGAGTTAGAAATCACATTTTAGACACTTATACTGTTGTCAATTTCACAGTATGTAAATTTACACAAAATGTTTACTTTCAAATAGAGAATGACATATTTTTGTTGATAAATTGGTAATAGGTTTGGTTCTAGTTTCTTGAATTCAAAATTTGAATGTTCAACTTCATGACATATTTGATTTCGTTGCTTTGTTTTCCGGTTATTTAATGCCATTTTGGTAAAAGTTTTTATGTTTCGAGTTGTTTATATCTCCAAATATTTATTTGTGTTTGGTTTGATTGTTTTATGGCATATCAACCTTTTTTCAGGTTAATGCCAAGTCTGATAATTTTTGGTAAAAGATTTTATTCTTCAAATATATATTCCTGGTGTTTAGTTTGGTTGTTTTATGGAAATCATGACTTTGTAGAACATGATTGAGTTTTGTAAAAGGAAAGAAAAAATATCAACATTCAGTGCATTTAAGCCAGGAAACTGGTAAGACCAGATCATGACAAGCACATGAACTAAAATTAAATGAATAAATTAGGTTGGTAGTTATGTTTTACAACAGCATGTAAAAACTGTTGGATCATTTTATGTTGAAAGCGTAGATATGTTTTTTATATGATCGGTTTGTACATCAACGTGTTGTGTAGGTGTATAGTAAGTAGAACAAATAGTCTGTAAACCCAAAGTTGACTCCTTGACAGATACTAGCACTTCTCTGGAAGAGTTGACCTGGGAGTACTAAAAACTATGCGATGACTTCATGATTTTCAAAGCTCCCAAATTGGGATCCACGATTTGATTCAGTTTTGTGCCATACCTAGAATGGTTGCCGGGAGGTGGGGGGAATAGGTGATACTGTTGAAAACTAAATAATAAAAAGTCTGTCTAAAATTTTGGATAGTCCAGAGACTCGAACATTAGTGGTAAGGTCTCTTTCATATTTAGTTTGTCTTAGAACTAGCAAATAATATAAATAGTTAGGTAACCTTGACAGAACGCGAGGTCAGAGTGCTTTTCTAGTTGGCACTTTCCTGAGTGATAGTACAGGAGACTCAATTTAGGGACAGTTCCTTGAGAGGCTTCTCTCTCAGCATTCACTAAATGTTGGACGATTCTCAAACGCTGTGTTGCACATGGATGTATATCCTTTAAGGTATATATGACATGGAAGACTTGGCCCATCATTTTCATACTCATATTTTAGCTTTAGGTTAGATTATTTTGCCTCCGAATTTATCGGTCACTTAAAAAATTGCCTTGTTTTGAAGTGATTCTACTTTCCTCTCCTTTTTTGTTATTAGGTAACTAAATCATCTTCCATTTCTTTTAACCCCTTGCTTCAAGTGGCTTCATGCCTTGTCTGATGCAACTTCCATAAAAAAAAAAAAATCTTCACAATATTTCATGCATAAATTTTGATTAATAATTATATACGTTCCCCAATTACGTATCTTAACCTCACTATTTTTACAAACAAGAATGTCTTTGAATATCACAGTAAAATATCAAAACCTGGTAGAAGTCCTTGTACAGAAAAAAACAGAACAAAATAAAAATTCTTATCCTACTGCACAAATCATATGTTCACGTCCATCTTCACTTTATTTCTGCTTCACTTACATAGTATCTCATCTTTTAAAAAGGTGTGTCTGTAAATGCAAATTATTAACATTGACAAAAATTCATAACATTGAGCATGCATTTTTCTTCCTAACTTCTTTTCTAACTCAGAACCTGAGCAAGGGTAATTTTTAGATCGTCTAGCGTGGCGTCTGTCCGCAAAGAAAAGTCAGGCAGGGGGTGGTTGGAAGAGTCCAGTGTGGAGTTTGAAGCAAACCGACTGGCAAGCATATTAGCCTTGTTGGTTGCTGAGCAAACAACCTCGTGATTGTTGGTTAGTGGGGGAATTCTTGATTGCCCATTATTTACTACACTGTTGTAGATTTTCCAGAAGTCACGAGTTCCTACTTTTTCTGCTTCGGTGCGTTTTTTAGTGGTTTCAGTAAATCTCTCTTAGCTGTCGCTATTTCTTTCTTAACGTTACTTCTAGCTTCTATATACTTCTGTCTGTTTGAACTGGGCTTATGTCGGTTAAATCTGCGGTATGCATGCTGCCTTTGAACAATGGCAGTTGTGCGAGTCGAAGTAAACCATTGAGGAGAGTGGGGCTTGCTATAAAATTTCCGCATGGGAATATGTGCTTCAATTGCTGTTTTGAACCATTCAGTGGTCTCATTTGCGCACTGTTCAGCAGGAAGAGAAAAAATATTTTCCCATGGGGCATCTCTGATAAGATCTCTGATGGCTTCCAAGTCAGCCTTTTTATAATATCTTGTTGTTTTGAGCACTGGCTCTTCAGTTTTGGGTCTAGAGTTTAGGGCGATTTTGACCCATTATCACTGCATGATCAGCGTTCCTAAGTGGGCTGTCAGCATTTGTTATACAATCCTCGAGAACTGTGGTCGGAAACAGATCTAGAAGTGATGCGTGTTGTTCTTCTGGTCAGGGAAACAGGTTGGAAATGTAACCATTTGTGATAGGGAGTGAGATATAGCGAAGCTATGTGTTGAGCTGCCCGCTGCATTTGTGTGAGTAGAGAATCCAAGCCAGTTTTTGTGGTGGACATTAAAGTCACCAAATACATGTACTTGTACGCTAGTGTCGAGGGAGAGTGCTGTGTCTATGCTGTCAGAGACTTTGTTTATTATGGTGCAGTCTTGGGTCGAGGGAGAGCGGTAGAGAAAATAAAAGTAACTAATGTTGTGTTGCATGTTAAGTCTAAAGCACAAAGGCTGGATCGTCCGATTCTAGGTTTGTTTCTCTAGTCAAGGGGAGGGTGTTATGAATGTAGACTAAGTCCGTGCCTATATCTGTCAGAGTCCTTATGGCAGAGTGGGAGATAGCCAGGCATGTTAAAGTAGTTAGAGGGGATGGAGGAGTGTAGGTTAGTTTCACTTAGTGCTAAGATATCTGGGGTGTTTGTTAGGAGAAATGCTTCGACATCATTTAAATTAATTCTAAGCCCACGGATGTTCGTAAATGCAAGTCTCAAGGGAGAAGGCAGGTTGGTTTTGTTTGAGTTTGGGCGTAGTTTTAGTGTAATTTTTGAATGTACTGTCATTTTTTTTAAAAGTTTCAGTTTAGGTAAGGGATGCTGAACAAGTGGTTATGCAGAATACCAGACATGCAACACAAGCAGACCATCAGTTGTCCTGCCATCTACTAGGATTGTGGCCTCGAGATAGCTCACCGGGGATGAATGCAAGGTCCCTTTCCATGCATGACATGGCACTGCAAACAACCCGATATTATACAACTGTTGATGGAGCAGCTGCGCTAAGCGCTACCAAAGAGTTAGGGCTCCTGTACTACCAGTCGGGAACAGCAGCCAGGAACTGTCTATCCGGTACCCTCAACCCATCAGACGATGGTCAACCCAATCTACTTGTACTGGCATTATGGCATTCAAGCACTCCCAAGTGCCCAGTTTAGGAGATGGGATGTGTCAGGAGTGGGGAAAACGGCGTTCATTGCCTTAGTCAGGAAAGAAGATCGACCACTGAAGGTCTGTCGACTCCCTGTGATTCAACCTCTACGCCTAGCTAATAGGCAAAGAAGGAGTATGGAAGCCGGGTAATAAACAGTGCCTATCTACTCTTTAAGCAGCTTAGGTTTGCAGATCGGAAATTTGCTTGAGTCACCAGCTCTAGAAAGGTTGTTATCCAAGATTGGAGAGGCCTTCCTCCCCTTAGGTTTAGCTTCAGAGTTTTCCTTCTCCTAGACGGATGACCTGGGAAGATCTACGGGTCCATCAGCACTGAGAGGGTTTTCCCCACACCTGGGTCCTAATCCAGGTATTTCTGCGCCCCCGCGTTGGTGGTTAATGTTAACGGGTTAGTTTAAAAGGGTTATATATCAACTGAAAAATTATACTCCTTGAAGTGATTACAGGGCATTGCTATTTCATTGTTTGTTACTGGAGGAGGGGCTGAGTAAGAGTTCATGCAGTGGAAGCAGCTATATTTACAAACAGGTCTGTTGGAAGGGGTTTACATGGTTTGTTTTTTCCTTTAGGTTACAAAAAATAAAGTTTCCTTTTCTTATTTTTATGTTGGCTATTTTTATGAATGCTTAAAATAATTAAATCCTTCTTAGATAAGAGAAGAATCCAGGTTGTCCTTGACGGTCGTACATCTAAACAATATAATAGAATTGCGGGAGTGCCTCAGGGGTCTATCCTTGGATCTCTATTGTTCCTAATATTCATTAATGAACTCCCTGACAAAATTACCTCTGAAATGGGTACATATGCTGATGACACCACACTCTATAACAGGCATGACAGAAAAAAAAAATTAACACATATATAAAGAAATGGCAAAAACACTAGAGGATGACCTCCAATCTGTAGTGGAATGGGGACAAAAATGGATGGTCACATTCAATGCTACCAAGACTAAACTAGTTTCCTTCAATAATTACAAGAAACCTTCTCTGCCATCAATGGCAATGGCCAGTGACTGTTTATCTGAGAGTACATCTTTCAAACTGCTTGGCCTAATGTTCACAGGAAACATGAGTTGGAACAATTATATTGAAAGCATTGCCAGGGCCGCTGCGAAGAAGATAGACTCTCTCTACCGTGCTAGAAAACTACTAACACCCGAAAGTATCCTGTACCTCTATAAGGCCACCATTCGCCCATGTATGGAGTATTGCTGTCATATTTTGGCTGGTGCATCGGCTACTAGTCTCTCGCTCCTAGACAAGGTTCAAAAGAGAGTCGTTAATCTGATAGGCCCTGAACTGGCATCTAAGCTTCAGCCTCTGTCCCATCGACGAAATGTTGCATCCCTCTACCTGTTCTACAAGTATTTTAATAGTGAATGCTCTGGCGAACTGCAGACACTTGTGCCCCCACGATGTAGACACCCTCGACAAACCCGACAGGCAACTAAATCTCACCCCCACACAGTAGAGTCCCTAGATGTAAAAGATCTTTCTACTCCAGTAGTTTCTTCCCCAGAACCGCTAGACTCTGGAATTCCATTCCAGGTCCCTGCTTCCCCAACTGTACTGACATGCAGAAGTTCAAGTGTAATGTGAACTGACATCTTGCTGCCCAAATCCCAACATAGTACCCCAGTAGTTGTTGCCCTTGATAGTAGCCCCTCCCCTACACCAAAGTGGCAATGTGCCTTGTTTGGGGTGAAAATGTAAAAAAAAAAAAAAAAAGATACGGTAAAGATGAATTTCTATCATTATATAAACATAGCTAATCACATATGTGTAATTTAATGATTTAGAATAGATGGAAAATAAGACTTATTAATTTTCAATACAAAACATCATATCGATTGATGTCTAGTTCTTGTTTTATACAAATAAACAATGTTGTTTTTTTAGTCAACCTAAAGACTAGACATTCCACCACGATTTACATATAAAAAACCCACCCTCCAATCATTTTTGTCTTTCATATTGCGTTTTTTCTTATTCTTCTTCACTAGCATCCATACTTATAACATTGCTTTTACTTTTTTTTTATCCCCTGCCCCAAATTTCACTAATTATCTAATTCCAATTGTAGCTACCAGGAATTTGGAAGGAGTGGAATCTATCTTATAAAAATGCTAGAAGTGTGAGTTTGATCTCTTTTAATCTTCAAAGAATTAACTCTGAATACATATACAGATATTTTGGGTTTATTTTAAAGTTCTTCTCAATAAATAACTGTAACAATAAAGAGTCTGAATATTGGAGTTCGAATTTTTTTTTAATTTTAGGAGTTACTCCCCAACTTTGGAAACTACCCAGCATTATCTAAAAGTGTTTGTTTTCATTTTTCTTGTTTTTATTTTTTTAATAGCTATGGTAGTTGTTCTCTACCGTTTTTCTTTTGTGCTACTGAATAGAAATTTGGAAATTAAATTTAATTATTATGGTATTGATCATTAATTGCCCCAATACCGCAAGCTCTAAAATAATACTGACTAACCCATCCACATGCAAAGCTCCAACAGCAGACAAAGGAAGCCAATATTAGCAGGTCTCAACAAAACTGTTTTTAGCTCGATATCCAAAACTAAAATACTTTGACAGTTTACAATATAAAGAAATATGAAAAAGTAGGTAAGCATGAAAACAGACTAATAAAAATAGGACACAGAGACAGCATTAAAGCAGAACCAATATTTCAGTCAGTTTATGTGACCATAATCATTTGGTGTACATTCCATATCGTCTGAAATTTTATTTTGTGTCAGAATGGATAAGCAAACATTCTACAAGACAACACAACAAAATGATTAGTTGCAGCATAATCACACAGAAACAAAAGACATTTTCTACAGAGATGTGTTAAAAAAATAACTGATCCTCAAATATACCGCCAAGCATCTACAATCCAACCACCACATTTTTCTTTCAATACAGCTTATAGACATCAAATGATTAAAGTCGTCTGAATCAACCAAATATCTTGGTACTGCTTTAAAGATGTGTTTGTGTCCTGATTTTTATTAGTCTGTTGCCATGCTTATTCACAATTCCATGTACTAAACATTCCATTTTGTCTAGAATTTCATTTCATGTTTAAAACTCCCTCAAATTAAAGAAAATAAACAAATAAATTTATTACATGTCATAAATTTCCCTTTCGGCAAGAGTAAAAACATAAAATATGAATAGACAATTTAAAATTATTTTTAGTTTCTTCTTCCTTTTTAATTTATCACCACCTTTTGAGAACAATAATTACATTAAGAGACTGCAAATTCAATGCATACATTTTTCATGTTACAATCAACTTTCCTCATCCATCACTTCTTTTTTTATCTTCATTATCAAAGACATTTTTCGAAAATGTTATTCTTATTTATATCTTTTGTAGTAAGTAAATGAAGAACATTTAGCGTTTTGGAACCGTAACATGGCGCTAATCAAATAATTAAATGCCACATCTTATGAAAAACAGAACATCTGCATACACGTTGGTACAAGGAATTAATAAATGCCACTGCGAGCTAACAACAGCATATCTCTTCCTCCTTTCATATCACCTAGCAGAGCAATTACCTCATCAGTGGAGCACTGCGGACCAGCATCAGGAATAATAATTTTGACAAATGATGGAGATATAACAAAAAGGTAAAACAAGTTTAGCAGTGACAGTCATGTGAGAGGGATGAGATGAAGGGGGTGGGGGGGTAGTATAAGTTAGTGACAATTTATCATTTAACTGATTAAACTTGTATAGATAAAAGGATTGTTAATAAAAAGAAATTCTCACTGCCACTAACGCATTAAATATAACTCTTCGATTTGAGGTTAGAATTATTTAAAGAACTCCATTTTCAAAGAAAATTTTTTTTTGTTTCACATTTCTTTCAAAATTCCTTTATTAAAGGATATTTGTCATTGGAATTAATGTTGTGTCTGATTTGCATATTTGTTGCAAAGGATCGACAGGAGGTACGTATTTGCTTCTTTTTTTTTTTCTTAACTATGTAATATAATCTTTAAATAATTATTCCTTCAGATGAAAAATTTTTTGACTGAACTTAATGGAGAGTAATCTTTGAAAGAACATTTTTTTTTTTAGATATAATGCTGAGTCACTAGGTGTGTCAAAATTATTTGGGAATTTTTGACACCCTTAATACAAAATTGCAAATGAAATATACAAAACTCGTAATTTCTCTTTTTAAAGTAAGTTGTTTAATTTCTTTATGGAATATACTTCTAAAATAAACTATTAAAGTTTTTGGAAAAATAATAGAAATATTTTTTTTATAAAACAGTGTTTACAAAGTGCCTGCGTGCGCTCATGCAGCTATTTTTTTTCTACGTAATGAAATTAATTGAATTTTACGAGTTAAATTTTTCAATTTTTTCAATTTAAAAATCAACCAAAATTTTTCTATTGGTTCAATTTTTACAATATTTGCAGGTTTAATGTGAAATTTTATGCTCTTTCCAATAAACTGAATATAATATTCTAAACAAACGTTTTTTTTAAAATTCACCCCCCCCCATTTTGAAATGTCTATTAAAATGAAAATAATTAAATTTCTCACCTCAGATTTATATATCACAAATTGAAGATAAAAGATCAATAAATAAAATAATCTAATTTAAAACAAAAAAGAGAATAGTTTTGTGCAAATTTACCTGTAAAGTCAAAAGTTTAAAACCGTTTTTTTTTTTTTAAAACCACGTTGATTTTTTTTTTTTGTTGTAAGTGAAGCCTCACATTTTGGTTATATTGTCCAGTAAATATCGGACACCTGCAGCAATTTTTTCTATTTCATTCAATGTTTTTTTTTTTTTTAGATCCAAAAAAAAAAAAAAAAAAAATTCACTGCATAAACAAGAAATAAAATATATTAAATCAAAAACTCATGTATTTAAGAGAATAAAAAAAAAAAATGGAAAATTGGTTGGGTGGTTTGTATTTAAATGTCAAAAACTGATGAGTGAAATGTGATAATTTTTCAAGTATGGTGACCCATATTTTCACGCACAAGTCACAATGGCTCACACATATATGTTGTTTTTACATTTTTGAAATAATTAATTATGGCCCTTTTAGGCATCCGTATTTCACAACTGGAAGAGAGAGAGAGAGGAAACACCGCTTTGCTAACAGTGACGAAAATGCGGTCTTTTCGGACCCTTGCTTATTTAAAAAGTACATGGAATATAAAATATAAATATGGACGAATTCTAATAAATGAAGAATGGAAGCACCCATTGATTAGTATGTTTTATAGGAAGTAATTTTTTAGCATTTATATATATTTATTACATTTGGATTAAGTTAAAATTCGTTGAATTTTGTGAAATCTTTTTTAAAGAAAACCGATTTTAAAAAAATATTGTATATTTTTCGATTAAACCTTTTATTTTAAAATTTAGTCTTTGCTCTTTTTATTGAAAAAAAATTAGGGTTTGAAATGACATTATTCATGTTGTTATAAGCTTCGAAACATAGCGAGTCTAATTAATCAAATGTTTATCACCCTTTTGTAATGGCGACTTCTGACACTCCTACTGAGTCACTACTTATTAAAGCTAAAACCTACTCAAGGATAACGGTTAATGAAATGGATGAATTCTGGGCAGGAGCTGCTAGAAAGGACTTGTCCTGCCTTGATAGAGTTCAAAATAGACTTCGTAGCCTCGTAGGAGATGTCCTTTTCTCTTCGCTGCAACCTCTATCTCACAGAAGAGATGTTGCAAGTTTGTCTCTGATGTATCGTTATTTTCATGGAAAGTGTTCGACTGAGCTTCAATCTATGGTCCCCCCTCGCCAAACTTTCACAAGAAACACTCGTCTAGCTGTAAACACTATCAATAATTTCCCCCACTCTTTATCTGTGCCTAAACCTAAACGTAGATTCCATGAACAAAGCTTCTTTCTTAGAACTGCACGCCTGTGGAATTGTCTTCCGTTTTCCTGCTTTCCGGCTGACTACAATATGGTTGTGTTCAAGTCTAAAGTAGATAAGTTCTTGATGAGCCGTTCCATATAAGTTATCAAATTTACCAAATTTTCATTACTAATGATTACTATATTGTCCAATTTCTACTGTACACTCTTTAACCCTTATCCTTGAGTGGCCTCTGGGCCTTGATAATGTGGTGATGCCTATGTAAAAAAAAAAAAAAAAAAAATTGAGACGAGTGAATATGATAAATGAACAAAGTTTGATTACTTATGAGGATGATTTATGACAAGCATTTCTTTATATTAGAATTGAAGATGAAGCAGTCTCATGGTAACACTTCCATGAATGGAAAGTTCTTGGAATGAAACCATTCAAATACTCAGACAGACGAAAGAGGAAAGGAAAAGTCTTTTCAGTTTCGGTAGGAAGATGAGTTCTTGCTATGAACATCTTACAAGGAGAAAGGAGAAATTGGAGCTCTCGGTGGTGGTGATTGAGTACCTACCATGGAAAATTAAATCTGTAAATTTTATTATTATCTTTTTAAAATTTATTTCAAATACCTATTTTCAATTTCTTAATTTATAAAGAAAAAAATGTTTTTCAGTTTTAGTAATAATATTGTAAAAATATATAATTCCTTGAATTTAAAAAAAAAATTATGTTTAGAAAACTCGTCATCTCAGATAATTGCTATTCATCTGGACACTCTCCATTTTATGGGGAGCTGGTTTTCCCCAACATCTTGGGGAAACAAACAAATATGCAGAAACTGACTTGCAGCTAAAGTCTCTCTCTCTCTCTCTCTATATATATATATATATATATATATATATATAGATAGATAGATAGATAGATAGATAGATAGATAGATAGAGAGAGAGAGAGAGACACACACACACACACAGAATAAATAACAATAACACTTCCTATGGTTTCGTAGCATAGCGTAGCGGTAAAAGTTCACATTTTCTTTCACTTTCTTTTCCGCCTTTGAGTTCGTCACGGGTTCGAGCTTCCCTCCCTACTAACACTTTTTTTTTTCCTTTTACACCTCCAAACACCCCGGCAACGCCAGGTACCCCGCTAGTTATATAAGAAAAATTAACTTTTCATTAAACTGTAATACTATTAGTGTTCAAGAAGATAGAGTTTCAATCATAGGTTGAGTCATACTGAAAAAAAACAAAAATAAATCTTCTTTGATAAACATTCAGCATTACAAGGTTATAATCAACGGTAAGTGAAGGGTGCCAAATAAAGGAGTGGTGCCTTTCTTTATATCTTAGTATGGTGACCAACGAAAAAGCTCTCCACTAAAGTGATCCCTTTTAAATTAATTTCTTGGCCATTAGTAGTTATTCAACCAAACATATTAGAGATAGAGAGAGGAGGGTGAGATAAAAAGAGAAACTTCAGTTGTACACTCAAATAATGAAAGAAATAATTAGTCATTAAAGAAATGAAATCAATATAGATCTAACAGCCCTACAGCAAGTATGTCATTTAATCCTGAAAATAAGAATTTTTGCAGCAGGAAAAACTTGGAGATTATTTTCTTTCTTAATTTTCGTTCTATAATGAAAGACGTTTTGTGACTTTATCTAAAAAGAAATAAACGATTTATAAAAAAAAAATATGTACAATTTTGTTTGATGTTTCTATTTTCCTTTTGCTAATGGTGATTAATTAGAACAATATGAAGAAATTGCAAAGAAATCTTATAAAATGCTGTCATTTATAAGTTTCTAAGAGTAAATTATAGACTTGTCACTTATGAGATGACAGGCCAGATAAAAATATCTTAATCACTGCTTCAAAAACTCATTCAGATCAATATGCATTTATACACACACACACACAAACACAATAGATATGTGGATATGCTTATAAAGTTGTATGTTTAGGATTTTCTTCTAAGCTAATTAGCCGTTGATTAAAAATATTGGAACATAGCTGCTTAGTTTAAGGGGGTAATGTGAACTATATTTAGTTTACTTTTGGGTTAAAGGATGTGGGGGCCCTCTGAAAATTCAGATACTTCTGATTTTTGTGAAATTTTAACGATTAATATTCTCCAAATTTCAGTTTTTTTGAAATATTTTAGTGTTTTTATGAGGCATGAACACCCATGTGAAAATGAAAATATTTTAAATTTATATCATAGTAAATAGATCTTAATCAAGCAAGATTTCAATTTGTTCTTAAAACCCCTTAAGTGTAAGACTTGAATTTCACTCATTTTCTAGAATCAAACAATGTAATGAAATTTGATTAACATTGACATAAGGATTCTAGAAATAAAGTTTACCTGTCCTAGGTTGCATTTTCTTCTAGTAATATATATATGAGAGAGACAGAGAGAGAGAGAGAAATGAATAGATCGAGTAGAAGAACCAAAAAAAATACAATCAAATGAACTCACATCATGAGATTTTGATTATTTCATATTTATTACCAAAAAACTTTCCTAGAAATGAGTCACAATGTTATTTTCAAATTATAATAAAAATGTCTAAAATAATTTTCAAATAAGATTTTTATTAATTTCTTAGAAAGTCTTAAATTTTTAAAAATCTCATTATGTGAGTTAACTTGATTATAGTGCTTTGGTATATCTGCTTCTTCCATTCAATTCCACAAATTATTAAATAAGATCTAAAATACATTTAATTCTTATCTTGTGAGGAATTTCCCCAGGCCCTTCTGCTCAACAATGGGATTCAGAACATTGTCGGTGTAATCTTCATTCCTAATTCCACCATTTTGTTTATATTCTCTGACGGAGGAATCATGTTTCTTGCACCAGCATGTCTTCTGAATACATAAACCTCCTAGTCGTTTAATTTTTCGGCTGTAATCACAGATTATTGTAGCCAGGTAAAAGTTGTTTTCATTTCAATCAATCTGATGGGTGAAATATTCATCCTATCCACTATTGTCACGTGAACATTATTTTTGGTTATATACAGGGTGTACCTGTATGAACAACATAATGTAAATTGAATAATGAAATTAGGAATAAGGGTTACACGCATAGTGTTCAATATTAATGGATGTCTAATGTCAAAATTAGAGAAAAAAAAAAATCAAGTTTCGCAAAAACTTCCCTCGATCATTTGCATGAAATTAAACAAAATTGAATATAACCCATATTTGAACCAAGCATCCATGTTCTTAAAGTCATAATTAAGTTATCTAGTTTAGGATTGAATCCTGTACATACCAGCATATAAATATACCTAGCTTTATAAAAACAGATATAATTTCATTTCCTATAGTTTTTTTTTCTATGAGGATCTATTCAAATCCTTTTCTAACTGATTAAACACAAGAGAACATTAGGTTGTCATTTGTCTATACGACAAAGTCAATTTTTCAAGTTCATATACACATATCTAACTTTAAAAATAAAAATGAATATAAAAATAATTATACATATTTACAAAATAAATAAAATCCCTAAATTGCCCTCTAAAATGGATAAAATAACAAATAGTGTTCAATAAATTATGTAAAATAGGCATATTCATCATATCTGGTTCAACATCCATTTTATATGCTAACATGTGTTAGCTTTAAGAAATTTATTACAATTAATTTATTTGTTACAAACTAACTTATGACCGGATCATTATTTACTCTTCATTTTTTTTTTTCAAATTCATTCTTATCATTACCTTTCATGCTTTCCCTGTTCCCTTATGCACTGAATTTGTTACCTGAACTGTTCTACATCTACTAACCCAAGAACTTTCATCTATTCTTTTAATGTGGTGATACTATCAAAGTCTTCTGTTTTGCACAATCCCTCTATAGTATTCTCATTCAATTTTCCTTTGAAGTCAACAGATCTAAGTCTAACACTTGTATTACACATTCATTATAGCATTGTAATTTCGGCATTAAATAAACCAAAATGGTTAATAACCCATAAACTAGAAAACCATGCATACATAAAGAGACACACACGCGCGCACCCATCATAATGATTAATTTATTTAATTCATAGCTGTACAGCTTGTGTCATTCCTGTACTAAGGAGAGGGCATAAACAAATCCATTACAGAATTTTTAATTTCACAAATTGGAGAGTAGATCATGGTGCTACTTTTTAATTGTGCATCAGACTGCAATGAATCTTAAGTATTTCACACAAAAGTGACAGATAATGAACGGATAGATAAATCTAGGTAGAAAGATAAACGGTGTAATCTGTGAAATGGTTCTCGTCTGCCTTTGTCTTCAATCAGCTTTTAATCAGGCTGCCTTACATTGATGGCCTAATTAATTGGGAATCGGTGACAAAATATCATACATAATTGTTTCTTCAGTCAATTAGATAAAAATAATGTCTTTGAAAGCATAAGTAAATGTCTCTCTTTGTCAAGTCATTAGGCAGTTTTAAGACTTCATACGTTCGACTCTTCTTTTGCTGACATGTACGTAAACAAAATCAAAAAAAGCCATTTATTACACATTTTCTTTTAGAACCAAAAGCACTATTTCGATAATAACTAGCATGCTGCCCGGAAATATGCTAAAATATGATATTTTAATTTATGCAGATTTTCTATTCATTATTATAGAGCAAATACTCTATTGATTATTTATATTGCACTTTTATATATAATAGTGATTTCAAAAGTTAAAAAAAAAAAAAAATTGACTTGAGTGCAATCAGCTACAATTGAAACCAAAAGCTATACCTCTCCAATGTTATTTATTACCATCTGAGCTAAGTCCATATGTATATCAAAACATTAAAAATAGTGTTAAACATAAATGTATACTTGCACATATGCAGAGCTTACAAACTATGCCCGTCAAGTACCATTATTTTCAATTTTGACATCTTAGCAGCTATTTTCCAGGCTAAAAATCAAATCGATTTTTGCTCCACAGATGTGAATAGCTCCTATATCAAATTTCAAGTATGTAGACTAAAAATTGACAAAGTAGTTTAGTAGAAACTGTTCCAAGATACAGATTTACTCTAAATGCAACTCCAGATGCCATGCAATTATACACAATGTAGAAAATGTGCACAAAGAGAACTGTGCTTAATAATGAAATGAAACTAATTATCCAATAAGAAAATAGAAAACGGACAGTGAATTAATAAAAGTTATTTTTTAAAGGAATATGCAAATTAGTACAAATACAAATAAACAAATGTATTTGAAAGGTGATAACGTACTTACAAATATTAATGTATGTGAAGGTGATAACTTATGTATGATCATAAGTGTGTGAAAGGTGATAACGTACATACAGGCATATTTGTATTTGATATGTGTACAAACACAAATGTATGCGAAATCTGATAATTTACATAAAAGGTGAGTGTAAAGTGATAACGTACGAACAAACATAAATGTGTGTTAAAAGACATAACATATGTACGAGCATAAATGTGTGTGAAAGGTAGTAACGTTAGTACGCAGGAACATAAATATATGAAAAGCGATAACGTATGTACAAACGTGTGTGTGAAGGTTCACCTCCTTTAAAAACAAAAATCCCTTCCTTTGTGACGAATGAAAAAGAAACTTTTGGGATACTACCTGCTCCATTCAGGATATTAAGCACTTTGGATTATGGCTCTATCTATGGTATTAAGCAATTCTGTAAGCAAAGAGACCCCCCAGAGCACTACTACAACCAATTTTCTAATACCTCCACCTCTAGAAGACAAATTAATTAAGTGATCAGTGGAAATAAAAAAAAAAAAAAAAAAAAAAAAAGGAAGCATGTAGAATGCTGCTAAAAGCACTAAATATAATTAAGGATGCCTCCAGAGTATTACTAAACTAAGTGACTAGCCATCTTTTCTTTGTTGTTAAAAACATGAAAATACATTCACACAAAATATTTTTTTACTTCATTTTATGATGAAAAGTTAGCTAGAAATTACGTCATAACATTAAAATTTGAGGCGTAATATCACGAAAAGAAATTTCAGAGTTTTAATATAATAACAGAAGATAAATAAGATAAAAAGAGCATTTTTTAAATGGTAATTCTTACAAAACCAAACAACACAAATAAAAGATTTAAGTGACAAAACAATTCAGTAAGAATTACTCACAGTATCAGAAAGACCACTTGAATATTCCAGTGCATCTTCCTATCTAATTAAAGGAAACACCATGTTCAATAGGATCTCTACAATCATCATATTAAATTTAAAATCAAGTTTACATACATGATGGCATACGTCGGATAGTTTTTAAAAATCAACTCGTTAACTAACTGGCCAAGTCTTTATTTTTCTTTCTCTCAACTCTAATGTTATCACTTCCGCGCATTATATATATATATATATATATATATATATATATATATATATATATATATATATAAGCTGAATGTCTGTGTGTGTGTATGTGTGTCTGGTTACAAATAGGCTCCTATATGGTTGACTATTTTAAAAAACTGATTACATATAATGATAGAAGATGTATAGAGACACAGGAATGTGTATGTTTGATCTGGAAGAACAGTAGTTCATTAAAATTGTGGGGTTTGCGTTCACGCCTGGTCCACAAAGTACGGAAATAAATAATTTAAAAATTAAATAAAAAAAAAACGTTTACAAGTGTTTTTGATATAGATGTACATAAGAATACTTTGATAAGTATGTTTTAACTTAAATAGGGATGGTATAATAAAATTGTGGGGTCTGCGTTCGCGCCTGGCCTCCATAGAATGGAAATAGGCACAAACTTTAATAAAGACTCTTCATATCTATGTAAGTATACTTTGATAATTATGTTTCAGTTTGAAGAAATATGGTATAATAAAATTATGGGGTGTTCGTTTGCACCTGATCTCCATAGAATGGAAATATGTCACAAAGTTTAACAAGGTTTTTTAATATAGATCCACAGAATATTGTGATAAGTGTTTCAGTGTGAACAGGTATGGTATAATAAATTATGGGGTTTATCTATTTTATTTTTACTTTCATCATATTTTGCTTTGGTTTTGATACCCCCAAATTCGAAGCTATCTCTTTACAACCCTTCCTTTTCATGACCTATGATACTTTCATAAATCAGTCCATTTTCTGTAGGCTGTTTTTGAACCCAGTCAACGACGGGTACTTTTGCTAGTATATATATATATATTTTGTTTTCTCTGCCAACTGACCCTGATATCTCAACTGTTTTATGTCTAATTCAATCATTCTTATCCATTCTTCCAATACAATCCAACCTAAAAAGTCTCCCATTGTGAACACATCTTGTTTTACTGTCCAGATTTAATCTCTCTCCGAGTTCACCAGATTTAAGCTTGCCTTTAAGACTCATATTACACATTCATCATTTCATTTTCATATCATTTCCCTCCATGCAACACATATCCTCAATCCATTCATTTCCATATATCTGATAGACTGTTGGTTAATAATGGTAAAAGTTCTCAGCTGTATGCTTAGGATTTGCCTGTGAAAAATGAAAACTTGGAGAAATGCTATCGAAAGTAAAGGTCTGTGATTGAATGTTACCGAGACCAAATTGATTATCAGTGGTTGTAGTGTTGGAAAGCTAGCAAATAGAGGAAACTTCAATTGCTCAGTTTGTGGAGCGAGGGTTGTCTACATTTCAGTTTTTTGTGGTAAGAATTAAAATAAAGACATGGTGGAATGCTATGGAAAGAGTTCCCCTTTTGTAGAAAAGAAGTCTGGTGCAATTCAAATATTTGTGGTACTTTTATGCATTAGGTACACAAGTACAATGGAATAATTTTGCAAACGAAATTTAGTTTATGCTTTGGTTAAAATAAACTTAGATGTTCATTGTAATAGAGACAATTAAGGTTATGAGAGTCCATTGTCAACTCCCCATCATGACCAGATATAGCGTTCTTCTCTAATAAATTCAAGAAAATAATGTGTAAATTAACGATCTTTGGGAAGAACCTGTAGAAGATATGAATGAGAAAACTGAAATATGAGCTTCTAGAAAGTTGCAGGAGTAACGGCTAGATGGTAATGGGTATGCTAATTCGATTTGAAAAACAAGAGGGTTCTTCTTGCAAGATCACTACACAATGTCCTGCCAGATATTGGTTTTGGGGGCAATTAAAAAGAAAAGCTACTCAAACTATAACTGACACAGCAGAGAGATCAGTAAAATGGTTATAGATTAAGCAGTTCACTATCAAGCAACAGATCAACTATCTGCCTACGCAATAACAAAAATCGTAATGATACATACGCACACATATATATGTCTAATGAAGCTGTGAGTACTTAAAAATAAATGCAGTTTAAATTCCTAGGGATACTCAGTTCAACATATAGCAAACTTAGCATTTGCTGTTCTAAATTTATAATTACAAAAGGAGGTTCAACTATAACATTGAAAAATGTAACAATAAACAAGAAATACCATCTTAGATTGTAAGATAGAAAGGGAATCATCAACTGTTTTCCATGTAGCTGTTTTGGAGACTTAAAACAGGACAGTTGTTAAATTCATTGCTTTCCAGTGGAAAATACCATTTGCTCAATAACAATAGGTAGACACAATCCAGTTTCTAATTCACTAGAAAATAACATATTAAAACATTAATCTTAAGAACTATCCTGGCATGTTAGCATATAAAATTACATATATAGGAATATATATTTCAATAATAAAAAGAGAAGGATTTACAAATATTATATAGAATTTATGTATTTAAAAAAATGGTGGAGTCAAAACTAATCAGGACATCGTCATAGATGATATTTTACTTCCAGATGACCTGAATCACTTGCAACTCGGGGTGGGTGGGTGATACAACTAATTGAATATTATTTTTTTAGATAACTATTTTGGAAAATCTAGTAAGTAATAAACTTCAAAAGGATGAAAACACACTTAAAAACAACATCCATAATAAATAAAAGCCGGTATCTTCTAGCATTTAAATAGAGGATGTATTAACAACTGATCACTCCTTTCATAAATAGAGTAAAATGTCGAAAATCTAAAATTCCTTGATAATCTAAGCAAAATACATCAGTAAGTTAGGAGCATATATTATAAAATGTTACAATATTCGTATTCTTATTAGAAATTATGCAAGAAAAATGGCAAAAATGTGTTTGGATAATATCCATTTGTTAAGGAACAAAGTCTCTGCAATTACAACATTGTTAATCTTAAATGTTTTTATTTAATAATTAAAAAAAATACCTACAGCACTAATTTTTTTTTTAAGCCGTCTCTGATTTTGTTAAACATGTACTTTCTTAAAACTAATTTGTACAAACAGTTGTAATTATTTTACTCTTATAAGACATGAACAGGAATTAAATATGGTTTTGAATATTTTTTTTTATTCTGAGAGATTTTGTTGGCAACGCAAATGAAGTATAGCTTGCACACTGAGAGAAGCTGTGACTCAAAATTGCTAAAATGAAAACAGAAATATAAACAATGATCCTAATTAAAAAAAAAATTGGAAGAGACGAAGATCAAAGAAATACATTTTTTAATTCCTTTCCTTTCAAGTAAATTACATTTTACACTTATTAAGTTTAATGAAAGAAAAGTAAATTCTATAATTCTATATAAGGGTAGAGTTAGACATAACGTTGGTCTTTAATGTTGGAGAAGTGGAGAAGACCAAATACAAATTTCCTAGTCAAGAAGGATTTCTGCTACCCGGGACAGAACAGATACTACATTTTCATCTTAACCCAAAAGCCGACAAATTAAGAAAAAATAAATTGAATAAAAAATATATAATAATTTAATCACATTAACTCTTGATGAATACATTTTTTCCTATTTTACTTGTTTTATGCATACACTAAATGGCTGAATTGTATCAATATAGTGAATCACCTTTAAGAACAAATGTTGGGCCTGCTTCATATATATATATATATATATATATATATATATATATATATATATATATATATACAAAAAAAATCTAATTTAAAAAAGTCAGTAATAATAAAAAATAAAAGGAATAATAAAAAATAAAAAAAAAATGTTTATAATCAAATTTTTGGTGATATAACATCTTCAGGAGTAAAACCCGTTTATATTTTTCCATTTTCATTCCATGTGGCATGTGGTCACCAGAAAAGTAAATTCCGTACGTTGCTTCGAAAGTGAGATCTACAAACATTCAATAAGTAGGAAACCATGTGAACTTTATTTTTTTTAAATTAAACATTTACTTTGTTTATCACCGAAAATTTGATTATATATTTGTGGACATTTCATTGTATTTGAAATAGATTCTACTATATATTGCACAAAAGTTCAGAGAGAAGTGTGATCAAATATCTTTGTGAACATCATGTATTGTGTTGGAAACATTAAATCTTTAAGTATTTGCACACTGGCCAATAAGATTTCATAATGTGACCTTGCTCATTACTTTTATCAAGTCAGCTTTTTTCTTTTTTTAAAAGGCCAGTTGAAAATAGTGGTATTTAAAATGGCTTGACGGTTACTCTGTGTGAGTAGTAACTTCATGGAATTCCCGATTGATTGCTACCAAATATCAATCATATGTTATACAATTTTATGAAGAATTCTGAAAGGGAGATAAGAACTATGACCTTGCAGTGGGTAGGATTCTCAAATTAATACATGATGATAAATTCCTAGGGATACTCAGGGATCACATGATGATAAATTCCTAGGGATACCTAGGGATCACATCTCTTACAATAACATACGTCTAAATCCTAGTTGAAGAAAGGTCAGCTGATGGTCTATTTGTGTTGCATGTGATACTCTGCATGACCTCCTGTTCAGCTCCCCCTTACCTAAACTGAAACTCTTTAAAAAATATGATGACAGTACAATCTAAAAATAAGCTTAAACCAGGCTTAGGGTCAAGCAAATCCAACTTGCCTCTTCCCTTGAGACTTGCATTCACAAACATCCTTGGGCTTAGAACTAATTTAGCTGATGTAGAAGCATTTCTCCTAAATAATATCCCGGATATCTTAGCACTAAGTGAGACTAACCTACACTCCTCCATCCCCTCTAACTACTATAACATGACTGGATATCTCAGACTCTGTCGTAAGAACTCTGACAGACATATGCACGGACTTGGAGTTTACATTTGTAATACCCTTCCCTTGACTAGAGAAACAAACCTAGGATCGGACGATCAAGCCATTATGTGCTTTAGGCTTAACATGCAACACAACATTAGCTACTTTTATTTTCTCTACCGCTCTCCCTCGATCCAGGACTGCACCATAATATGCAAAGTCTCTGACAGCATAGACACAGCACTCTCCCTCGACACTAGCGCACAAGTACATGTATTTGGTGACTTTAATGTCCTCCACAAAAACTGGTTGGGATCCTCTACTTACAGACACAGCGGGCAGCACAAAACATAGCTTCTCTATATCTCATTCCTATCACAAATGGTTACATTCCCAACCCGTTTCCCTGATCAGCAACAGGCATCATTTCTAGATGTGCTTTTGACCACAGTTCCTGATAATTGTATAACGAATGCCGACAGCCCACTTGGGAACACTGATCATGTAGTGATAATGGTTGAAATCGCCCTAAACTCTAGACGCAAAACTGAAGAGCCAGTGCTCAAAACAAGATATTATAAAAAGGCTGACTTGGAAGCCATTAGAGATCTTATCAGAGATGCCCCATGGGGAAATATTTTTTCTCTTTCTGCTGAACGGTGGACAAATGAGACCACTGAATGGTTCAAAACGGCAATCCCATGCGGAAATTTTATAGCAAGCCCCACTCTCCTCAATGGTTTATTTTGACTTGCGCAACTGCCATTGCTCAAAGGCAGCATGCATACCGCAGATTTAACCGACATAAGTCCACTTCAAACAAACAGAAGTACATAGAAGCTAGAAGTAATGTTAAGAAATAGCGACAGATAAAAGAGAATATGCTGAAATCACTAAAAAACACATCGAAGCACAGAAATTAGGAACTCGTGACTTTTGGATAATCTACAACAGTGTAGTAAAAAATGGGCAATCAACAATTCACCCACTAACCAACAATCACGAGATTGTTTGCTCAGCAACCGAGAAGGCTAACATGCTTGCCAGTCGATTTGCCTCAAACTCCAAACTGGACCCTCTCAACCACCCCCTGCCTGACTTTCCTATGCGGAGAGACGACACGCTAGACGATCTGAAAATCACCCCTGCTCAGGTGCATGCTATCATAAAAAACCTTGACACTTCAAAAGCATGTAGACCCGATCTCATCCCAGCTGTGCTGTTAAAAAAAAGTGCTCAGCTGAAGTAGCTCCAGTTCTCTCCAAACTCTACAACAAATGCCTTAATGAATCTTGCTTTCCGGGCTGTTGGAAAACTGCTTCTGTGGTACCAGTATTCAAGAATTTTGGCAAAAGAACAGACCCATTAAATTATCGCCCCATTAGCCTCCTCCCACTTTTCCCCAAAAAGTTTTTAGACCTTAATTAACCATGCTCTAGTCTATCACCTTACAGATGCTAAACTTATGACTGACCAACAATATGGATTTAGACAAGCCGGTTCCACAGCAGACATCCTAACTGTAATCTCTGAACGTATATACCACTCACTGGACAAAGCCAGGAAGGGCAGAGCGGTAGCTTTAGATATATCTAAGGCTTTTGACAGAGTATGGCATGAGGCTCTCCTCAGGAAAATTAGATCATACGGTATCACTGGTAGAATACTAAACATAATTAAATCCTTCTTAGATAAGAGAAAAATCCAGGATGTCCTCAACGGTCGTACATCTAAACAATATGATATAAATGCGGAAGTGCCCCAAGGGTCTATCCTTGGACCTCTGTTGTTCCTAATATTCATAAATGACCTCCCTGACAAAATTGCCTCTGAGATGGGTATATATGCTGATGACACCACACTCTATAGCAGGCACGACAGGAAAACAAATGAAAACATATCTAAAGAAATGGCAAAAACACTAGAGGATGACCTTCAATCTGTAGTGGAATGGGGACAAAAATGGATGGTTACGTTCAATGCTACCAAGACTAAACTAGTTTCCTTCAATAATTACAAGAAACCTTCTCTACCACTAATAGCAATGGCCAACGACACTTTATCTGAGAGTACATCTTTCAAACTGCTTGGCCTAACGTTCATAGGAAACATGAGTTGGAACAATTACATTGAAAGCATTGTCAGGGCCACTGCAAAGAAGGTAGGCTTTCTCTCTACCATGCTAGAAAATTACTAACACCCAAAAATATCCTGTACCTCTATAAGGCTACCATTCGCCCATGTATGGAGTATTGCTGTCATATTTGAGCTGGTGCATCTGCTACGTCTCTCGCTCCTAGACAAGGTTCAAAAGAGAGTCGTTAATCTGATAGGCCCTGAATTGGCATCTAAGCTTCAGCCTCTGTCCCATTGACGAAATGTTGCATTCCTCTGCCTGTTCTACAAGTATTTTAATGGCGAATGCTCTGACGAACTGCAAGCACTTGTGCCCCCACGACAAACCAGACAGGCAACTAAATCCCACCCCCACAGAGTAGAGATCCCTAGATGTAAAAAATCTTTCTACTCCAGTAGTTTCTTCCCCAGAACCGCTAGACTTTGGAATTCCATTCCAGGTCCCTGCTTCCCCAACTGTACTGACGTGCAGAAGTTCAAGTGTAATGTGAACAGACATCTTGCTGCCAAAATCCCCACATAGTACCCCAGTAGATAGCCCCCTACACCAAAGTGGCAATGTGCCTTGTTTGGGGTGAAAATGTAATTAAAAAAAAAATCTGGAGTTTATTCAAAGAGAACTGCATCCATTTAGTAACAGCTAGACAAGCCTAAAAAAAAAAAAAACCTGTGTTCGTTTTATATAGTATATCACTTGCTAGAGAATGTGAAAGAGTATTTAAAGACTGGGACGTTGAAATCAACACTTGCCCTAAAAACTGGCCATCTTTTCTATGTATTAGAAATAACAGAGAAGGAGAGCAATTTAAAATATTTTTTGGTGTTTTTAGTATGTTTTTCTAACCTGTTCGTGTGACAGCATACACCTAGGGTGAATCGAGTCAGCTCCAAAGTAAATTCTCTACATCATGAGTTAAGGCAGTTGATGTAGGTCTGTCCGCTGCTGACTCCTCAGCATACCCCAGCCATTCACGATTCCACTGTTGCACACTAAAGATGAAAGTCAGCTTTTATCAGGCACCTTCTCTTCCATCTGTCTGACAGTTACTTTGTATATGCCATGATAGTGATAGTTTTGTAACAATTAAGGACTTACAATATCTGTTTACAAATTTATGTGAATTACAAAAATGACTTAGCAAATCCTTTTGATATGCCAACATTTTGGAATGCAAATAAGAACCGGTTTTCTCTTCTGAGATGGATTATGGATAAGGTCATATAGATATTCGTTTTCAGTATAAATGTTGAATGTTCATGAAAACAATTTCTTTTATATATATTTATGAATGACCAGACTACTCAGAGACAATGATTAATGAGATTGTTGGTTGGCAAGTAACAACACCATTGAGAGGGTTGGAAATGATGGGTTAAAGGGTCAGAATTTCATTATTTAATTAGATGTCTTGACAAGGATTTAATAATGGGCTTGAAAACGACCATGTTATAGTCAATAGGGAACCAGCCCTGTGGTATTTTATTCCACAGATGGGAAGTTTTTCTAAAGAAACTTTATGATAGTTCAAATGAATTTTACATACACAGAAGAAAGGAAAGTTAGTTACAGTAGTAGTTTTCATTATGAATCATTCACAGGGGGAAGAAAAATTAGAGATTGGAGCTCAGTCAAGAACTTACAATGAAAATAACCATAGAGTAGAAAAAGGCTAGCAATGTTTCTCCTGTGAGAAAGACGCTGAAGTTTAAAAAAATAAATTGGTACTGAAATAATTGCAAAAAAAAAAAAAAACTCTTGGTACGAATTTCTATTGAATTAACTAAGAAACTTTCTATAAATATATGTAAGGGAATTAACAACTGTTACTTAGCATAAAATATTAATTTTTGTAAAAGAATTACGTCATCTAGGTAGTCAGTAATGTGAATTTATTATAATAATCGTTATAATTTCACTTTCTTTATGATAAGTGTAATAGCATAAAGGTTAAAGGTACTGATTAATGACAAAATGATCTAGTTTCAGTTATTAGCTTGAAAAACTCACCATGCTTAACAGACTGAAAAGCTATAATACGACGAAATATTATCTGTGAATAAATATGTATATATATTTAATCATTTCTCCTTAGAAAGTAGTAATCAACATGGGTTCAAGTTTACATTTATACAAGCTCTAAAATATTGAGCATTCTCCACTATTTATTCATATATATATATATATATATATATATATATATATGAGTGTGTGTATATAAATATATATACAACCAGTAGTGTGTCTAGTCCATGTTCTCATATGCTTTTAGTGTGTAATATAAATATAAGATAGACACCCACACACACATATATATATATATATATATATATATATATATATATATATACATACGTACATACACGCATATATGCACTCATACAAGAAAACATGCATCCATATAACAGTGGTGAGTTTGAGCGTGTGTTATCAGGTGGTGACAAGTGTTACTTAAGATGGATGTGGCATCCATTCCCAAAGCGTCAACACTTAATTGAAAGGTTTTAAAATAAAAGCTAGAAAAAAGAAACTCCATTGAAGAATGGTCAAATAGCATGGCTCCATTAGAAAGTAACATCTGTCAGTAATGTATCAATTTTATGATGTACAACACAAAGAGAAACACAATAAAAGCGCAGCATAATAACAATATGAAATTCAAGAAAAAAATATATATAAAATTGCAAATACGCATTCAAAACAAATTAGAATAAACTGTTAAATATATAAGAAACTTCTATGTACACAAAAAAGTTTTGAAATTTCAAATGATCATACATTTTTTTTTAAGAAACCTATTAGATGATAAAAATAAATTCTGCTGATCTTTGAAGAAAATTCCAATTTGTTTCTTTCACTTTTGTCTTTTTTTATATATCAGTTATGTTTGTTTCACTTTCTTAAGATGGTGAAAAGCATTGGACGAGGAGGAGGAGGAGGAGGAGGAGGAGGAGGAGGAGGAGGACTTACAGCTTAAATTTTTGCCATTTTACTATGTTTAATTTAGAAAGAAAAGATGTTTTGTCAGACGATCTAAACATCAAATATAGTTTGGATAGAAGTATATACCATATGGTGACAACAGGAGACAAAGACATTGTATTTAATTGATTCACATTTATTTAAAGGAAGAACATAAAAATGATAACTCGAAAAAAAATAAAAATTAAGACAACAGAGCAAAAAGTAAAATGTTATTTTTTTCCTTTTTTTCACATTAATCTCATCGATAACAATCTTAACTTTCAGATAAGAAAAAAAGTAAAATTGTAAATAAAAAAAAATTTCATGACTTATCGTCGGGGATCAGTTTTCAATTTTAACGTTCTACTGAATTGAACACATACTTTTTGACCATTACTGAGAAAAATATTGTCACAAAGTACGTGTTCAATTTAGTAGAACGTTAATGAGTAAATAACGTTAATCCAAATAATGCGTAATGGCATGTGTAACTTTTAAGTAAATGTTATCATTTTTTTATCAGTCTGTAAAATAAAAGGAAAAGCAACGATAGTAAAGTATAAATGATTTAAAAAGAGATCAGTTCATTTTAGCATAGTTAATTTGGGACGCGGAAACTGGATATGATCTAAAGAAAGCTGCAACGTATTTTTTTTTTTAATGTAAGAATGAAATAATGTAAATTCAAATAATGCATAATGGCATGTGTAACATGTAAATAAATGTTATGGTTAATTTTTGTAAAAATACAGCTGTAAAATAAAGGAAAAGTGATGGTAGTAAAGTTTAAATGATGTAAAACAATGCGTGGCAATTGATCGGCCATATTGAATAAGGGCTGTGGTGTTCGTTTTTTTGTATGTTTGTGTACAATCCGGAATAATAGAATTTCATGGTCGCAGCCAATGAGAAAAGGCGAAATGTTACTAGGGAGAAATTGTTATTTTTGAATAGTGAAGTGCAATGGTAGTTGTAGTGTCTGAGTGTTTAATCCAGTTAATAAGGGTGTTGGGTTAATATAGTTATAATGGTTATATATTTATCCGGTCCTTACTGGGAGAATGGGAGGACTTTTCAGGTAGAAGGGAAAAATACAAACTATTATAGATCTTGGCAATTGTGATGATGTTGCTCATAGGAAGTAAGATGAGATTTTATTATAACGAATAAATGTATCTGTAATGGCATTCAAAAGTTACATAAGATGGTGGGTAAAAGTTTAGACATCATAAATTTGTATGTGACATCTGTTATTGCAAACCTAACATAATTTGGTCCAGAGGGGAATTTCTGCAATCAAATTATATATAAGAAAATAAAACTTTGTTATATATGGGTCGTAGAATTGCATTTACTAGCAAAATATCTAACTAAATTAATTACCTATTAGTTTTTTCGGTTTTCTTATGGGAGGATCATCTTTAGTTAACTATTATGTGTAATTATATTAATGCAGATATTCTACATGATTTATATTTGCATAAAAAAGGTTATAGTAAACACAAACCTCTTTCTATATATATATTTATGCATGCATATATATTTTTGTTTAAAAAATGTTGCCTACCGAACTCCTATGTCAGTTTTTGGTCTACAGACATGAAAATATATAGGATATTCAAACTCATGTGAAACTTTGTATTTGGGTTTTAGCTAGGGAAAATTGATGCAAAAGTATGAAAATTAAAAAAATGCAATTTGCTAGGTGAAGGTCGAACGACGGCATTACGAATACATGTGTGACGTTGATTGATTCATGTTTTAATTTTTAGCCTTGCAGCAAACATGGCTTCATAGCTCAGGCATTAATGTCAAAGGAAAAAGTAAATCATAAGCTAAATGTTTTGGTTTCAATTCTTGGTGGTGGCGCATGAGTCATTTTTAAAAAAAAACTTTTCAAATCATTATTACATATCGGGTCCAATATAATATAATAATAAATACAAAATCTGCATTAATCAAAGTATCATCTTTAAGCATATTTTACGACCGGGCAATGCAGGGCGGCCTGCTAGTATGCATATAAAGTTTTAATTCTGTTTGTTCATGAACTCTTAAAGATAAATCCCATATAACAGTGTATATTCTGCAAATATATAATTCCTCATACCAGAGAATATCTTTATATCTTTACAAAGCGTCAATTCATTTATGCATGGAGTACTGTTGGCACATCTGGACTAGTGCATCTCCCATTAGCCTTTCATTCTTAGACAGGGTTCAAAAAAAGTGTCCCAAATCTAACAGGTCCTGCACTATCGACCATGCACCAACCCTTGTCCCATCACCATAATGTCGCATCCCTGTGCATGTTTTACAAGTATTTTAATGAAATGCGTTCTGATGAACTCATAGCACTTGTGTTCCTCACAGACTGACCCAACAAGCAGCAAATTCCCACCTTGTTACTGTTGACGTCACTAAAGACGTCTACTCTAATAGTTTCTTCCTTTGGGCTGCAAGACTAAAATTTTCTGTTTCCAGCTTCCCTGACTGTAGTAACTTGCAAAAGAGTACAGCAGAACCTCGGGATACGGCATTAAAAATTAGTAACAAAATACAGTATAGTATACAATGCATGTGTATAATCAAATAACATTATAAATAACACCGTAAGGTGGGACAAATATCGTAACCAGGAGCCGAAAAACATTGTATTTTACATCGTAATCTGAAAAAAAAACGTATCCCAAGGTTCTATTGTAATGCGAACAGACATCTCATTGCTCAAATAGTAACCCCCTTATTTTCCAAGTGATAATATGCCTTGTTTTGTGTGAAAAAAAGTATATTTCATTTTAATCAAATAGAACACAACATTATTGTTGCGTCAGCATGGGTTCATGGTTGACATTCATTAACAATATATTTCATTTTAATTTATTTTATTTAAGACATACAAATAAGAAATTTAAAAATTAAATATATGAATGTTGATAAATATTTTAAGGCTTATGGTAAGAATGCACGGGGGGTGGGGTGACCGTCACTGATTTTCTGGGAAGCAGAATATGCATCAAGGAAATTAAAGAAGTTACTGAAAATGATTTCAATTAAAGTAACTTTATTTAAATCCCCCTATCACCGAATAAATGCCGAGTAAATCTTTAAATAAATTGAATATTATAAAATGAAAAAAAAAAAAAAAATGGTGATATGAGTTTGGTGAAATGTCTTCCTGCTTGTACATATCTATAAAACAAGAAGCGTCCTTACCAAGATTATTTGTATTCGTTTAGTAATCCAAGTATTGTGTGGAGACCTACAAAGAAAGAAAAAAATATATCACTGTTAACAGAAGCAAAAGTTTAGACATAATAGCATTTTCATTGTTTGGAGGAACATATGGTCTCCTATCTTTCCAAGCAAAACTAAAGGTTTTTGAGGATTTTTTTTCTCACAATTTGAACGTAACAAAACAATCCATTATTAATCAGCAAACTATATTTATAACTGGTTTGATTTAGTGTTATTCGCATCGACTGTTTCTCCCTTAGAAGCAAATACAAGAGAGGGATGATGTGAAAGTTGCCATTCTGGGCCTGCATTCATTCCATCACAACCAAATTCCAATGTATATAAAATAACATTAGCATTATACTGGAGAAAACTGCTTGCTTTAACAACAACAATGCTTAGTATTAAAGGTTTTTTTTTTTGTATTTTGCTTGAAAACGTTCTTTTTATTCCAATTTAATTAGGCATCTTAAAATAATTTTTTCATTACATCTAAAAATTTTTAACGCGAACAGATATTTGCAGAGCATAAACAATGATACAAAATTTCTTTCCATAGTAGAATTATGAATTGAAAATTTGCTGCTTCATGCGCTATTCGTCCAGAAGCCAATTTTTAGTGTATAATTAAAATGTAGACTTCAAACAAGTTTTACAGTTATACAAGTTTTACAGTTATATTAACATGCAAGCGCTCGAGACCCAACACGTTGTAGCAGAATACGTCGCAAGGAACAGAAGACAAGTAATAACTTGGCTCAGTGTTTTCCATAGTAAGAATGACATTTCCGGGTACTTTCCCGAATAAAATGTGATTGTGCTTCTTCTCTTTGACCTCTGTCCACTTGAACGTGATCTTCAGTCTATGCACATATTTTTATAGTATTATTTTTTCTTCCTTACCATGATGTCACTTCGCACACAGCTTAGCATTTGCATACAGCTGCCTTACGCGTGCGGCTACACTCTGTTACAAAGTTAAAATTCCTCACAAATGTCATTCAGCATTAAATGAAAATTTAATAATAAAAGCAATAATAAAGCCAGTTTAAATGTAAAATTCCATAACCCATAAATAAACGTGTCAAACTGACACAGAAGCGCAACTTTGATTGTTCACAAAAGATTCATTTTAACAACGAACACACTGAATGTTCCTGATAGGATCCATAGAACGTTAAAGATAAAGCTAAGAGTTTTAATTAAATACTAGCGCGACCTGTGGAAATTCCACAGGAGACCGACTCATTTGTAATATACTGATGTTGGCATTCTCTAGATATTCAGCATAAATGGAGACGCTCTGACATTATTGTAGCTATTTTGTTAAAACTGCAAAAGTGTTTACCCAAGCTAGCAGGGACGCCCAGCATAGCCAGGTCATAAAATACGCTTAAATATGATATTTTAATTCTTGCAAATTTTGTATATATTATGATAGAGTTAATGTTCTATCGATTTTTATATATCATAAAGTTGCGATTTCAAAAATAAAAAAGATATCTATATGACTTGGGTTCATAAGCTTGAATCAAAACCGAACCCCAAACTTATGAATATATAATTCTTGGCAAAATTATTTATAAAAAAAATAGAGGACTTAAGTGCCATCAGCTATAATCGACCCAAAACCAAAATTAGGAAGAATTCTTAATAAAATTGTTTATAAAAAAATTAAATGACTTGAGTGCCATCAGCTATAATCAAAACCGAAACCAAAACTTAAGAATTCTTGGTAAAATTATTTATGACAAGAAATGGAAGTACATAACAATTAAATGACTTGGATGTAAGCGTGATACAGAAAATAACACGCATGCTATCGTATTAATAAATAGATTAAATCAACAACAAAATTTAAACTTGGATTTGGAGCATATAAAACATTTGGAAACAATTTGATAATGGGCAAATTTTTGTTATTTCATTTTTTTTTTTTGTTTATTTAAAACTATTTATGAATTTGTGCATATCAACATTTATTCATGTCAATGAAAAATTCTTAATTAGCATGGCAAAGTAAAAAGTAATAATACGTCCAAAATGTGAAATTGATACCATTGTACATAACAGGTCTTATTAGAGAAGAATGGAATTTGCATAGACGAAGACAGCACAGCCTTTGAAATGGTTTTCACTTTTATAAAAGAGTAAAAGCAGCGTAGATGCAAGTGGCATGACATGATGAAAGATAAAATAAATGACACAGGAGAGAGAGAAAGGATTTAAAAACAAGAATAAAAGGATGGGAAACCAATTTAGAGGATGAATTGTAATTGCCAACAGCAGTAAATTAATAGCTGATGGTAAGTCATCTTTGGGGTGGGGAGGAGGAGAGAGAAGTGTGTGTGAGAGAGAGAGAGAGAGAGAGTTGAAAACTAAAAAAAAAAAAAAAAAAAAAAAAGGAGGAAAGCATAGAATGGTTTAGTGACAAACACCAATAAGTTATGCGAAAGCATGACAACAACGAAACCAGAAGAAAAAGCTTAAGAGATGGGGGAGGGGGAGGGGAGAGCTTGAAATGATAAATCATGAAACATGCAAAATAAATCTCAAACAAAAAAATATAAGTAAATGGATGAAAAATGTACAAACAATGGTTTTCAATTATGCAGGATGTGCAGTAAAAAGAGCAATGGATGAGTGCAGTGGGCAGGCAACTACCATGGAATGTATTCTCAGAAGCTGTTTAAAATAATGGGAGAGAAAGGGGGGGGAGATTAACATGGAACAGATATATGCACAGGAATTTAATAATAGATAGCTATAGCATATTTAAAGGATACAAATGTTAACCTTCCACCTCTCCCTCTCTAAAAGTGACAATACTGGTGAGTGAAGTTGTTATCAGTGAAGACAATGGGCAGGGCAGGCAGGGTTCAAATTCTGCAGAGACATTTACATTACCTTTGCTAATACTGTTGAGAAAGTTAGAATCCATTTCTTCACCTTTTCCAATTTATGTGTGAAATAGTAGGGTATACTCTACTCGTCATTTAGAGCCTTGTTGGGGTAGCTGGAAATCTCTAAACTAACACCTGCAGCCATCTACGTCTTCTATATATATAAAAGGCAAATGCAGTGCGCACATTTTTGTATGTCCAAGAAAGGCTTTTTTTGCCGGGATTCTTGGGGGAGGGGGCGTACTATGTCTTACAACTGTTTATATACCCTCTAGATAATATTTAGGATTTGCAAATGCGCGTTGCGTCTAGATTTATTTATGTTGACTTTTACACAATTCTTGCTATTTTGTCTCCTGTGTTGATTTGACTTTTTCGTATAAAAGCGAAACTGATGTGCAACTAAGGCACTGATGTGCTCGGCCAATAGACGTTTTGTCAATGTTGGTGAAAACCATCATATCAGACAATTGCTTTCATTCAGACACTGCCCTAATAAAGGGGGAGCTGGTTTTCTCCAACACGTTGGGGAAACAAAACCAAACGAAGTTGGGTAAAAAACAAACCCAAAAGAACTATCCCGCAGTTAAAATTAACTGCAGAATTTAATTTCCTTTGACCTAATAAAATTCGCCGCATACCTGTTACTTGTGCGTTTAAAATGTTAAATTCAAATCTGTTTTAGTAAGTTTCTTTTGTGGGCGAGTGGTAACTTATCAAGTTTTTCGCCTCAATGTTCAGGGTTCAATTATACCTACCTACTAAAACTTTTTTTTTAAATTTTACTTTTTCTTCTTTTTACATCATGTTCGCTGTTTTTTTTTTCCCCCCCGATTTTTTAAAAGAAGTTTAACATAGGGATTGGAAAGAGAGAGCGAAAGAGAGAGCGGGAAAGAGAGAGCGGGGAAAGAGAGAGCGGGAAAGAGAGAGCGAAAGAGAGAGCGGGAAAGAGAGAGCGAAAGAGAGAGCGGGAAACAAAGAGCGAAAGAGAGAGCGGGAAACAAAGAGCGAAAGAGAGAGCGGGAAACAAAGAGCGAAAGAGAGAGCGGTAAAACAAAGAGCGAAAGAGAGAGCGGGAAACAAAGAGCGAAAGAGAGAGCGGGAAAGAGAGAGCGGGGAAACAGAGAGCGAAAGAGAGAGCGAAAGAGAGAGCGGGAAAGAGAGAGCGAAAGAGAGAGCGGGAAAGAGAGAGCGAAAGAGAGAGCGGGAAACAAAGAGCGAAAGAGAGAGCGGGAAACAAAGAGCGAAAGAGAGAGCGGGAAACAAAGAGCGAAAGAGAGAGCGGGAAACAAAGAGCGAAAGAGAGAGCGGGAAACAAAGAGCGAAAGAGAGAGCGGGAAACAAAGAGCGAAAGAGAGAGCGGGAAACAAAGAGCGAAAGAGAGAGCGGGAAACAAAGAGCGAAAGAGAGAGCGGGAAACAGAGAGCAAAAGAGAGAGCGGGAAACAGAGAGCAAAAGAGAGAGCGGGAAACAGAGAGCAAAAGAGAGAGCGGGAAACAGAGAGCAAAAGAGAGAGCGGGAAACAGAGAGCAAAAGAGAGAGCGGGAAACAGAGAGTGGGAGAAAGAGAGAGAGAGTGGGAAAAGGAGAGTGAGTAGCAGATAGAAAGAGTGGGTGGGTAGCAGATAGAAAGAGTGGGTGGGTAGCACATAGAAAGAGTGGGTGGGTAGCAGATAGAAAGAGTGGGTGGGTAGCAGATAGAAAGAGTGGGTGGGTAGCAGATAGAAAGAGTGGGTGGGTAGCAGATAGAAAGAGTGGGTGGGTAGCAGATAGAAAGAGTGGGTGGGTAGCAGATAGAAAGAGTGGGTGGGTAGCACATAGAAAGAGTGGGTGGGTAGCACATAGAAAGAGTGGGTGGGTAGCAGATAGAAAGAGTGGGTGGGTAGCAGATAGAAAGAGTGGGTGGGTAGCACATAGAAAGAGTGGGTGGGTAGCACATAGAAAGAGTGGGTGGGTAGCACATAGAAAGAGTGGGTGGGTAGCACATAGAAAGAGTGGGTGGGTAGCACATAGAAAGAGTGGGTGGGTAGCACATAGAAAGAGTGGGTGGGTAGCACATAGAAAGAGTGGGTGGGTAGCACATAGAAAGAGTGGGTGGGTAGCACATAGAAAGAGAGAGTGGGTAGCACATAGAAAGAGAGAGTGGGTAGCACATAGAAAGGTTGGTTGTTTTTGTTTTATGGCATATCAACCCTTTTCAGGTTATTTAATGCGGAATCCAAAGATTTTGAAGAAAAATTCTTAATAGAATATATTTGTTTTTTTTCAAGTTGGTTTCTATTTAACCAATAGTTGGGACCCTAACAGGTACTACCACTTCGGGTCAGAGTGCACCTGGGAGCAATGCTAACCAAAGGGTGGCTCCACACTCCCCAAAGCCCGCAAGCTGGGGCCTCACCACTGGATATAATTTAAGGTCATATCCAGGACCAAACATAGAAAGGAGAGTGGGTAGCAGATAGAAAGAGAGAGTGGGTAACAGATAGATATTAGTACTGATAATCGAAAAAATCTGATGAAAGAAAGCACAGCCGACTTAGACTGTGTAAGGTGTTAACATAGTCAAACATCACAAATGCATTTGAGAAGTTTTATTAGCACACAATCAGAAAGGTCCAGTATATAAAATCAACAGTAGGTTCTTTGATATGAGAGGGGTGCGTTTGAAATAATGTTTCTGTTTAGAGCACAATCGAATCAGGATACCTGACTTTTGCTGACTTTAATTAGAGCCATTATATACAAAAATATTTCTCTACAGTGCAATATAGACTACAATGTATTGTGAACTGTCACTGTGGGGAGGCCTGTGAAGTTTCCTCCCGGTGCACTTTGATGGATCTCTAACTATATCAGGCAATTAATCAATTTAATTGAAAACTGGGCGATTTCACCAATTTCAATGACAATAAAATATGGGAGTATTTGTTGATCCTTATTCAATTCTGGGCAACGTCGAGTCTCCCTGCTAGTTTCGAATCTATCAACTGGTGTTAATAGTGACACTCTGCACTGAAGATTCCTGAAAGGATGAAACACTAGTGTCTGTAGGTATTTAATAATTATTATATAATGTTTTGACTATAATAATTAAATACCTACAGGCACTAGAGTTTCATCCTTTCAGGAATCTTCAGTGCAAGGTGTCATGATTAACACGAATCGAACCCAGCAACACGAGCCATTTCTGGTTCAATTATTAAAGACCGTATCCAATCGGCTACCATTAACCGCAAAAAATAACATTGAATTTAAACATTTTATTTTTAAATGTTCTTTACGTCAGTCACAGTGATCTAATCGTTATATGATGATCTATGCATAAGAGCTAAATTGACTGACTTAATTCAACTGAAAATGCTCAACGATAAGAAACGAGTTTCTTAAAGGGGCTGACATAATCATTTTTTATTATTATTATAATAATGAAATACCTACAGACACTAGTGTTTCATCCCTTCGGGAATTTTCAGTGCAGGGTGTCACGATTAACACCAGTCAACAGATTTGAACCCGGCAACAACAATTACTAACAAATACGGATGGTCTAATAATGTATTAAAACTTGCATCTTTCCTTGCATCTATTTATTTAATTTACAATGTAACAACGTTGGCCGAATCGGTAACGGATCCTCGGCCAGTATAATATAAACGTTAATATGCGCACAAGTTGAAATAGCTGTACTTAAACATACTATAATAATGTGCATAAGTCTAGGCTGCTAATATGCCTATAAACAATTTCCACAAGTTTTAACTTTCTCTACATATCATAGCAGATGAGTATTGATCTAAGCTAAATAATCCTGCACATATGTAGAGAGGAAGAGAGATCTTCTCACATAGAAGAGTAAAAAAAAAAAAAAAGGGTGTTGTGTGGGTAAAGGCTGCAAACGGTAATGGGCGGGTCAAAAGTGTGAAGATTTATAACATTGATTAAGTATAAATAAGGAAACAGACAAAATAGCTGCTCACTCATTTATTCATTCCATTATGTTTTTATAGGGAAACATTAAAAATATATGTACGGCTCTCTTTTTTTGTCACAACTTGATTTATTTTAATGCACATTTTTACAAGAACTATAAAAAGAAAAAACAAAACAACAAAAAGACAACGACCATCAATTCATCTGTTTTGGTAAAAGAATTATGGGTGGGGGGCCTACTTTACCTTCTCTTCTTGGTTATTCATTTTTAGTAAGATATGTATAAAATCGTGGTCTAACCATATATATATATATATATATATATATATATATATATATATATATATATATATATATATATATATAACTATTTTCTAATTTCTCATACATATATTTCATCTTTTTCCGAGAGATCATCAGTGCAGAGGATGATTGCTCTGCCAGTCATACGATCTCAACGTCAGACCTAAAATCAACATTTTAACTTCTGGCTGAACTCCTAGAACCATGCAACAAACGTAACCACTACAGTGAAAGAAAGCAAATTATGGTCTATTTATCTTTTTAAGTGAACATACTTAGAAGAGCGTCATAAACAATGTTCAATAACGCAGTCAGACTGAAATTTGCGAACCATTCATGAACTAATGAATAAAGTCCTAGGTAATATTCAGTTTTAAGTGATACTGTTCTGGAGGTTGAATTTTTTTTTTTTGTCTCTGAGAGGTATGAAATCTGAATCGCCATTTTTGCAGGAGTTTGTGTAGACTAATTATCTCAGTATAAAGAGTATTTTTTTATTATTTAATCAACTATCAAGGTTTGCCTTTGTTACTTGAGATTGTTGTCCACCTACATGTTTACCATTTATAGCAATTTTATCTTTATATCGACTCGATAAAATCGAGAGATTTAAAAAAAAACATGAATTTGTGTCATCATATTCCGTTTTACGTTTGTTTGGCATGTGTTAAACACCTGAAGACTAAACACATTAACCTTCATCTTTTGATTTTTTCCCATGATTCATGATGTATCGATCTGTTATTTAATTCCATGAAATATATTGTAAATAAATCAAAGAAAAGTGCTAAGGTTGGAGTGTTCATATCATCCCAAATGTATAATAAATGCAATAGATCAAGCTCAACTTAGCCAGTTACAGAGTCTGTTGGCATCCATTACACTGCTTGTGCCACCCCTGCTGTTAAGATGAATCTATTAAGAAATGATCATAACACTTCTACTTAAGGAAAGCTTTGTCACTCATGTAATACAAACTAAAATTTATAAGCTTCTACAAAAGTCAAACTGCAATTATAATGCAATGCACTCTGGTTTTTGACTGTGGCTAAAACAAAGGAGAAATGAAAAAGCACATTATCTGTATTTTTTTTTCTATACCAAGACATTCATAACAATAAAATAGAAAAATCTCCATGTACAAACTTGGATTCTTCAAAAAGTGGTTACATTTGTTTATATTTATTCAAATTAGCTATGAAAAAAAAAGAAAAAAAAAAAGAAAAGATTTTACAGATTAACAACTAAATACACGTCCAGACTTCTTTGTCTTTGAGCTAGGAGCAGGTGTAGTATCTATTCTGATATATTTCATCTTTTCTGTCCTCGATAAATAAAGGAGAAATTCTAGACTAAAGCATTATTTATTTTTTTGTCCAAACCCAGAGTGCTCATTTTTGGGGAGCCAGAAAAGGAAAAAAAAGGACCCCCTCCCCTCTAAAAAAAACAAACAAAAAAAAAAAAAACGACCATCTGCCTAACTATATATTTGTGATAAGATAATTAATTGCATATACATGGCTGGTATCAAATATTATTAGACTGCAGAAATGATTGTGATTTTTTTTTAAGTGGCATTTAATTGGAGTCATTTCGTACCCAGCATATTGATAAAACAAAGACTATTAGTCATGACTGAAATTTGATGGACAAGTTAGACATTTAGATTGTACTAAATATGATTGGATTGCAGAAAGGACTATAAATTTCATAAATGATTCTGCATGTCGCATATTTTAAGGTCACACTGTAAAAAAAAGTTTTTGTTTATTCTTGCATGGAGAAATATGGTTGGTTTTGATTCAAGATCAAGAGAGCTGAAAGCTATGCAACATGTTCTAAACAGATTTTAAAATGATTGAATATATTGCCAAACAGACTAATTCTATAACTTGAATTTGATTTGTCTATATTGACAATACAAAACTATCCCAAAATATCGTCATTTTATTGATTTTACTCACTCTCCCCCTGCCAGTCCTCCTAAAATTTCCAGAACTTAATTATTTAATGAAATGTTTAGAGGATATCCAAAGATTGATTTTAATAGATCATCTCCAACGTTCTTCAACAGCTGACTCTCTATTCTATTCACAAATATGAACAAACAACCTAAGGGAATTAACTCTGTCAAATGGTTTCATATGACAAGAGCCAATTTTGAAGTTCTTGTCTGTTTGACTTCCTATTTAGTCAATAGCCATAATTCCCAACTCCCAATCTTAAACCTGCCTCACCCTGCTGCCACTTCTTTACAAAAGTTAGGCCTTTTGCACATTCCCTTGAAATATGTTTGCACAAATACATTCTTCTTTTACCAGTACATATCCGAGCATAAAAAATAAATTAACAATATATATATATATATATATATATATATATATATATATATATATACATACATACATATATATATATTCCTTAGTCCGCTTCTGTTCCATTTTTTCACAAAACTACTAGGCCAAAATCTGGTTAACACTTTGCATGGATCCTTGTTGTGATAAGATGAAGCAAACTAAGTATTATGGTATCTGTTTGATTCACAATTAGGGATTAGTATTTAATGCGAAAATGAGCACAAATTTAAACAAGTCTATCCATCAATTTGGCATAAAGCACTCATTCTAAGTTAACGCGCTATAACTTTTGCCTTCTCCCCATTTTTAAGATGCTAAAAAGTTTAGTACATGTATAATTTTTTTAATATTATAAAATATTTCATATTAATTCTTAATGCGATAAAAGTGTGCTCAATATTTTATAGTCTTCTTTGTACTGTTTCGATATGACAACTTGTAAAGTATGTAATTTTACATTTGTTTTATTACTATTTTCTCCTCTTTCTCTCTATTACTATGAACAATGAATGGTAAAAGCCCCTGAACAGACACAAATATAAAATACAAGGAGTGTTCCAAAAGTAATGCCTTCTATTTTTATTCCACCCCAATAGATCAGAAGGGATTGTAGATTATGACTGAACTTTTGCATTCCTGACTTCATCTCTCTGTTTCAGATATTGACAAGGCTCTAAGAAAGCAATCCGTCATCAACATGCATCAAAAGCCGAGATTTATCATGAAATTTCTGGCAGAAGTGCATTGAGACTGGTGGAGACTATGTAGAAGAAGTAATTCTGGTCGCTCGTTTTAATGATATAACTTCCGTCTTTTTAGTTTTTCAACTTTTTGAGTTGAGAAGAAAAAACAAGAAGGCTTTACTTTTGGAATGACACTCGTAGTACATGAAACTTGCCGTACCTAACCAACCTTGCCTAAGAGTCTTAATTTTCATTTAGTTCACCTCGTATCCTCTTGCCCTCTCCCCCTTTTTTCTTACAAGAAAATACTTAAATTTCTTTTTAGAAAGTTTGGTTTTATGATAAAAACAATCGGATGTCCTGCAAAATGTTGAAATTGAAATCACATACATTGCCTTCAAGATTATTTTGTTTTTACTTTTAAATTTATAATTAGAATACCCATCTCATATGTAAAAATAATTCACTGAACAGAAGTTTTGCACCACTTTCATATCCTCTTATGAGGATTAAAAATCAAGATATCATACAATTGAACTTTATTTCTAGAATCCTCATTCCAATTTTGAACAAAACGCATCACATGATTTTAATTCTAACAAATGTCTCCAGCTTAAGGGAAATTCAGGGAATCTTGCTAAAATGGTGTCAAATGACTATGTCTCAAATTTGGTGTGAATCTGAAATATTTTAATTTTCAAATGGGAGGATGTGACCATATTTTATCCACTAAAATACTTTTTAAATACTTCAAATTAAATAAAATTAGCGGAATATTAACTGATGTATTATACCTATTATAGTGTATACCTTGAGATAGGATAAGAACCAGAAATGTAAGCCAACTTATATAAAAAAAATATTATTCTTATTTTTAAATTTCTTTGCAACTATTAAAATATTTTAAATAAGTATTTGTTCAATTCTTTTTATTTTAATTTACGAATCACATTTGTACAAACGCTCATATCCAATCAAATGTTGTCATAAGCAGAGACAATGAGTTTTGTATGAGTTCTGATTATAGATATTAAATAAAACAGAAAGTAAATGTAATAAGTAGTTGATAAAGTGGAGAAAGAGGAGGAGAAAATGAAAGCAAACAGAGAGATAAAGAGAAAGGGGAGAGAGAGAGAGAGAAAGAGGAAAAGGAGAAAGGGAAGATAAAATGGGAAATAGAAGTGGAAGATAGAAATGAAAAGGAAAGGGGGAAAGCGAGAGGAGTAGAGGGGGGGAAAGAAAGAGGGGAAGAGTAAGAGAGGGGAAAGAGAGAGAAAGAGAGAGAGAGAAAGAGAGAGAGAGAGAGGAAAGGTGAAGGCGAGAGAGAACAAGAGAGAGGGGGAGTAGGAAAGGTGAGTAGAGGAGAAGATAAAAAATGAAAGGAGGAAGATGGAAGGAAGAGGAAGAAGGAAAAAGGGAGAGGAATAAGGAAGAGGAAGATAGAGGAAAGATGAAGATATTTGGGAAGAGGAAGTAGAAAGAAGGAGAGAGAAGGAAAGAGATAAAGGGGAAAGAGGAAAGGTAGGAAGGGAGAAAAACATGATGATGATGATGATGATCTTAAGTGCAAGGAGAGTTCTCGTTTGACAGTCTTTTTTTTTATTATTCAAACTGACAAACATGTGTCGCCAATCAAAACTTGTCATTAGTGAATGCTCTTCACAAACAGTCAGAATTTCTATACTTTTACAGTTGAGAGAGAGAGAGAGAGAGACAGAGAGAGAGAGAGAGAGAGAGCGTAATTAAAAGCTTGTATTAGTAATGTACACACAATTAAATTAAATCACAAATGACAAAAAAAGCTATGAATAAAATAAACATCAAATTCAAATAATAAAGAAATGAAAAGAATTTCTTTTTCCACCGTGAAAATAAGCAGATCTTTTTATTAAGTTAACAATAAACTGAAATATATTTTTATGTATATTAAAAGGATAAAATTACAATAAAAACTGAATCCAAACTTAATAATCATTTATTTCAGCGAACTCCGCAACAGGTGATGCGATATTTCTTTACATGTGAAATTTTTTTAAAAACAAAACATATCCCAGAGTTAGATCTTTTTGAGCAGAATCTTTATTTCTTACATCGAAAGTTGAGAGTCAGAAAACCTTTTGCAAGAGTCTGAGTTTTATAACATACCCTGGAGTGGGATTTTTTTCTCATTAGAATCCACCCCACCTAAGGTAAAAATCTATATATATATAAAAGTGAAAGTGTCTGTGTGTCTGTGTAAATTTCCCTACGCAATAACTCTGTCAAATTTTAGTCTACAGACTCGAAATTTGATCTACAGGTTACTGAGATTTGGAAAAATCGATGTGATCGGTTTTTGGCCAGAAATTTGGCGATTAAGGGGTCAAAGTTCAACGATTTGACCTTTGAGAACTCTACCAAACTCGTCCGACAATTTTGGGTCTACGCACTTGAAATTTTAGATATAGGTTCTTTGGACATGGATCTAACTTTATAACTTTATTTGAGCCCAAAACAATAAATTTTAAGGGATCATAATAGGGGTCAAAGTTAAAAAAAAATGACCTCTGTGCTCTCTTCCAAATTACTCAGACAATTTCTGGTCTAAATATTTGAAATTTTACATAAAGGATATTCAGAGATAGGACAAGCTTTTTCATCAGTTTGGGTCGAAAATTTTTAGTTACCAATATATAAATGTATGTACGTATGTCTGTTTGCATGTCTGCCTTAAACTTTCAATAGAGTTGACGGATTTTACCAAGATCAGTATCGTTTTAAAGTTCGATCTTTCATATGACAAATATCGAAAAATTGGCTACAAACATTAATATCTTCCCCTTCAACTAGGCACTTTTCTACAGTGGGGGGGGTCACTTTTTTCGCCGATGTTTTTGGAAGTTATCCTCTCTTTTAGATTGTCTAGCCTTAATTTTAAAAAATATCGCTTCCGGTTTGGCGGTGGTCGTAACAGCATAAACGTTAGGTTTTACCCCATTCTTTTCCTCCTTTGCAGTACGGGTTCAAGCCTGTCTTCCTACTACCACTTTTTTTTTGCTCAACATACACATCCAAACACCCGGGCAACGCCGGGCTGAAATGCTAGTAACTAAATAAAAACAAACTTCTAAAGAGAAAAGAATAATAAAATCTCCAAAACCCCAGATAAATATGTGATCTATTAATCTGTAAAGCAGCTTTTGTTGTAGAAAGACGACACAGGGATGAATTCACATGAAAATATGAAATTGAAAAAAAAAAAAAAAGGTGAAACCATAAAGAAAAATTTATTCATGTGTTTTTCAATAAAATTAAAAAAAAACAAACAAACTTACGGCCATTCAATATCATAAGATCAGAATTTATTTTCCATCATAGGTTATCTCTATCCAATCTCTATTTTTAACATTGCCACTCAAAAGCCGAGGTCTTAAATCTTTCTTTCTTTAATTATTAAGCCTGAAGGTTGCAAGAGGATGTACAAATTATATGTGTGCATATATATGTATGTATAAAAATAAACACATACGTACAAATATTTATTTATGTATTTGTATATATCAATGTAAATGAAAATAATATGGCGAAGAGGAAAAAATAAAGTTATGAACATATGGGATAAAAGAAAGAAAAAAAAAAATCCTTCCGGCTTTTTGCACCATTTATTTATTTATTGCCTTTATTTTCCTGTGAAAATATATTTTTATGAAAATTCTGCACAATTTTATGGAAAAGACCTAAAGCATTCAAACGCTTAGAAAAATGCAAAACTCACTTCAATGCCGAAAACTGACATTGATTGAATAATAATAAAAACATAAATGACAGTGGGGGAGAAAGAATGAAATAATGATTAAGGAGAGAGGGATGGAGTAGAATAATAGTGGGATTAAAAAAAAAATATATATATATATAACTGTATGTGTGTGCGTGTGTAACCAGGGCAGATGCCTTATGCCAGGATCAGCTTTTCTCGTATCCACACTTTCAATCCATTTTTTTTCTCTCTTTTGTTGTCTTCCTACAAGGGTTTCTTTTTTGTGGATTCCAAACTTAACACTTTTGCCATTTTACGAAAAGAAATAAATAATATTCACCACTTTTATAATAATAATCGTTAAAATAAAACGCAATGCACCTCCATTATTATTAATTCCATCGGAATCTCTATTTCTCTATAATACTGTATTCAAAGAAAATAATGGTGAGATGATGAAGTAAATAGTTCGAAATATTCCATCAAAATTATGCAATTTTCGAATTATAGGAAGATTATTCAATAACTATAACAGACAACATGCTATGTAACATACAAATATCTGTGCATGAGGTCGCCAAGCTAATCAAGAACCATGATTCCAGTAAAGCAACTGACCCTGATGGCATTTCAATTATAGTGCTGAAAAAACTTCAACCAGAACTTGCTCCAATACTTACAAAACTGTTTAAGCAGTGCTTCCCAACACCCTTTAAAACATCAGTATGCTCTGTATTTAAAAATTCAGGTGACAAGTCGTCTCCCTCTCAGTACAGACCAATAGGTCTCCTGTGTGTCATGAGTAAGTTGCTAGAATCCATATTAAATAGAGAAGTAGTTAACGACCTCAGCAGAAATAACCTTCTTAGTGACACGCAATATGGTTTCCGTTCTGCCATATCTACAGCAGATGTGCTAACGGTTATATCGCATAGGATTAGTGAATCTCTCGACAAAGGCTTCCTTTCTAGGGCAATTGCTCTAGACATATCAAAGGCCTTCGATAAGGTATGGCATAAGGGCCTACTTCACAAGATTTCCAGCTACGATACAACTGAAAATGTTTTCTCAATCATTAAATCATTTCTCTCTGATAGGTTCATAAGATGGCAAAAATCAGAGACCCACAGTATTAATGCTGGAGTCCCTCAGGGGTCCATCCTGGGCCCAACTCTCTTCCTGATCTACATCAATGATCTCCCAAAACACATACTTAAATCATTCGTTGACATCTATGCTGATGACACGACCATCTATGGCAACACATCTAAGGCTGTAAATGACAAAGTTCTCTCTGATTCTCTCTCCTCTGATCTTGAGTGCGTGTTACAGTGGGAGAAGAGGTGGCTGGTTACTTTTAATGCATCTAAAACCAAGTTCCTATCTTTACATACTCAACACTCTGATCTCAATCAGGGATCAATTGAAATGGATGGCTTTCGTCTAAGGGAAGATCCATGTTTTGATAAGCTTCTAGGCTTGACCTTTACTCCTTATCTGAAATGGAACATGTACATCAAGTCAGTAGCCAAGGTTGCTGGAAAAATGGTAGGGTCCTTCTACCGCTCCAGAAGATATCTCACAGCTGATGCAATTCTCTATCTATATAAAAGCCAAGTGTTACATGATAAGGGCTGTCCCCTTTTCATGTAAGTATAAAAATAGAGAGATTTAGTTAAAATGAAAATAAAATGAGAGAAAGCAGGAATCGAACCCTGGATATAAGTTTTAAAGAACAATAGGTTTAAATGGAATGTCCAGTAAATTGTTGATTCTGATGAAATAAATAATAAATAAACTATCATTGTTAGAAAGAATGTGGATAATAAAATATGGGTTAAATGAATTAGATATGTAGGTTGAATTCCTTTGTGAAAACAACAAAGAAAAAATGGGAAATCAGAATGTTCGGAAACGTGCAGGTCGCTTATGTTGATGGTACATGAATTGTGGTCACGTTGGCCGGACATGCATGGATTTCTCAATATAGGAAGTGAGAGTTAGTTAGAGTTAGTGAGTGAGAAGTCTGAGAGAGAGACAGACGATAGTCTGCGTCCAGACATGGGTTTCAATCGTCTAGAAGCGAGACGGTCACTTTTGAAACATTAGAATGTGAACCTTTGAATTCCTGAACGCAAAGCCACCAACCGGTTAAGTGGAAGAATAAATGCTCATCATGTTTTTTTATAACTGCCGTCTCCTGTGTCCATCATTACATGAAAAAGGTATTGTCTATTTATGTGTACAAACTATTTGAAATTCATCATCTAAAAAATATGTGTTAGAGAGTATATGTGTCTATTTATGTTATACAAACACTCCCGTTCATACGAACTGTCAAAGCATAAATGCCAACCTATCGGTCTGTCTATCTAGATATGAAAACACCTTCTCAAAATGTATTTATATGCAATCTCTCTCATTTATAAACTCTCACTCTCTCTTTATATACACGTGTTTATGTCTTACAATATGAACACTTACAACATGAACACTCTTAAGACTCTCATCCTTTATAACATATAACTCATATCCTTTATAACATGAACAACAAAAGAACATTCATCATCTTAAGTATAATAAGTGAATAGTTTAAATATAACAGAAGTACATCCAAGGATGGAATACTGCTGCCACATCTGGGCAGGAGCTGCTAAAACAGCCTATTCTGCCAACAGGGTACAAAATAGACTTTGTGGCTTAGTGGGGGGGGGATGCCCTTTTCTCTTCCCTACAACCTCTCTCCCACAGGAAAGACATTGCGAGCCTGTCTTTTTTTTTATCGTTACTTCCCTGGCAAGCGCTCGTCTAAGCTCCAATCTCTGATCCCCCCTCGGCAATCTTTCACGATAAACACCCGTCTAGCTGAAACCACTGTCAAAAATTTTCCCCACTCTTTATCTGTGCCAAAACCAAACATAGATCCATGAAACAAAGCTTCTGTGGAACTCTCTCTCGTTTGCTGTTTTCCACCTGACTACGACTTGGATGTCTTCAAGTCCAACATAAACAAATTCCTGATGAACCGCCTCCTTAACACAATTTATCAAATCTCCTATACTAACGATTACTACGAATACTATCCCATTGATTACTGTACATGCAATAACCCTTATCCCCGAGTGGCTTCCGGGCCTTGATAAGTGGTGACTACCTTGTAAAAAAAAAAAAAAAAAAAAAAAAAAACTCAGATGAAATTCTGAAAAACATGCAAAAAAATCAGCTTTTGCATTGCTTCAATAGAGAAATAATTCAACATAGTTTTTAGCCGTTTGAAAATAATGCTTTTTTACTTCATTACTGAAAAAGTTTGTTAAAACCAGAAATTCTCTGAGAGGGGGGAAACAAGAGGAAATCAGGTTGAAGAAAGGGGTAGATATGGACTGTGAAGACAATTATTTAAAAAACTATTATTAAAAAATAAAACATAATTTTGACTCTTCTTGCTTCAGTATGAAGAAATATCAAGTAAAATAAATGACAATTCCTGCATCATCATTTACGCGTTCATAATTAGACTAATGGATATGATCACAGACTACGAAATTGACTACGGAATAGAAATCCAGTTTATTTATTTAATTCAGTTATCCACTTATAAATTTTGAAAAGCTAAGTGGTAATAATTGTATAATAAGTATTTTAAAAATAATGAGAAAAATTTTTTTTTTACCTTCAAGAAGTGTCAATCAAAATCTCACAAGTTATTAAAGAAAAAATGTAAAGACGGGACTCTGACATGTACTATCACTCCAGATCAAAATGGACCTGGATCTAATTGCAAGTTATGGGAGACTGCAACTTCTGCAAAGATCCTACATTGGGATCTCGCCACCAGATGTAGTTTATAATCCAAACCAAGATCACAGTATTTTATTTACCGCTTTGCCAAGAAGTCAAATGTGGTCTTAAAAAACCAGCATACTAAATAAGTGCACTCTGGTCTACAAAAAATGCCTGAGCAGCTCCATTGAAATTTTTTGATAGGCACACTTCAGCTGATTAGCAGAAAATTAACCCCTTCTTATAGAGAAGGTAAAGCATTAGAGTGTGGGCCTCCTATGCTTCAATAGCTCCATACCTCAGCTCAAAAGCAACAAAATCACTGTCAGACGGATCCCCGAGGACGTATACAACTAGACTGATATAGTTAAGACCAGTATTAATATCAGTTAAAATGTGAGCAAAGATTAAGAAAAATGCATAAGTACAAGTTGGGGCAGAGCAACTTGCTTATTTAAATTTGGTGCCCTAAAGAGATGGTTGCTCCAAGGATAGTAGGAATGGACTTATGTGAGAGGGTGGGGCTTAACGTTTGGTTTTTAATGTGCGTTATTTTTTGTTTATTTTTCAGGCACACACATCACACACCAATGCCCGTTTTATGCCAGAACTTCCCAGGACACCTCATCTCCTTGAGGGGCGATCTGCATTAGCCAGAACGGTCCCCTGATTTATCACCATGTGACTATTTTTGATGGGGATATCTGAAATAAATTGTTTACAACGATTGTCCTAGCACCTTGACTCACCTGAAAAACAACATTAGTCTAGCTGTTGCCAACATACCCATCGATATGCTGGAAAAAGTTGACCAAAACTTCAGAGTTCAATTAACTCAGTGTATAGAGAAGAATGGACACCATCTTAGTGATATCATCTTTAAAACTGGTAAAAAATAAAATTTAAATGATGTACTAGTTGCAGTTCAAAAAACTAGAGGATGACCTCCAATCTGCAGTGGAAGGACAAAAATAGATGGTCACATTCAATGCTGCCAAGACTAAACTTCTTTCCTTCAATAACTACAAGAAACCTTCTCTATCACTAATAGCAATGGCCAAAAAAAACATTGCCTGAAAGTACTTCTTTTAAACTCCTTGGCCTAACGTTTACAGGGAAAATGAACTGTAATAGATACATTGAGAACATTGCCAAGGCTGCTGCAAAGAAGTTGGGCTCTCTCTATCATGCTAGAAAACTACTTACGCCTGAAAGTACCCTGTACCTCTATAAGGCCACCATTCGCCCATGTATGGAGTACTGTTGTCACATTTGGGCTGGTGCATCTGCTGCTTGTCTCTCACTCCTGGACAGGGTTCAAAAAAGAGTCGCCAACTTGATAGGTCCTGAACTGTCATCTAGGCTTCAGCCTCTGTCCCACTGACGAAATGTTGCATCCCTTTGCCTGTTCTACAAATACTTTAATGGTGAATGCTCTGACAAACTGCAAGCACTTGTACCTCCTCGACGTGACTACCCCCAACAAACCCGACAAGCAACTAAGTCCCACCCCTTTACAGTAGAGATCCCTTTTACTCCAATAGTTTCTTCCCCAGAATTGCAAGTCTTTTGAACTCCCTTCCGAGATTCTGTTTTCCCAACTGTACTGATATGCAGAAGTTCAAGTGTAATGTGAACAAACATCTTTCTACTCATCTCCCTTCATAATGCCCCCGCAAATTATGTCCCCTATAGTAGCCCCCTACTTCAAAGTGGCACTGTGCCTTGTTTGGGGAGAAAATTGAATTAAAAAAAAAAAATATTCACTCTGACACTAATCCAAACAGAAAGATACAAAAATTTTTCATTCAAATAGAATTAGTTCAGATATGGTAAAATGAATTATCAGAAAAAAAACAAAAACAAACTTAGTTCAAATTGCATCTAGGATGACCATAGTTTTTTTCTTTTCCTGCAATGCCATTTTATGTGCTAAATAAGACATGACATACCTACTACTCTGCAATCCCTATTGACCATTGGTTCAACTTATCTGCCAACTTCAAATACCATTTTGAGAATGTATTTCCTGTTGCAAAAATGTCATCAGCATCATACATCGTCATACATACAACACCTGGCATTGTTAAATGATCACCAATCTGGTAATGACTAGGTTCAATGTTGTTTAACTTCAATGATCTAATGGGAACCGATGTGTCAGCATGATTATGCAGTACATACGAGGGGTGTGCAATAAGTAATGCCCCTGACCCACTTCCCATAGCAGTAGAGCAACGAAACTTGGCACAGTTATTAGTTTTTCTCTACATAGGAACCACTCAGAGTTATGCATTTCTCCCATTGTTTGATGCAGCTCTGCAGACCGTTTTTGTAGAACACCCCAGGTTGGTCCTCCAACACGACGTGACTTCAGAAATCAAGGCTGCATCATCTGGGAAATGCTTTCCTTTCAAAAACAACTTTATGGCTGGGAAGAGGTGAAAGTCAGAGGGTGCAAGGTCAGGAGAGTAGGGAGGATGGGGAAGAATTTCATAACCACACGCCTGTACTTCTGAGCTGGCGACATGCGAGTTGTGGACCGAAGCGTTTGCTGATCTTGCCCCGCCTCTTGATTTTGATAGCTTCCCTTAATTTCTTCAAAAGAAGCATAATAGGCTCCTGTAATTGTGGTAACCTTTGCTAGGAAATCTGCCATCACTACTCCGTCCTCATCCCAGAAGACTGAACATGACCTTGCCAGTGGAGGGCTGCACCCTTGCCTTCTTTGGAGGTGGTGAGTTCAAGCGCTTCCACTGCATTGACTGGGCTTTGGTCTCTAGATCATAGTGATGGACCCAGGTTTCATCCTGTGTAATCAGTCTTTTGAAAAATTTTGACTCACCTTCTTGGTACCAAATTCATCCTCGAGCACTCGACACGTTCTCGCTTCTGGAATGGTGTGAGCAACCTGGGAATCCATCTGGCAGACACCTTATGCATATGCAAATGGTCATGAATGATAGTTTCCACAGACCCTGTACTAATCTTGACATCTTGGGCTATTTGGCGAATAGCAATGCGCTGATCTTCAAAAATGGCAGCCTCAACTTGATGGACAGATGCCTCATCAATGGCAGAGGGGGGGGGGCGACCAGGTCTGGGAGCTGTTTCCACAGACTAGTGGCCATGTTTGAATTCACGATGCCAGCGTTTTACAAGATTATATGATGGGGCATTATCACCACAAGTTTCTTTCATTTCATCAAAAGTCTCCTGTGGTGTGCGTCCTTTCAAATACAAAAACCGGATCACTGCTTGATATTCAAGAGGCTCCATTTCACACCTGACTCAGTTCAAACACCTGTAAAACATAAACCACAATTAGTTCAGAGCTGTAATTTGCCACATAACCCGTAGAGATATAAATCATTGCACATGCAAAATTTCAGCTAGATTAGGCAACTGAAAGTGGGTCACGGGCATTATTTATTGCACGCCCCTCGTAAACTAACCAAATAAAAAGCAAAACTCAGAATATTTGGTCATTTACTGTTTAAAAATAAAACTTGAAACCATGGATATTTTCTATGTGTATTCTTCTAAAAAAAAACCCAAAAAACTCAGAATCTATATAATTATAAAACTGTGGATATTTTGTTTAAAAAAAAAAGAATGGCAGGTGAATATATATACATATATATATATATATATATGAGCATGATTCAGAAGCTAAGGAATAAGAGCAGAGAGTTGTATGTTTTGGTTTCGATTCTAACTGATGGCACTCAAGTCATATATATATTTAGTTTTGATCTCACTACTATATATTAGGTTCAATATAATAATCGATAGAGAATTGTCTCTATAATAATAAATATGTAATCTGGATAAAATATCATACTTAAGCGTATCTTATGACTAGGCAATGCCGGGCGGCCTGCTAGTATTATTTAAAATCAAAATAGTATTAAGTAACACTGATCATTATATATGCATTGCTTTAGTTAAATAGTAGTGTTATTTAGCATCACATTTCTTTCAAATACTATTTAAGATATTGTAAACAGAGACACAACATTAAATTGCAGTAGTTAATTATAAGAATTATTGTCAGTTTATAATAAAATCAAAATAATGGATGATAATAAATAACAACTTAAGTCAGGAAAAAATAAATTACCCAAATCACAAAAAAAAAAAAAAAAAAAAAAAAATCTTCATAAATCGAAAACAACTTTGTAACTTTTATAAATATGAGCCTTTTTTTTTTTTTTTTTTTATCTCACCATAATTCTACCCATCATTTTCTTTCGGTTTCTTATATCTTGATTTTTTTTTTTTTGGTTCTCTATATCCCAGCACGCACATTATGACATCATATTTTCAATCTATATCAACTTATGAATATAAATAAATCATTCCCGTCCATGAAAGAAATTGATATAAATCTGAAATAAATTTGACATTAACTCTCCCAATGAGTAAATTAAAGCTTCACTGTTAACTGATTGATTTTGTTTAATATAATACACACTCACACACTACTAAATGTCAATAGTAGAAAGCTTAAAAAAAATATTTGGATATAATTGTACATGTTTGCTTTCATAAGCAACACAATTTTGTTTAGTTGAGCTGATGACCGAGATGTCCTAATGGTTACCAGCATAAATTATGTAATTGAAAATATGAGTTCAAGTCTAATAAGTTTTTATATGCCAGTTGATGAACTAATACACTTTGGTGTGCCTGTTCTAATAAAGAGGACAATGTGATGCATCAAATGAGTGCTATTTACTCATCTTTCTACTTTCATTCATATAAAGTGCATCTTCAGGCCACACAACCTGCAGTGATTCTCAAAGCAGCAATCTGAAATTCATGATATAAAGATTTATGATCCACTAACAGGTCTCTTGTAGCTTTGTGGATGTCTTTGATCAAGCCAAAGCTATGAGAGATAACTCCAAAATAAAATCATCTACACTTGCCTATTAACTACAAGCACATCTTTTTTGTGAGGATGGAGACAAGTCTATTTTGAGTTGGCCTTTTTAATTGCTGACCACATATTCTGCAACAGCTTATTGTCTTGATCTTGGTCCCCTTGCGACTGGACCACAGCCATTACTGCAAAGATGGTGGTGAACCAAGAACTAACATTAATACTCCAATAATGTTCCTTATTGCTCAGTTGACAATCATTCCATCTAATTAACCCTTATCCTTTAGTGGCTCCTTATCTTGCTAAGTGGTGAGTCCCCGCCCCAATGGATGGAGAATCAACCTGTTCAGTCATCAGAGATCTCATTAGCAAGGAGGATTGATTTGAGGCATTATCCTTTCCAGCTGACTGAGAGAAGCAAAACCATCTTGAGAACGATATAAAACCATGACTTCCCTCTAACTTGGGATAAAATAAAAAAATTATATTCAATGAACCATGTAGGAAAAAAACATACATACATATCCATTTCATAGTCTTATTTCCCATTGGTTATGAGTCTGTTTTCTTGCTGCATGTTATCTCAGTTTCCAAGTGTCGATCTTAAACATTGATCTTGTTCAAATTCTATTGTCAAAGATTCTTGTTGATGGTTGGCATCTAAGCTTCTTTTTTTTTTTTCGGGGGTGGGGTGGATGGAGTATCCAACATTTCTGCGATCTTCCACCTAATAATTACATTTCTTTTAAATCCAAGAATCGTTTCTCTAAACAGGGCCAAACCAATCCAGCTAATTGACTATGATGAACTAACCAAGCTATCGTATATTTTCCACTTTTCCAAGAGCTGATAGACCGGGTTTGATCAGACTCAACATTGGATATGATTATTGCTGTGTCATTACGCTGAAGACAGACAAGTGAGGATGAGGTGTATGGCCAGCTTCTATCCCCCATACAGCATTATGCTCCCAACACAGCTGTTATACACCATTCCTATGGCAGTGAGAGGAATAGCTTGAGATGTTAAGACTAGTAATATATGCCTCATAAAATGAGCATACCAAAGAGAGAAGCGTACAGGCGAACATAAAGGAAGAGAGTCTAAAGAAACAAAGACTAGTCCCTTTTATGTTGAGTTTGAAACTGACAACATCAATGTTTTCTTGATCTTCTGTAACACACACATAGAAATAAATATTATGCTCTTATTTTGAGTTTTCTTTATAATCGACCACTTTGCAGAGGTTCTCTCTCACAAACCTTACACACACATGATAGATGGAGATGATATTAAAATGTAAAATATTAAAATATATTTTATTGTAGTTTGATGGTATCATGAATCATCAGAAATATCTCAAATTTTGAACCAATCACAAAGAAAACCATGAAACAATGTAGCTCTGATATAATGAGATTTACCAGATCATACACAAATAACAAGAACCGCAAATAAGGGCTTCACTTTAAAAAATTAACATTTTTCTGTGCTCATAAGTTCAGTTATATTATCTGTTAACCATGATATTGTGTTTTTGATTGCTTGGAAGGATTTTGAGGTCTAAATTAGTAATACCAAAGGAAGTAGAGAACAAGGCACATTCTGCTACTTAATCTGACAGTCATAGTTTTGAAATCAGTAATTAATAGATTTCTCCTATGTCAATCAATATAAAACTTATATGACTGGATTCAGAAGAAAATTTTCTTTAAAATGTTATTTTAACATTTTTGTTGTGATTTGTATATTCCAAGAAATTTTTATTTAATTCCGTCTATTAACAACGAAACACGCTGTCATGGTTTGTCTACGAACGGTAGTTGATTTTTCAGACGCATGTGCTTTAGATCTTTTCATATAAATACTCGACACGGAAATGACGTTCCATATTTTTAAAACAATAAGAGAAAAGAATTGTCATTATCACGAGATTGAACAATTTTTAACTGGTAGTTAAAAGTTAGAACATCTTGAAGTTAAGGTTTTCTAGTACAAAAATAAATCAAGATAGAAACTTCGATCCCAACGATATGTAATAGTGAATATGTTTATTTCTTTTGTTATAAAATTTGAAAAGAATTAGTTAATAATTTTTTTCATTATGCATCAATAGAAATGATAGTGAGCATCGATATTTGTTTTGTTTTAGTGCCGTCTGTCACGTGTGATGCCATCATGTAAATTCATAACAAAATGTTTGTTTACAAAGTGGCTTACAGCAAGAAGATATACATTTATTTTTATTTTGAATTATTTAGAAAACATCAGTTTTTGATTATGAAAAGAACAAGAATATTTTGGTAATGTTCTATTTTAGCGTCGGAAAAAAAAGTTTTTTAAAAATATATTCAATTCAAACAAAAAATTGAATAGAAGAAGGTTTGGTGCTTTATGCACTTATGTTACCATGTTATTTAAAAAAAAAATAGTATTTTCAAGTTAAATTCAAGTTTTACGATATCTTTTTATTGTTATTAAATTGTTAAGTGAAAATACAGAATATAAAACACCATCCCCTCCCAATCTTAAGAGTGGATTTCTAAATAATAACATTATTTTAGCATGGTAACGTAAGTGTATAAGTATCGAAAGTTTATTTGTATAAAAATAAATGAAAAACACGCTTAAACAGGATAGGAATGTTTAATACAACAAATAAAACGTCCAAAAATGTTATCCTTTTTTTTTTATACATATTTATATTATATTCTGTTACTGTTAATTAATAAATTCTGAAATTTTCTTTAAAATAGGTAGATTTCCTGAATTTTGATAAATTTTCAAGTGAAGGTTGAGGTCTGCAACTCTAAAACAGAGTCCCCCAAACTTCTGAAACGCTTAATTTAGAAACCCATTCTTAGCATGGGGATACTTAATTTTTTTTAAAATGAAATATAAAATGTAAAATTTAGAATGTTTAGAAAAAAGTTCAATATATGATTTTTATTTTAATACGATAAATTAATTTAATGTACTTGTTTTGATTTACCTACAGAGTTTTACTGAAAATCATAAATATTCTAAATTATCTCCCCTTTTCTCATAGAAAACGCTTCCAAAACTGAAAATGAAAATCAGTGGCAATCTTAAATACTACATATTTTAATCAGCAAAATACACAACCGAACAGTACAGATAAGTACAACTAGTTTTAGATAAAACAACACAAAAGAAACAATATGTGCCCGCCTTCATATTTTACAAGGTTATTTTTTTTATGTTTATCAAAGTTTTATCTATATATCAATATATATATTTTCGGTTTATGATAAGCCTACCTACTTGAGCTTGTCATGCTATCTGCTACTCGCATCCGCCAGTGCAAAATTTTCTCTCAACGCCATTTCAAAACGAACTAACAAAGTGTTTAAGCCACATTACAGCACAAAGGAGAGCAGAGATGAAAGACACATTAAATGATGAGACACTATTTCTCCTCCTTTTCGCCTGCTTTTGCTTATACTGCTTCCCTTTGATTGAATGCCATTGTTTGATGAAACCAATTCTCTTTAAAAACAGCGGTAAGAGGGGGGGGTGAAGGGAAAAACGTTAAAAATGAATGAAAGCATGCTGGAAGCTGTTTCTATGAGTGAAATTGGAATGCCACACACTATTAGCATTGCCAGTCAGTAGATCTGGATGATTGATTTTTTTAGAATGTATCAATCAATTACATTCAACCATATATATATATATATATATATATATATTAGATAGATAGAGAGAGGAAGAGAATAGTTTTAAGAGAATAGCTCAACAAGAACTTGTTTGCATTGAACTTGCAAATGACCATGTTAGATTCAGTTGGAAAACAACCCTGCAGTATAGAATTCCACATGAGCTAAGTTCTAGAAAAGAAACTTTGTTCATGGAATTTGAGATTAGTTTTAGGCATAGATAGAGAGTAGGGGGAACTGTTGACAGTGGTTGTAGCTAAACGAGTGTTTATTGTGAATGTTTTGCAGGGGGAAGAACAGTAGCACACTTTCCATAAAATAACCTGATTGTTTAAAAAATGTTGTATATTAGCAGTAATCTAAGCATGACAAAGGAATTTGAGAAATAAATAGCAGCAAAGAATGTTATTCTATTGCTAATGAGACAAGAATAACAAATGAAAATTGACCAGTCAGAAGTAAAGTTTGATTTGTCAGCTAAAATGCTATTTAGGTCTGGCTTTGAAATTCCAACAAGATAACTTATACATACGTACATACACACATATATATAAGTTATGTTAAATTATTCGCGAGCATACTATCACGCTGTATCAAAGCTCCTCAGTGTTACTGAACATACCAGTGCTTCAAGTTGAGATTGAAACGCATTTGTTTTTTTCAATGGTCTGAGCTTTTATCAACCCATCATCAGCACAAGTAAAAAAAGAACATTTTATTGATTACATAAACAGTATCTGCAGCCATATAGTGCTCTATTCGTCTTTATTGAACAACTTTGCATTATGATTAATGGCAGCTAGTAATTTCACTTCCTACACTGCTTAATCCATAAAGAGAGCAAGTGAGCAAGAGTGAGAGAAACTATTATTTATGCATTGTATCCTAAGCAGTAAGGTGCATCATGTTGCATCCATAAAAGCGTAACTCGAAACAAGATTGTATCTGTCACAATCTGTCAGTGCACATCCGTGATGCAGAAAGTGGCAACTTAGAATAAAGTAATTTATGCATTATATTACATGATCATATCATCTTCAGAACATGAGTATCAAGATCAGACTAATAAACAAAAAATAAAAATAACGAAAGAATTAAACAAGAGACAAAAGGTTAGAGCATTCAACCTTAGATACATAAATACGTATCAAATAACCTGGTATTTCGCTCATAAATTTTTAAAAAATTTTCTACAAACTTCTTAACAATTTGTTTAGAAAGTGATCCTCCATATAACACTTTAATTGTGATCATCTACTAGTTAAAACCAACACCTGCAGTGAATAATAAATTATAACTATCATCTAAAAATGATATCCATTATATAAAGTATTAATTGATATTATTATCGTGCATCTGTACTTAAACTCATAATACTGTGACAAAGAATCAACGAATATGTAAAGCTACAGTGATCTCCTGAATAAGTAAAATGTAAAAATAAAACACTATGGAGCTAATAATTTAGGAAGATAAGTCAAATAATCCTAGAATTAAATATAGACATAAAATTTATTTTTATAAGTTGCTAGAAAAATACTTGTCCCAGGGCAAGTAAAATTCCCTGAATAGAACATTTCACCACTTTTATTTCACCTTACAAAGATTAAAATCAGGATTTAATGATACTAAACGTTATGCAGTTATCTTACTAACCACCATACACTTACTTTCATCCTTGAGTGGCATTCTGACATTGATAAGTAGTGACTCCCTTATTTAAAAAAAAAAAAAAAAAAGAAAATTTTTTTTAAACAACAGCTTGGATTAATGTGTGGATTGATATTTTAATTTTTTTTTTTTTTATAGGATTGTTATGAAGTCTTTCTGAAAATTTGAGGAATATTTATTAATTATAGTTAAAATTTACAAAAAAAAAACAACAAAAAAAGAGGTATCTGAATTTTCACAAAAGACTTCTATCTCTTTTTACTTCTCTTTGTATGAAATTAAACTAAATATGGCTCATATTACGATTTTATGCCTATTAGATGTGTTTCAAAATTCATAATGATTGGTTAATTAGTTTAAAAGTGAATCATATACGTACAGATATACAAACATTACTTGTCTATGAAATGTCAGCCTATAGCAGAATTATGGTATTGGTCGCTTTCCCTTTTTGCAATTCAAATTTGGTTCAAAACATATTTCGTAACCTTTCAAGATTAAAAAGCAAAAAAAATGATAAAGAATAAATAAATTATAAAACAAACTATTTACGCCCCCTATCTCCATTTATTGGTCATGTTATTATTGGTTAAGCATCTCTTAAAAATATAATTTTAATCTAAAGGAGATTTAAAAAGCAAACAAAAACAATTCATCCAAAAATAATTGACAAAGACCAATAATAAAGTGCTGATGCATTATGGGTATTTATAGGGAATTATGTTTTATTTTCATTAAAAGGATATGAAAGAGAAAAGAAAAGAGAAAAAAAAACAACTTCAAAGAGAAAATATTTAACAATAAAACTGATGCATGAAGTGGGTGCGTGTGTAGGGGGTATGACTGACTTCAATTGTCCTTCAACTGCCGCTATCAGATCAGACAAATCTTTCATATTTGACTTATGACAGATATCAAGCTAATTCAGTATCCAATGAGATGTTGGTATTGACACTAATTCAATTAGTATCAACAGAAATAATAAACATCATATGAAAACATTCGGTTAATTGACTGTAAGAGATAAATTTTGATCACCATTAATATCTTTCCTTTTTATTTGTATGTAAACAAAAAATAACATTATATCTATCTTGTTTTCTATCTTTCAGATGAAAAAAAAAAAAAAAATAGAAAATAAGAAATGAAACGTTGCAGTTCATATCTTAGCAAAGGATTCATGGACAATTTTGTTGATTGAAAACTAAAGCTTTTCTTTTTATTTCTTCTTTCTGAAATTTTTAGAAACCAAAATTAGTTAAATTTCAGTGAATTTTGTTTCTATTTTAATTCTAAAAGAGTTAAAATAAAAAGTACAATTTAACACATTGTATCTATTTATACGTATTATATATTCTAATACTTCATCTCACAACAACCTTTTCATATTGATGCAAAAACGATACAATATATTTTTAAGTTGTAGATTAAAAAATACATGTAAGCATTATCTCCACTTATAAAGTACTGGCAAAATCTAAGATGTCAATGTGTTATTGAGATATATAACACCACTCAATAAGTCCGAGGCCTAATATGTAGATACAACCTCTAATTAAAAAAAAAAAAAATTAAGTGACCACTGTAGAAAATTGTTTAAACAATGGAAAAATTTTGTGTTGATAAAACGTTGCTTTCTGAAGAGAAAAGCTACTGTTCAAGCAATACAATGGCTTTATAAGTGTTATTCAAACTCTGCTTAGTTCGAAACAATGGTCAAGAGGTGATATGCTAACTTTAAATGCGGATGTACAGACACAAATGATTTTGAATTCTCATGTCACTCAAATTTGGTAATTATTCTAGAAAATATCCCAGAAAAAGAGTTCACAGACACATTTTAGCTGGTTCTAAATTCACGCTGTGTAAGATAGCAGAGGAGTTGAAGATATGAGAATGTACTGCATGAACTATTTTCATTAACATTTGACAACGCGAAAGCTATGACCTAAGTTTGTGCAAATCGATCAAAAATAAAAATTAATGATTCAAAGCACTATTTGCAATGGTTTCTATACAACATGAGGTTTTGTATCAATATACGACAATGGATGAAACATGGATACACCACTTCACTGCAGTCAAATTGGTACAAATTAGCATCAAATTGTTGGAGAAGCATTGGAATCAATGTATAAACCTAGAAGACTATATTAATGAATAAACTTAAATTTCACCTAAAATTTGTTGTTTTATTAATTAGGTATAACAGTCACAGAACAGTAGACCATAGGTTTTTACATCAGAGTTTCGTTCTCCTAGATACATGTCTTAACGAAGACTGGGGGTGCATCTCTCCCAGTGAATTAATGCCCTCCTAGATACCAACCTGGAAATTTCTACGACTCAACGTGGTACATACAGTGCCTACACTTCTCAAATGGTCACCCATCTGGTATTGGCCAAGCTCAACGTTGCTGAACTTCGGTGATATGGCAAGAACCGGTGTGTCAACGTGATTGTGCCGTATGCAAAAAACAAAAATAAATAAATAAAATAAAGGCTCCTTCAGTCTTTGAGACTATGGACACCCACGTAGGGGTGCCTGCACATAAAATTTTTGTGGCAGATGGTGTGCAATCTCCAACCACACCTGTCCTGAGTCAACTTGTTAAATACCAGTGGCAAGTAAGATTCATACAGGACGACTGGAAACAAATGCCGAGATAAGTGGAGAGCACATACAGCACCTAGAATTCCCAAATATCACCCATCTGGTAATAACTGGGCTCAGCTTGCTTAACTTTGGTGATCTGATGAGAACCGGTGTGTCAATACGATTATGCCATATATAATAAAGATATTAAAATAAAACAATTTAAAAAAAATTTTAAGTACCGTTTAAATTCCTGGAAAACTCAACCAAAGTGAACATATTGCAGACTAAGCACTTGCAGGAGACGACTTTTTGCTAGAAAATATACAGCTATACAAGAGAATTCAACTATATATTGGTTGAAAAACAAAAGCGAAAAAAACTTAACTTAAATTGTTACATAGAAAACAGGGATCATCAGCTACTTACCATGCAGATGTTTTGGGAATTAAAAAACAGAATAGCTGTTAAATACATAGCTCTCCAGTGGAAAATACCACTTTCCCAATAACAAAATGTAGACACACAATCCAGTTCCTATTTATACTAATATGTTAATAAAAAAATATACAATACTATATATTTCCTCAAAACCTCTGGCCTTGATGGAGGGGAGACTAAAACTTGCTGCTATGGTTACAAATGATTTGAAATAACAGGAAGGGAAGACTTGATTCTAAATATTTCTCATATGTTATATCTCCCTTCTTTTGGAAATAGGGTACGATTATGAATATCTCCAATATCAAATAATCCTTAAACACTGTGAAATTTACTTTATGTATGAAAACCAAAGAGGGAAGATATAACATATGAGAAATATTTGGAATCAAGTCTTCCCTTTTGAAACCCCCCCCCCCAAAAAAAAAAAACAGCAAGGGCCCTTGCTGTTTTTTTTTTTTTTTTTTTTTTTTTTTTTTACATAGGCAACACCACTTATTAAGGCCTAGAGAGCACTCGAGGATAAGGGTTATGAGTGTACAGTAGTCAGTTGGACAATACAGTAATTGTTAGTAATGGAAATTCGGTAAATTTGTTAACTTAAGTGGAACGGCTCATCAAGAACTTGTTTACGTTGGACAATCAGATGGTAGTCAGCTGGAAAGCAGGAAAACGGAAGACAATTCCACAGGCGTGCACTTCTAAGAAAGAAGCTTTGTTCATGGAATCTACGTTTAGGTTTAGGCACAGATAAAGATTGGGGGGAATTATTGATAGTGTTTACAGCTAGACGATTGTTTCTTGTGAAAGTTTGGCGAGGGGGGACCATAGATTGAAGCTCAGTCGGGCACTTGCCATGAAAATAACGATAAAGCAGAGACAAACTCGCAACATCTCTTCTGTGAGATAGAGGTTGCAGGGAAGAGAAAAGGACAGCTCCTACGAGGCTATAAAATCTATTTTGAACTCTATCAAGGCAGGACAAGTCCTTTCTAGCAGCTCCTGCCCAGATGTGGCAACAGTACTCCATCCTTGGACGTACCTGGCTCTTATATAGATAGAGAATTGCATCAGCAGTCAGATATCTACTGGATCGATAGAAGGATCCTACCATTTTTCCAGCGGCCGTGGCAACAGATTTGATGTATGTGTTCCATTTCAGATCAAGAGTAAAGGTCAAGCCTAGAAGCTTGTCAAAACATGAGGCCTCCTCAAGACCAGAGCCATTCATTTCAATTGATGCCAGATGGGGTTCAGAACATTGATGATGTAAAGATAGAAGCTTAGTTTTAGATGCATTAAAAGTAACCAGCCATTCCTTTCCCCATTGTACCATGTGCTCAAGATCAAAGAAGAGAGAATCAGAGAAAACTTGGTCATTTACGGTCTTAGATGTACTACCATAGATGGTAGTGTCATCACCATAAATGTCTACGAATGATGTAAGGATGTAATTATCCAGTGACACTGACATTTTTTTTTTTAAATAATACATATGTCGCTCTCTATTTCGGGGTACCAAACTGGTCAAAGGGATAATTATTCCCAACTTGCATTTAGGTAAAAATGCGCTTCCATATAAATAATTGAATTCATTCAATAAGTATCGCTAACAGAAACAAACAAACAACATCTACGTAAATATGCAATAAATTATCTGTCCTGTGAGATAGCTCAGTGGGAGAGGCTTAGGCTTCTTATCACGGGGTCCCGATTTCAAATCTCACTAGATTCAGCCACTCTGATGAGTCGTAGACGACGAAACGTGTCAGGGATAGTTATATTTTTAAAATTATATATATATATATATACTCGTAGCCAAATTGAATCTTTAAATGCTCATATCTTCAGTTCTATGAGACGAAACTACATGAAAATTTGCAGGCTTTTTGAAGATTATAATACTATTCTATGGTTAAAATTTTATGGTAATTGGTAAAAAAAGAACCTATATTTTCAAACCAATAAAATGTACCCAAATTTGTATATATAGTGTCCTGGCAGGCAGCTTCAGTTTTGCTGCTTCGGTTGTCTCCCCTGTAGCCTTGCCAGACCACTAACAAGTAAATACATCTATAATCATAATAAAGTATATCATTTTTAGATCTATTCTGTGATAAGCTAATTTGCTTATCAATTATATAGGAATAAAAATGAATAAAAAAATCTTAAGTACACTATTGCAGACCTTAAAAGAATACTCTATAGAAAGAGATTTTGCTTCAATTAACTGGTAGCAGAAACTGAGTAATATATATATAATAAATTCCACAGCCAAACAATGTCGCAACCCACAAGAGCCATGACAGTCTTGGGGGCTAAGACATTGTTTGGCTGTGGAATTTATTATATACAATCTCTCACATTCTGAATATATATATATATATATATATATATATATGTGTGTGTGTGTGTCTAAAAAATAAATAAGTTTTAAAAATAAATTTGAATATTATGAATTATCTCTACCAGGCGTTGCCCAGGATGCAGTGAAATCATTTATTTGTTTGCACATTTTTCAACTTAATAGAAAAATTTAAAAAAAACAAAACACTTTAGACATGAAGAAAATAAAACTTTTTTATATTCTTTAATAAAAACATTATCTTTTAGTTGGTCTCCATTTTACCAGTTGTCTTTATTGGACTACATAATATTTTTAAATAAACTGTAGCAAAGTATGTTATTATGGTGCCAATAACATGGCACAACAATTTAAATAAAGGTCAGAATCAAAGTTTAATATGTTAGCGGAATTACTATTTAGTTCCAACTTCATCCCCAGCTCAAAAGATAACTTAGATCTAAGGGGGATATTTTTCAGTATTTATTTCAATAGTGCAACTGATATTAGTAGAGTTTATCATAATAAAAAACACTACTTTTTTTTTTTCAAATTTATCATGGATGCAAAGTATGTTAGATTACTGCAAATAACATGGTATAACAATAACAATAGGAAATAGGCTAAATAGACTATATTATTAAAATAAGACAATCTACATTAGTTTTGCAATTACAGCTTTTGTACAGAAGAATGTCACACTTGCAATGAGGCACTACAGCATCACACTGATTGAGGACAAGCTGAAGAAATGATGGTTTGGTAATCTGCTGAGAGCCACCAATGACACCAATGCAGAAATTTGCCTTTGAATCAGAAATCACTGGGAAACAACAAGAATAAGGTCGACGATGAGATGGGCAAACACTGTACACCCGACCTTAATCAGGATCAAACCTGTGACCGTGTCAAGTTAAGACAAAAGTCCATAATTGCAGACAATGCTGTAGCTCGGAATTAACACATAAGAAAAAGCAAAGAAAAAAGATTTATTAAATGAATGGGCAGACTATACGTCGGGTGAATCAGACTAGTGAAAAGCTTATGAGATATTCAACAGCCGTTCAGTTGCATTTGTTCACAAAGCTTAAGGCATAACATGTCGAATCATTCAATATATAATATTGAAATAAACATTTGAGCATTGCTTTCATTTCTTCATATTTTTATATAAATGCACATATATACATGCATTCTTATAAGTCTGCATGCTGCATCCATGATGTATAAAAATCCAAAATGATGTTACAAAACTCTAGCTGTGTGACACAATGACACACCCCAATTTCTACAGGAGTTGGTCCTTTGTAATTTTGCCGTAACAAGATAAGAATGCTACGTAAAAAAAAAAAAAGCCAAAATTTCACACAAGCAATTACAATCTACCCTATTTCCCTATTTTCTCATATGTCCACCGCAACTGATAATTTTGAGAGAGAGAGAGAGAGAGAGAGAGAGAGAGAGAGAGAGGAGGAACTTACTTCAAATGAAAAGATTTGTCAACAAAACAGATTTGGTAAAAAATAAACTTAATGACTTATTACTGCACATGAAAACAAAAAAAAAAAAAAAAATGATATATATTAAAAGATAATAAATATATTTACATTAAATCTAAAATGTCTTTCTTTCTCTAATGTCAAAATATTGATCTCGTCAGATCAGATAAGCAATTGATGGCTATGTTGCATATCAATCGGTAACCATTAGCAAAACTATAAAGCTATGGATAATCTAACGAATAGGAAATAGAATCAATATTTTACAGCATTAATTTCTAAAAAACAATGGGGGAGGGGGTAAATCTATACTAAAATAGATGTGACCCGTTGGGTCACACATTGAATTTGGGTTAGACTGTTTCAATAAAAAAAAAAAAAAATGTAAAGCCAGTTAAATTCTAAAAAGATAAAATGTAAAATTAGTCTGTGTGTTCATTAGATACCTCTCTCTATTTTTGTATTGGTTAAATATTAATCCTGGTGATAATATTTCCTATTGTTTATATTTAACTATTGCAATTTTCTAGTTAGTTTTATAACTTTTGACTGGTAAGAGAGAAAGAGACTAAATAAGAGGATTGTCAAACAATATATTCTGAGAGAGAGATTAAGACAGACATTTAATAAGAGATGAGTTACTTTGTGAACAAATTGCAAACTAGAGCTAATTTTTTTTATTTAACATAACTGAATAAAAAAAAGAATACCTTAACATACATTTTATGTAATTAAAATATACAAAAAAGTATTAGGGAAACAAACGTTCATTAACTTAATTTAATATTGATGAACCGCCCCCCCCTAAGTAATGACACCTTACAAATTCTCCAATACTATTGCTACACTATCCCTTTCATTACTGTACACACAATAACCCTTATCCCTGCATGGCCATTGGGCCTTGATAAGTGGTGAACTCCATGTAAAAAAAAAAAAAAAAATATAATAATAAATAATAGTTTAGCAAATGTATGACTGTGCAATGTGATATCACATGCAAACTTCTCAAAAGTTTTCTTTTTTTAGGTATATGCATATATGTGCGTGAGCTGTGCATATAAATCAAAGGAAGTGATGGTAGTGCAAATGTTACCTGCATGGACTTTGCATTTAAGGTTATGATAAGGCTATTGTATCACTTCTAATAATAATCTTTGGAAAGGTATGAATCCCCTTGTTCTCACTTCAACTATGAGTGAAATAGACTAGACTATAGAACCTTGGTAGAGCAACTAGTATAAGAGAATGCAAACTCTGAAATAATAACTGTGACCAGGTCAACCAGTCACATGGCACACATTGTACCAATGAACAATTATCACTTAGATTATAAAAAGAGTGGATTATGTTCGCAGCTTAAATTAATGTGTGGAGGTTGTCTAATCATTTTCAACTATAGTAGAACCTTAGGATACGGTGGCTCAAGGATACGTTTTTTTCAGGTTATGATGTAGAATACAATGTTTTTCCGGCCCCTGGTTACGATATTTACCCTGCCTTATGGTGTTATTTATGTTATTTGATTATATGCATGTGTATTATATACTGTACTGCATTTTGTTACTAATTTTAAATGCCGTATCCCAGGGTTCAACTGTATGATTTAGTGACTATTGTTTTGCTTCTAATCATCAATTAAGTAAATGTTGCTATGACCAAGCTGTACTTTCTTTCTTCTTTGTATATTTTATATCCAATGATGACAGTTCAGTCTCCACATTGAGGTGGAGACAGATGACTACACAAAGATATCATTTGATGTGCCGGTGGCAACGTGTACATCTCAATAGGACATGTTCACCAGAAGAGAACAGAGTTAGTTAAAAAGCAAGATACTAATTCATCGAAGGACGATTTATCATGCATTGCTATGTACATTACATGATAGACAGATGTTGACCCTACAAATGAGTTCATCCACCCCTTCTTGTCAAGTTTGGTATCTTTATCTTGATGGGTTGATGGGTGACTGTCCACCCTCAAACGATGATGCAGCAATGCTCACGCTCTCTCTCTCTCTCACACACAGAGTACTTTTCTATGAGAAGACAAGAAGAGTCAAAAAAGCCAACTGAGCGAGAAGTTGTTTTCTGTTCAATGTTCCATCAGCAGAACAGAAATGTCACAGCATTTTTGTGTTATTCATTCCAACAATAATACCAGAACCATTACGATGATAAGCATACGAGGGGGAAGCGATGGTTGAATGAGGTGAGGGATACACTGTGTCCAGATATTGGAAACACATGGTTGACTGTGAGAGATTGTTGTCAGTGGAAGATTTGCAAGATGACTGACCCCTGAAACTTGTACACATATAGAGCACCGAAACGGTTAGTCAAAAAGACAAGTAATATTAGCAGGGAAGATGTCATTCTGGTCAGTTTTGTATATCTCAAAAGCCATAAATCAAATGGACAGATAAAAATGTAGATAGGACAACAAGAAGGAAAAGACAAAAAAAGAAAAAAAGATAAAAACGAAGTAGAGACAGATGAAAACAATATCATTTGCTGTTTTTCATCATTTAATATGAGTAAACATACATCCAATGATTCGTTTTCACAGAGTTCTTCCACCTCTGTTTCAATCCACTTATCTGGGGAAAGAGGCTTCCTATTGTAAGGGATGCAGATAATCTAGGTTTTATATCGTTTAGCGTGCCATGAAGATTTTTGTTTTGTATTTTAGGAACGATGGCTGTGACTGATAAGCTGTAGCATTCAGCTGAATATTTTCAATAAAATGCAGCTCATATTCAACAATATGACCCATCATACTTTTATACTTGATCCACTTCATATTATTTGGATTGCTCATTCTACTTAGATGTCATTCTAACAAGCATTTCAATCAATACAATATCAGCGGTTACATCAGATAAAATATTGGGAGAATTAACATCCAAGACGAAAAGAATAGTTTGAATAATCCAAATTAATAGTTTTCATCATAAAAATCCCGAAACATACTTGATTTACCTTTGGCAGATAAATTGAATGTTTTTTTCCATTTCTGTGGCAGGCATATAAAAAATGTCAGTATATTTTTTCTTATTATTTAAGTAAAAAATTTTTGTTTATTCAATCAAATTTTTTTTAAATTTGATAATCACACAATTTACAAATTAAAAAAAAAAAAAAATGAAAAGATTATATGTTCAATATTTTAAGAAAGCATTTCTATATGGGTCTAATGTGAAATATTTGAGTTTTATACCAAATTTCTATTCAATTACCTCCTTGAGGAGGACAGACTTAAACACAAGCTGAGTTTTGAATGTGGGGGTGTTCTGAATTAGGAGAGAAAAACAAAAATTGCCTCAGTTTAAACACTTTTCTCTTTCACTGATCAAGATGAAGTATACTATTAAAACAGATACTACACTTTGATCCTAACCGAAATGCTGAAGCATTCACCAAAATAATAGCTTTTACAAGAAATTTTTGGAAATTTCAAGTCAAAGTATTTTACATTCAACTTCCACAGAAAACTAAAGCCAGCCAATAAATGTGTTGCTTAACAGATAATAATTTATACTAAAAAATCAAAATAGAATGAGAAAATTTTAGATAAGTAGAATGTCATATACATACATGTTTGTTTTTTTGTTTTTTTTACAGTATTGGTACTGTAAAATATTGAATGGTTTTATGCTAGAGTAAACAGGTATAAATGTCAGATTTGACCCTTGTGAGTTGAAGAGTTGATTTTTAAATGAGTAATTATCGTGGCAGATATTTTAAAAAATGTGTAGAAAAGTTGAAAGATAATGAAACGTGGTAAGAAAATACAAGAGAAAATGAAATGATTAAAGAGACAACTGTTAGCTAATAGTCACAGTTTATTGAGATGAGTGGGAGGATGTGATCATTCCGTCTCCTTTTTCAGAAAAAATATCTCTACAAGACTTAACATGTGAAAGTGCATAGTTCTGTCATGAAACATCATTTGGATTATTATACATTGAATTATTCTTTTTACATATTGATCGATTATTTATTAAAATCAAAAATGCAACAGTTTAAGATGAAAATACATTTTTAAAATTCTACTTAAAAAAAAATTAATTATGAAATTAAATCCACTAAAATGCATTTCAGTTTATTCATATACAAGTGAGCCACTTACAAATTTGTTAACAAAGGAAGGGAAAAATTATTTTTGTAATGCTTCAAAATTTGACTGAATTTGGAAACATTTACACTATTCTTAGTAAATTTGCATGTGATAATGAAGATTGCTAGTTTTGGAAGCTATTTACATCTGATAAATATTGAAACAACATTACTATAGCAAAATGGGGGGGGGACAAATGATTGTGCAAAATTTATGTCATTTTGATGGTCTTTGGCTTCGTTTTTTTTTTTTTTTTGTGTGTAAATTATTATTGCACAGATTTTATTATTACTAACAATTTGTTTGGCGTTGCCTAGTTGTAAAAATATGCATAAATATTATATTTTAATTCATGCAGATTTCATATTTATTATTATAGAGCCAATTTTTTTATTAATTATTATATTGTACCTAATATGTAGCAGTGATTTTAAAAAAATGACTTGTGTGCCATCAGTTAGAATCGAAACCAAAACATAGCTCTCCAGTTTTATCCATTAGTGTATGACCTAAATCCATAGATAAGCAAAAAATAAAAAAATGAGTAAGTAATTAACGCTTGTTTTTTTTTTCTTTAAGGAATATGCAAACTAGCTAACTTTCACATAGTTGCCCGTCCATCCATAACTTAGTATATTAACAAGTTTGTATTAATAATTTTTAAATAGAAAAAGTATGCTTTTAATATCAATGTCAGAATAAGAAATAAACTCCACTTTATAAGTATATATATTATTTTTATTATTATTTAAAAAGTACAGGATTATAGATTAAAAAAATACATTAACAGTATGACAGAATATTATGTTGAAAAGGAATGGATTTCAAGGCATATTTAAGATTCAGATTGAAGAGAAAGAAAATATCTATTCATTTCTTTTAGTTTTAAGTCTACTTTTACTTAAAATGTGCAGAATACCTAAGCTGGCAAGATTATGTGATTAAAAAATATGGTATTGAAATAAATGAGAAATGTTGAAATTATTCAATTTTGATGAAGAATGATATGCAGTGTGTAACTAGACATTACACACTCTTAGATATTCAAACGTTATGCATATACACTAATTTCAAGTGTACACACATACACATCTTCATAGTTGTTTCACCACGTTTCGGTCAACTCATCCTCTGTTACAAGACTCAGGATTCTTATCCAGGTGCGGCTAATCACTTGAAGACGACCAGAAGACAAGTTGTTCGAAACATAGTGAAATAACAACTATGAAGATGAGGATAACAGTCAGCAAAAAGAATGGATGCAGGAAAACTGCTGTTTTTGGGTTTGCAGAATATGATTGAGTTTTGCAAAGGGAATGGAGAAAAAACACTAACATCAATGTTTGCTGAATTTAAGTCAGGAAGCTGATACCTTCAGACAACCTGATCTGGTAGCACTAGAGAGAGACTTTGAAATAATACCTGTGACCAGGTACATGGCATATATCAACCACCTGTAAAGTCATTACTCAGCTGATTAAATAAAACACAAAGCACTTGGTAAGTTCAGGTCTTATGGTGTTTCAGATTATCATAAACATGATCCAAGAATTATCATGCAACACACATGTACAAACCATGTGCATTTAATCCGACTATAACCTTCTTTCCATTTATTTGAGGAAAAAATAGAACAAAGAACTTAGAAATATTTTACCGTTTATATTCCTTCACAAATCAGCCAAAATTGATCTGACAAGCAATTTTCCAAACTGTATCAAATATTTTACATGCACCACCACCACTTTTTTCCTGCTCTAGATGAAAAGCATCTTTCATCGTAAATTTATTTCAAAAATCCACCCAGATCCTAAAGCATGTTATTGCGTTAGAAGTGTCAGGCTTTCTAAGCTATCATGAAAATGTAATGTTAAAAAAAAAAAAAGCGTCTTCATAAGCCAGGATGATGAC
>NC_136490.1:91144120-91176620 GCF_053919585.1 Euprymna scolopes
GAGCGAAAAGCAACGAGAGGGAGAGAGAGAGAGACAGCGAAAAGCAACGAGAGGGAGAGAGAGAGAGACAGCGAAAAGCAACGAGAGGGAGAGAGAGAGAGACAGCGAAAAGCAACGAGAGGGAGAGAGAGAGAGACAGCGAAAAGCAACGAGAGGGAGAGAGAGAGAGACAGCGAAAAGCAACGAGAGGGAGAGAGAGAGAGACAGCGAAAAGCAACGAGAGGGAGAGAGAGAGAGACAGCGAAAAGCAACGAGAGGGAGAGAGAGAGAGACAGCGAAAAGCAACGAGAGGGAGAGAGAGAGAGACAGCGAAAAGCAACGAGAGGGAGAGAGAGAGAGACAGCGAAAAGCAACGAGAGAGAGAGAGAGAGAGACAGCGAAAAGCAACGAGAGGGAGAGAGAGAGAGACAGCGAAAAGCAACGAGAGGGAGAGAGAGAGAGACAGCGAAAAGCAACGAGAGGGAGAGAGAGAGAGACAGCGAAAAGCAACGAGAGGGAGAGAGAGAGAGACAGCGAAAAGCAACGAGAGGGAGAGAGAGAGAGACAGCGAAAAGCAACGAGAGGGAGAGAGAGAGAGAGACAGCGAAAAGACACGAGAGGGAGAGAGAGAGAGACAGCGAAAAGCAACGAGAGGGAGAGAGAGAGAGACAGCGAAAAGCAACGAGAGGGAGAGAGAGAGAGACAGCGAAAAGCAACGAGAGGGAGAGAGAGAGAGACAGCGAAAAGCAACGAGAGGGAGAGAGAGAGACAGCGAAAAGCAACGAGAGGAAGAGAGAGAGAGACAGCGAAAAGCAACGAGAGGGAGAGAGAGAGAGACAGCGAAAAGCAACGAGAGGGAGAGAGAGAGAGACAGCGAAAAGCAACGAGAGGGAGAGAGAGAGAGACAGCGAAAAGCAAGGAGAGGGAGAGAGAGAGAGACAGCGAAAAGCAAGGAGAGGGAAAGAGAGAGAGACAGCGAACAGCAACGAGAGGGAGAGAGGCAGCGAAAAGCGAGAGGGAGAGAGAGACAGTGAAAAGCAACGAGAGGGAGAGAGAGACAGCGAAAAGCAACGAGAGGGAGAGAGAGACAGCGAAAAGCAACGAGAGGGAAAGAGTGACAGCGAAAAGCAACGAGAGGGAGAGAGAGAGAGACAGCGAAAAGCAACGAGAGGGAGAGAGAGAGAGAGAGCGAAAAGCAACGAGAGAGAGAGAGAGAGAGAGAGCGAAAAGCAATCAGAGGGAGAGAGAGAGAGCGAAAAGCAACGAGAGGGAGAGAGAGAGAGAGCGAAAAGCAACGAGAGGGAGAGAGAGAGAGAGCGAAAAGCAACGAGAGGGAGAGAGAGAGAGAGCGAAAAGCAACGAGAGGGAGAGAGAGCGAAAAGCAACGAGAGAGAGAGAGAGCGAAAAGCAACGAGAGGGAGAGAGAGCGAAAAGCAACGAGAGGGAGAGAGAGAGAGACAGCGAAAAGCAACGAGAGGGAGAGAGAGAGAGACAGCGAAAAGCAACGAGAGGGAGAGAGAGAGAGACAGCGAAAAGCAACGAGAGGGAGAGAGAGAGAGACAGCGAAAAGCAACGAGAGGGAGAGAGAGAGAGACAGCGAAAAGCAACGAGAGGGAGAGAGAGAGAGACAGCGAAAAGCAACGAGAGGGAGAGAGACAGACAGCGAAAAGCAACGAGAGGGAGAGAGACAGACAGCGAAAAGCAACGAGAGGGAGAGAGACAGACAGAGAAAAGCAACGAGAGGGAGAGAGACAGACAGCGAAAAGCAACGAGAGGGAGAGAGACAGACAGCGAAAAGCAACGAGAGGGAGAGAGACAGACAGCGAAAAGCAACGAGATTGAGAGAGACAGACAGCGAAAAGCAACGAGAGGGAGAGAGACAGACAGCGAAAAGCAACGAGAGGGAGAGAGACAGACAGCGAAAAGCAACGAGAGGGAGAGAGACAGACAGCGAAAAGCAACGAGAGGGAGAGAGACAGACAGCGAAAAGCAACGAGAGGGAGAGAGAGACAGCGAAAAGCAACGAGAGGGAGAGATAGACAGCGAAAAGCAACGAGAGGGAGAGAGAGACAGCGAAAAGCAACGAGAGGGAGAGAGAGACAGCGAAAAGCAACGAGAGGGAGAGAAAGACAGCGAAAAGCAACGAGAGGGAGAGAGAGACAGCGAAAAGCAACGAGAGGGAGAGAGAGAGAGACAGCGAAAAGCAACGAGAGGGAGAGAGACAGAGACAGCGAAAAGCAACGAGAGGGAGAGAGAGAGAGACAGCGAAAAGCAACGAGAGGGAGAGAGAGAGACAGCGAAAAGCAACGAGAGGGAGAGAGAGAGAGACAGCGAAAAGCAACGAGAGGGAGGGAGAGAGAGACAGCGAAAAGCAACGAGAGGGAGGGAGAGAGAGACAGCGAAAAGCAACGAGAGGGAGGGAGAGAGAGACAGCGAAAAGCAACGAGATGGAGGGAGAGAGAGACAGCGAAAAGCAACGAGAGGGAGAGAGAGAGAGACAGCGAAAAGCAACGAGAGGGAGAGAGAGAGAGACAGCGAAAAGCAAGGAGAGGGAGAGAGAGAGAGACAGCGAAAAGCAAGGAGAGGGAGAGAGAGAGAGACAGCGAAAAGCAAGGAGAGGGAGAGAGACAGACAGCGAAAAGCAACGAGAGGGAGAGAGAGGCAGCGAAAAGCAACGAGAGGGAGAGAGAGACAGCGAAAAGCAACGAGAGGGAAAGAGAGACAGCGAAAAGCAACGAGAGGGAAAGAGAGACAGCGAAAAGCAACGAGAGGGAGAGAGAGAGACAGCGAAAAGCAACGAGAGGGAGAGAGAGAGAGACAGCGAAAAGCAACGAGAGGGAGAGAGAGAGAGACAGCGAAAAGCAACGAGAGGGAGAGAGAGAGAGACAGCGAAAAGCAACGAGAGGGAGAGAGAGAGAGACAGCGAAAAGCAACGAGAGGGAGAGAGAGAGAGACAGCGAAAAGCAACGAGAGGGAGAGAGACAGACAGCGAAAAGCAACGAGAGGGAGAGAGACAGACAGCGAAAAGCAACGAGAGGGAGAGAGACAGACAGCGAAAAGCAACGAGAGGGAGAGAGACAGACAGCGAAAAGCAACGAGAGGGAGAGAGACAGACAGCGAAAAGCAACGAGAGGGAGAGAGACAGACAGCGAAAAGCAACGAGAGGGAGAGAGACAGACAGCTAAAAGCTACAAGAGGGAGAGAGACAGACAGCGAAAAGCAACGAGAGGGAGAGAGACAGACAGCGAAAAGCAACGAGAGGGAGAGAGACAGACAGCGAAAAGCAACGAGAGGGAGAGAGAGACAGCGAAAAGCAACGAGAGGGAGAGAGAGACAGCGAAAAGCAACGAGAGGGAGAGAGACAGAGACAGCGAAAAGCAACGAGAGGGAGAGAGAGAGAGACAGCGAAAAGCAACGAGAGGGAGAGAGAGAGAGACAGCGAAAAGCAACGAGAGGGAGAGAGAGAGAGACAGCGAAAAGCAACGAGAAGTAGAGAGAGAGACAGCGAAAAGCAACGAGAGGGAGAGAGAGACAGCGAAAAGCAACGAGAGGGAGAGAGAGACAGCGAAAAGCAACGAGAGGGAGAGAGAGAGACAGCGAAAAGCAACGAGAGGGAGAGAGAGAGAGACAGCGAAAAGCAACGAGAGGGAGAGAGAGAGAGACAGAGAAAAGCAACGAGATGGAGAGAGAAAGAGACAGAGAAAAGCAACGAGATGGAGAGAGAAAGAGACAGCGAAAAGCAACGAGAGGGAGAGAGAGAGAGACAGCGAAAAGCAACGAGAGGGAGAGAGAGAGAGACAGCGAAAAGCAACGAGAGGGAGAGAGAGAGAGACAGCGAAAAGCAACGAGAGGGAGAGAGAGAGACTGCGAAAAGCAACGAGAGGGAGAGAGAGAGACTGCAGAAAGCAACGAGAGGGAGAGAGAGAGAGACAGCGAAAAGCAACGAGAGGGAGAGAGAGAGAGAGACAGCGAAAAGCAACGAGAGGGAGAGAGAGAGAGAGACAGCGAAAAGAAACGAGGGGGTAAGAGAGAGAGACAGCGAAAAGCAACGAGAGGGAGAGAGAGACAGCGAAAAGCAACGAGAGGGAGAGAGACAGCGAAACGCAACGAGAGGGAGGGAGAGAGAGAGACAGCGAAAAGCAACGAGAGGGAGAGAGAGAGAGACAGCGAAAAGCAACGAGAGGGAGAGAGAGAGAGACAGCGAAAAGCAACGAGAGGGAGAGAGAGAGACAGCGAAAAGCAACGAGAGGGAGAGAGAGAGAGACAGCGAAAAGCAACGAGAGGGAGAGAGAGAGACAGCGAAAAGCAACGAGAGGGAGAGAGAGAGACAGCGAAAAGCAACGAGAGGGAGAGAGAGAGACAGCGAAAAGCAACGAGAGGGAGAGAGAGAGACAGCGAAAAGCAACGAGAGGGAGAGAGAGAGACAGCGAAAAGCAACGAGAGGGAGAGAGAGAGAGACAGCGAAAAGCAACGAGAGGGAGGGAGAGAGAGACAGCGAAAAGCAACGAGAGGGAGGGAGAGAGAGACAGCGAAAAGCAACGAGAGGGAGGGAGAGAGAGACAGCGAAAAGCAACGAGATGGAGGGAGAGAGAGACAGCGAAAAGCAACGAGAGGGAGAGAGAGAGAGACAGCGAAAAGCAACGAGAGGGAGAGAGAGAGAGACAGCGAAAAGCAAGGAGAGGGAGAGAGAGAGAGACAGCGAAAAGCAAGGAGAGGGAGAGAGAGAGAGACAGCAAAAAGCAACGAGAGGGAGAGAGACAGACAGCGAAAAGCAACGAGAGGGAGAGAGAGGCAGCGAAAAGCAACGAGAGGGAGAGAGAGAGAGACAGCGAAAAGCAACGACAGGGAGAGAGAGAGAGACAGCGAAAAGCAACGAGAGGGAGAGAGAGAGAGACAGCGAAAAGCAACGAGAGGGAGAGAGAGAGAGACAGCGAAAAGCAACGAGAGGGAGAGAGAGAGAGACAGCGAAAAGCAACGAGAGGGAGAGAGAGAGAGACAGCGAAAAGCAACGAGAGGGAGAGAGAGAGAGACAGCGAAAAGCAACGAGAGGGAGAGAGAGAGAGACAGCGAAAAGCAACGAGAGGGAGAGAGAGAGAGACAGCGAAAAGCAACGAGAGGGAGAGAGAGACAGACAGCGAAAAGCAACGAGAGGGAGAGAGACAGACAGCGAAAAGCAACGAGAGGGAGAGAGACAGACAGCGAAAAGCAACGAGAGGGAGAGAGACAGACAGCGAAAAGCAACGAGAGGGAGAGAGACAGACAGCGAAAAGCAACGAGAGGGAGAGAGACAGACAGCGAAAAGCAACGAGAGGGAGAGAGACAGACAGCGAAAAGCAACGAGAGGGAGAGAGACAGACAGCGAAAAGCAACGAGAGGGAGAGAGACAGACAGCGAAAAGCAACGAGAGGGAGAGAGACAGACAGCGAAAAGCAACGAGAGGGAGAGAGACAGACAGCGAAAAGCAACGAGAGGGAGAGAGACAGACAGCGAAAAGCAACGAGAGGGAGAGAGACAGACAGCGAAAAGCAACGAGAGGGAGAGAGACAGACAGCGAAAAGCAACGAGAGGGAGAGAGACAGACAGCGAAAAGCAACGAGAGGGAGAGAGACAGACAGCGAAAAGCAACGAGAGGGAGAGAGACAGACAGCGAAAAGCAACGAGAGGGAGAGAGAGACAGCGAAAAGCAACGAGAGGGAGAGATAGACAGCGAAAAGCAACGAGAGGGAGAGAGAGACAGCGAAAAGCAACGAGAGGGAGAGAGAGACAGCGAAAAGCAACGAGAGGGAGAGAGAGACAGCGAAAAGCAACGAGAGGGAGAGAGAGAGAGACAGCGAAAAGCAACGAGAGGGAGAGAGACAGAGACAGCGAAAAGCAACGAGAGGGAGAGAGAGAGAGACAGCGAAAAGCAACGAGAGGGAGAGAGAGAGAGACAGCGAAAAGCAACGAGAGGGAGAGAGAGAGACAGCGAAAAGCAACGAGAGGGAGAGAGAGAGAGACAGCGAAAAGCAACGAGAGGGAGGGAGAGAGAGACAGCGAAAAGCAACGAGAGGGAGGGAGAGAGAGACAGCGAAAAGCAACGAGATGGAGGGAGAGAGAGACAGCGAAAAGCAACGAGAGGGAGGGAGAGAGAGACAGCGAAAAGCAACGAGAGGGAGGGAGAGAGAGACAGCGAAAAGCAACGAGAGGGAGGGAGAGAGAGACAGCGAAAAGCAACGAGATGGAGGGAGAGAGAGACAGCGAAAAGCAACGAGAGGGAGAGAGAGAGAGACAGCGAAAAGCAACGAGAGGGAGAGAGAGAGAGACAGCGAAAAGCAAGGAGAGGGAGAGAGAGAGAGACAGCGAAAAGCAAGGAGAGGGAGAGAGAGAGAGACAGCAAAAAGCAACGAGAGGGAGAGAGACAGACAGCGAAAAGCAACGAGAGGGAGAGAGAGGCAGCGAAAAGCAACGAGAGGGAGAGAGAGAGAGACAGCGAAAAGCAACGAGAGGGAGAGAGAGAGAGACAGCGAAAAGCAACGAGAGGGAGAGAGAGAGAGACAGCGAAAAGCAACGAGAGGGAGAGAGAGAGACAGCGAAAAGCAACGAGAGGGAGAGAGAGAGAGACAGCGAAAAGCAACGAGAGGGAGAGAGAGAGAGACAGCGAAAAGCAACGAGAGGGAGAGAGAGAGAGACAGCGAAAAACAACGAGAGGGAGAGAGAGAGAGACAGCGAAAAGCAACGAGAGGGAGAGAGAGAGAGACAGCGAAAAGCAACGAGAGGGAGAGAGAGAGAGACAGCGAAAAGCAACGAGAGGGAGAGAGACAGACAGCGAAAAGCAACGAGAGGGAGAGAGACAGACAGCGAAAAGCAACGAGAGGGAGAGAGACAGACAGCGAAAAGCAACGAGAGGGAGAGAGACAGACAGCGAAAAGCAACGAGAGGGAGAGAGACAGACAGCGAAAAGCAACGAGAGGGAGAGAGACAGACAGCGAAAAGCAACGAGAGGGAGAGAGACAGACAGCGAAAAGCAACGAGAGGGAGAGAGACAGACAGCGAAAAGCAACGAGAGGGAGAGAGACAGACAGCGAAAAGCAACGAGAGGGAGAAAGACAGACAGCGAAAAGCAACGAGAGGGAGAGAGACAGACAGCGAAAAGCAACGAGAGGGAGAGAGACAGACAGCGAAAAGCAACGAGAGGGAGAGAGACAGACAGCGAAAAGCAACGAGAGGGAGAGAGACAGACAGCGAAAAGCAACGAGAGGGAGAGAGACAGACAGCGAAAAGCAACGAGAGGGAGAGAGAGACAGCGAAAAGCAACGAGAGGGAGAGATAGACAGCGAAAAGCAACGAGAGGGAGAGAGAGACAGCGAAAAGCAACGAGAGGGAGAGAGAGACAGCGAAAAGCAACGAGAGGGAGAGAGAGAGAGACAGCGAAAAGCAACGAGAGGGAGAGAGACAGAGACAGCGAAAAGCAACGAGAGGGAGAGAGAGAGAGACAGCGAAAAGCAACGAGAGGGAGAGAGAGAGAGACAGCGAAAAGCAACGAGAGGGAGAGAGAGAGACAGCGAAAAGCAACGAGAGGGAGAGAGAGAGAGACAGCGAAAAGCAACGAGAGGGAGGGAGAGAGAGACAGCGAAAAGCAACGAGAGGGAGGGAGAGAGAGACAGCGAAAAGCAACGAGATGGAGGGAGAGAGAGACAGCGAAAAGCAACGAGAGGGAGAGAGAGAGAGACAGCGAAAAGCAACGAGAGGGAGAGAGAGAGAGACAGCGAAAAGCAAGGAGAGGGAGAAAGAGAGAGACAGCGAAAAGCAAGGAGAGGGAGAGAGAGAGAGACAGCAAAAAGCAACGAGAGGGAGAGAGACAGACAGCGAAAAGCAACGAGAGGGAGAGAGAGAGACAGCGAAAAGCAACGAGAGGGAGAGAGAGAGACAGCGAAAAGCAACGAGAGGGAGAGAGAGAGAGACAGCGAAAAGCAACGAGAGGGAGAGAGAGAGAGACAGCGAGAAGCAACGAGAGGGAGAGAGAGAGAGACAGCGAAAAGCAACGAGAGGGAGAGAGAGAGAGACAGCGAAAAGCAACGAGAGGGAGAGAGACAGACAGCGAAAAGCAACGAGAGGGAGAGAGACAGACAGCGAAAAGCAACGAGAGGGAGAGAGACAGACAGCGAAAAGCAACGAGAGGGAGAGAGACAGACAGCGAAAAGCAACGAGAGGGAGAGAGAGAGAGACTGCGAAAAGCAACGAGAGGGAGAGAGAGAGACTGCAGAAAGCAACGAGAGGGAGAGAGAGAGAGACAGCGAAAAGCAACGAGAGGGAGAGAGAGAGAGAGACAGCGAAAAGCAACGAGAGGGAGAGAGAGAGAGAGACAGCGAAAAGAAACGAGGGGGTAAGAGAGAGAGACAGCGAAAAGCAACGAGAGGGAGAGAGAGACAGCGAAAAGCAACGAGAGGGAGAGAGACAGCGAAACGCAACGAGAGGGAGGGAGAGAGAGAGACAGCGAAAAGCAACGAGAGGGAGAGAGAGAGAGACAGCAAAAAGCAACGAGAGGGAGAGAGAGAGAGACAGCAAAAAGCAACGAGAGGGAGAGAGACAGACAGCGAAAAGCAACGAGAGGGAGAGAGAGGCAGCGAAAAGCAACGAGAGGGAGAGAGAGAGAGACAGCGAAAAGCAACGAGAGGGAGAGAGAGAGACAGCGAAAAGCAACGAGAGGGAGAGAGAGAGAGACAGCGAAAAGCAACAGGAGGGAGAGAGAGAGAGACAGCGAAAAGCAACGAGAGGGAGAGAGAGAGAGACAGCGAAAAGCAACGAGAGGGAGAGAGAGAGAGACAGCGAAAAGCAACGAGAGGGAGAGAGAGAGAGACAGCGAAAAGCAACGAGAGGGAGAGAGACAGACAGCGAAAAGCAACGAGAGGGAGAGAGACAGACAGCGAAAAGCAACGAGAGGGAGAGAGACAGACAGCGAAAAGCAACGAGAGGGAGAGAGACAGACAGCGAAAAGCAACGAGAGGGAGAGAGACAGACAGCGAAAAGCAACGAGAGGGAGAGAGACAGACAGCGAAAAGCAACGAGAGGGAGAGAGACAGACAGCGAAAAGCAACGAGAGGGAGAGAGACAGACAGCGAAAAGCAACGAGAGGGAGAGAGACAGACAGCGAAAAGCAACGAGAGGGAGAGAGACAGACAGCGAAAAGCAACGAGAGGGAGAGAGACAGACAGCGAAAAGCAACGAGAGGGAGAGAGACAGACAGCGAAAAGCAACGAGAGGGAGAGAGACAGACAGCGAAAAGCAACGAGAGGGAGAGAGACAGACAGCGAAAAGCAACGAGAGGGAGAGAGAGACAGCGAAAAGCAACGAGAGGGAGAGAGAGACAGCGAAAAGCAACGAGAGGGAGAGAGAGACAGCGAAAAGCAACGAGAGGGAGAGAGAGACAGCGAAAAGCAACGAGAGGGAGAGAGACAGAGACAGCGAAAAGCAACGAGAGGGAGAGAGACAGAGACAGCGAAAAGCAACGAGAGGGAGAGAGACAGAGACAGCGAAAAGCAACGAGAGGGAGAGAGAGAGAGACAGCGAAAAGCAACGAGAGGGAGAGAGAAAGAGACAGCGAAAAGCAACGAGAGGGAGAGAGAGAGACAGCGAAAAGCAACGAGAGGGAGAGAGAGAGAGACAGCGAAAAGCAACGAGAGGGAGGGAGAGAGAGACAGCGAAAAGCAACGAGAGGGAGGGAGAGAGAGACAGCGAAAAGCAACGAGATGGAGGGAGAGAGAGACAGCGAAAAGCAACGAGAGGGAGAGAGAGAGAGACAGCGAAAAGCAACGAGAGGGAGAGAGAGAGAGACAGCGAAAAGCAAGGAGAGGGAGAGAGAGAGAGACAGCGAAAAGCAAGGAGAGGGAGAGAGAGAGAGACAGCAAAAAGCAACGAGAGGGAGAGAGACAGACAGCGAAAAGCAACGAGAGGGAGAGAGAGAGACAGCGAAAAGCAACGAGAGGGAGAGAGAGAGACAGCGAAAAGCAACGAGAGGGAGAGAGAGAGAGACAGCGAAAAGCAACGAGAGGGAGAGAGAGAGAGACAGCGAAAAGCAACGAGAGGGAGAGAGAGAGAGACAGCGAAAAGCAACGAGAGGGAGAGAGAGAGAGACAGCGAAAAGCAACGAGAGGGAGAGAGAGAGAGACAGCGAAAAGCAACGAGAGGGAGAGAGACAGACAGCGAAAAGCAACGAGAGGGAGAGAGACAGACAGCGAAAAGCAACGAGAGGGAGAGAGACAGACAGCGAAAAGCAACGAGAGGGAGAGAGACAGACAGCGAAAAGCAACGAGAGGGAGAGAGACAGACAGCGAAAAGCAACGAGAGGGAGAGAGACAGACAGCGAAAAGCAACGAGAGGGAGAGAGACAGACAGCGAAAAGCAACGAGAGGGAGAGAGACAGACAGCTAAAAGCTACAAGAGGGAGAGAGACAGACAGCGAAAAGCAACGAGAGGGAGAGAGACAGACAGCGAAAAGCAACGAGAGGGAGAGAGACAGACAGCGAAAAGCAACGAGAGGGAGAGAGAGACAGCGAAAAGCAACGAGAGGGAGAGAGAGACAGCGAAAAGCAACGAGAGGGAGAGAGAGACAGCGAAAAGCAACGAGAGGGAGAGAGAGACAGCGAAAAGCAACGAGAGGGAGAGAGACAGAGACAGCGAAAAGCAACGAGAGGGAGAGAGACAGAGACAGCGAAAAGCAACGAGAGGGAGAGAGAGAGAGACAGCGAAAAGCAACGAGAGGGAGAGAGAGAGAGACAGCGAAAAGCAACGAGAGGGAGAGAGAGAGAGACAGCGAAAAGCAACGAGAAGTAGAGAGAGAGACAGCGAAAAGCAACGAGAGGGAGAGAGAGACAGCGAAAAGCAACGAGAGGGAGAGAGAGACAGCGAAAAGCAACGAGAGGGAGAGAGAGAGACAGCGAAAAGCAACGAGAGGGAGAGAGAGAGACAGCGAAAAGCAACGAGAGGGAGAGAGAGAGAGACAGCGAAAAGCAACGAGAGGGAGAGAGAGAGAGACAGAGAAAAGCAACGAGATGGAGAGAGAAAGAGACAGAGAAAAGCAACGAGATGGAGAGAGAAAGAGACAGCGAAAAGCAACGAGAGGGAGAGAGAGAGAGACAGCGAAAAGCAACGAGAGGGAGAGAGAGAGAGACAGCGAAAAGCAACGAGAGGGAGAGAGAGAGAGACAGCGAAAAGCAACGAGAGGGAGAGAGAGAGACTGCGAAAAGCAACGAGAGGGAGAGAGAGAGACTGCAGAAAGCAACGAGAGGGAGAGAGAGAGAGACAGCGAAAAGCAACGAGAGGGAGAGAGAGAGAGAGACAGCGAAAAGCAACGAGAGGGAGAGAGAGAGAGAGACAGCGAAAAGAAACGAGGGGGTAAGAGAGAGAGACAGCGAAAAGCAACGAGAGGGAGAGAGAGACAGCGAAAAGCAACGAGAGGGAGAGAGACAGCGAAACGCAACGAGAGGGAGGGAGAGAGAGAGACAGCGAAAAGCAACGAGAGGGAGAGAGAGAGAGACAGCGAAAAGCAACGAGAGGGAGAGAGAGAGAGACAGCGAAAAGCAACGAGAGGGAGAGAGAGAGACAGCGAAAAGCAACGAGAGGGAGAGAGAGAGACAGCGAAAAGCAACGAGAGGGAGAGAGAGAGAGACAGCGAAAAGCAACGAGAGGGAGAGAGAGAGACAGCGAAAAGCAACGAGAGGGAGAGAGAGAGAGACAGCGAAAAGCAACGAGAGGGAGGGAGAGAGAGACAGCGAAAAGCAACGAGAGGGAGGGAGAGAGAGACAGCGAAAAGCAACGAGATGGAGGGAGAGAGAGACAGCGAAAAGCAACGAGAGGGAGAGAGAGAGAGACAGCGAAAAGCAACGAGAGGGAGAGAGAGAGAGACAGCGAAAAGCAAGGAGAGGGAGAGAGAGAGAGACAGCGAAAAGCAAGGAGAGGGAGAGAGAGAGAGACAGCAAAAAGCAACGAGAGGGAGAGAGACAGACAGCGAAAAGCAACGAGAGGGAGAGAGAGGCAGCGAAAAGCAACGAGAGGGAGAGAGAGACAGCGAAAAGCAACGAGAGGGAGAGAGAGAGAGACAGCGAAAAGCAACGAGAGGGAGAGAGAGAGAGACAGCGAAAAGCAACGAGAGGGAGAGAGAGAGACAGCGAAAAGCAACGAGAGGGAGAGAGAGAGAGACAGCGAAAAGCAACGAGAGGGAGAGCGAGTGAGACAGCGAAAAGCAACGAGAGGGAGAGAGAGAGAGACAGCGAAAAGCAACGAGAGGGAGAGAGAGAGAGACAGCGAAAAGCAACGAGAGGGAGAGAGAGAGAGACAGCGAAAAGCAACGAGAGGGAGAGAGAGAGAGACAGCGAAAAGCAACGAGAGGGAGAGAGACAGACAGCGAAAAGCAACGAGAGGGAGAGAGACAGACAGCGAAAAGCAACGAGAGGGAGAGAGACAGACAGCGAAAAGCAACGAGAGGGAGAGAGACAGACAGCGAAAAGCAACGAGAGGGAGAGAGACAGACAGCGAAAAGCAACGAGAGGGAGAGAGACAGACAGCGAAAAGCAACGAGAGGGAGAGAGACAGACAGCGAAAAGCAACGAGAGGGAGAGAGACAGACAGCGAAAAGCAACGAGAGGGAGAGAGACAGACAGCGAAAAGCAACGAGAGGGAGAGAGACAGACAGCGAAAAGCAACGAGAGGGAGAGAGACAGACAGCGAAAAGCAACGAGAGGGAGAGAGACAGACAGCGAAAAGCAACGAGAGGGAGAGAGACAGACAGCGAAAAGCAACGAGAGGGAGAGAGACAGACAGCGAAAAGCAACGAGAGGGAGAGAGAGACAGCGAAAAGCAACGAGAGGGAGAGATAGACAGCGAAAAGCAACGAGAGGGAGAGAGAGACAGCGAAAAGCAACGAGAGGGAGAGAGAGACAGCGAAAAGCAACGAGAGGGAGAGAGAGACAGCGAAAAGCAACGAGAGGGAGAGAGAGAGAGACAGCGAAAAGCAACGAGAGGGAGAGAGACAGAGACAGCGAAAAGCAACGAGAGGGAGAGAGAGAGAGACAGCGAAAAGCAACGAGAGGGAGAGAGAGAGAGACAGCGAAAAGCAACGAGAGGGAGAGAGAGAGACAGCGAAAAGCAACGAGAGGGAGAGAGAGAGAGACAGCGAAAAGCAACGAGAGGGAGGGAGAGAGAGACAGCGAAAAGCAACGAGAGGGAGGGAGAGAGAGACAGCGAAAAGCAACGAGATGGAGGGAGAGAGAGACAGCGAAAAGCAACGAGAGGGAGAGAGAGAGAGACAGCGAAAAGCAACGAGAGGGAGAGAGAGAGAGACAGCGAAAAGCAACGAGAGGGAGAGAGACAGACAGCGAAAAGCAACGAGAGGGAGAGAGACAGACAGCGAAAAGCAACGAGAGGGAGAGAGACAGACAGCGAAAAGCAACGAGAGGGAGAGAGACAGACAGCGAAAAGCAACGAGAGGGAGAGAGACAGACAGCGAAAAGCAACGAGAGGGAGAGAGACAGACAGCGAAAAGCAACGAGAGGGAGAGAGACAGACAGCGAAAAGCAACGAGAGGGAGAGAGACAGACAGCGAAAAGCAACGAGAGGGAGAGAGACAGACAGCGAAAAGCAACGAGAGGGAGAGAGACAGACAGCGAAAAGCAACGAGAGGGAGAGAGACAGACAGCGAAAAGCAACGAGAGGGAGAGAGACAGACAGCGAAAAGCAACGAGAGGGAGAGAGACAGACAGCGAAAAGCAACGAGAGGGAGAGAGACAGACAGCGAAAAGCAACGAGAGGGAGAGAGAGACAGCGAAAAGCAACGAGAGGGAGAGAGAGACAGCGAAAAGCAACGAGAGGGAGAGAGAGACAGCGAAAAGCAACGAGAGGGAGAGAGAGACAGCGAAAAGCAACGAGAGGGAGAGAGACAGAGACAGCGAAAAGCAACGAGAGGGAGAGAGACAGAGACAGCGAAAAGCAACGAGAGGGAGAGAGACAGAGACAGCGAAAAGCAACGAGAGGGAGAGAGAGAGAGACAGCGAAAAGCAACGAGAGGGAGAGAGAAAGAGACAGCGAAAAGCAACGAGAGGGAGAGAGAGAGACAGCGAAAAGCAACGAGAGGGAGAGAGAGAGAGACAGCGAAAAGCAACGAGAGGGAGGGAGAGAGAGACAGCGAAAAGCAACGAGAGGGAGGGAGAGAGAGACAGCGAAAAGCAACGAGATGGAGGGAGAGAGAGACAGCGAAAAGCAACGAGAGGGAGAGAGAGAGAGACAGCGAAAAGCAACGAGAGGGAGAGAGAGAGAGACAGCGAAAAGCAAGGAGAGGGAGAGAGAGAGAGACAGCGAAAAGCAAGGAGAGGGAGAGAGAGAGAGACAGCAAAAAGCAACGAGAGGGAGAGAGACAGACAGCGAAAAGCAACGAGAGGGAGAGAGAGAGACAGCGAAAAGCAACGAGAGGGAGAGAGAGAGACAGCGAAAAGCAACGAGAGGGAGAGAGAGAGAGACAGCGAAAAGCAACGAGAGGGAGAGAGAGAGAGACAGCGAAAAGCAACGAGAGGGAGAGAGAGAGAGACAGCGAAAAGCAACGAGAGGGAGAGAGAGAGAGACAGCGAAAAGCAACGAGAGGGAGAGAGAGAGAGACAGCGAAAAGCAACGAGAGGGAGAGAGACAGACAGCGAAAAGCAACGAGAGGGAGAGAGACAGACAGCGAAAAGCAACGAGAGGGAGAGAGACAGACAGCGAAAAGCAACGAGAGGGAGAGAGACAGACAGCGAAAAGCAACGAGAGGGAGAGAGACAGACAGCGAAAAGCAACGAGAGGGAGAGAGACAGACAGCGAAAAGCAACGAGAGGGAGAGAGACAGACAGCTAAAAGCTACAAGAGGGAGAGAGACAGACAGCGAAAAGCAACGAGAGGGAGAGAGACAGACAGCGAAAAGCAACGAGAGGGAGAGAGACAGACAGCGAAAAGCAACGAGAGGGAGAGAGAGACAGCGAAAAGCAACGAGAGGGAGAGAGAGACAGCGAAAAGCAACGAGAGGGAGAGAGAGACAGCGAAAAGCAACGAGAGGGAGAGAGAGACAGCGAAAAGCAACGAGAGGGAGAGAGACAGAGACAGCGAAAAGCAACGAGAGGGAGAGAGACAGAGACAGCGAAAAGCAACGAGAGGGAGAGAGAGAGAGACAGCGAAAAGCAACGAGAGGGAGAGAGAGAGAGACAGCGAAAAGCAACGAGAGGGAGAGAGAGAGAGACAGCGAAAAGCAACGAGAAGTAGAGAGAGAGACAGCGAAAAGCAACGAGAGGGAGAGAGAGACAGCGAAAAGCAACGAGAGGGAGAGAGAGACAGCGAAAAGCAACGAGAGGGAGAGAGAGAGACAGCGAAAAGCAACGAGAGGGAGAGAGAGAGACAGCGAAAAGCAACGAGAGGGAGAGAGAGAGAGACAGCGAAAAGCAACGAGAGGGAGAGAGAGAGAGACAGAGAAAAGCAACGAGATGGAGAGAGAAAGAGACAGAGAAAAGCAACGAGATGGAGAGAGAAAGAGACAGCGAAAAGCAACGAGAGGGAGAGAGAGAGAGACAGCGAAAAGCAACGAGAGGGAGAGAGAGAGAGACAGCGAAAAGCAACGAGAGGGAGAGAGAGAGAGACAGCGAAAAGCAACGAGAGGGAGAGAGAGAGACTGCGAAAAGCAACGAGAGGGAGAGAGAGAGACTGCAGAAAGCAACGAGAGGGAGAGAGAGAGAGACAGCGAAAAGCAACGAGAGGGAGAGAGAGAGAGAGACAGCGAAAAGCAACGAGAGGGAGAGAGAGAGAGAGACAGCGAAAAGAAACGAGGGGGTAAGAGAGAGAGACAGCGAAAAGCAACGAGAGGGAGAGAGAGACAGCGAAAAGCAACGAGAGGGAGAGAGACAGCGAAACGCAACGAGAGGGAGGGAGAGAGAGAGACAGCGAAAAGCAACGAGAGGGAGAGAGAGAGAGACAGCGAAAAGCAACGAGAGGGAGAGAGAGAGAGACAGCGAAAAGCAACGAGAGGGAGAGAGAGAGACAGCGAAAAGCAACGAGAGGGAGAGAGAGAGACAGCGAAAAGCAACGAGAGGGAGAGAGAGAGAGACAGCGAAAAGCAACGAGAGGGAGAGAGAGAGACAGCGAAAAGCAACGAGAGGGAGAGAGAGAGAGACAGCGAAAAGCAACGAGAGGGAGGGAGAGAGAGACAGCGAAAAGCAACGAGAGGGAGGGAGAGAGAGACAGCGAAAAGCAACGAGATGGAGGGAGAGAGAGACAGCGAAAAGCAACGAGAGGGAGAGAGAGAGAGACAGCGAAAAGCAACGAGAGGGAGAGAGAGAGAGACAGCGAAAAGCAAGGAGAGGGAGAGAGAGAGAGACAGCGAAAAGCAAGGAGAGGGAGAGAGAGAGAGACAGCAAAAAGCAACGAGAGGGAGAGAGACAGACAGCGAAAAGCAACGAGAGGGAGAGAGAGGCAGCGAAAAGCAACGAGAGGGAGAGAGAGACAGCGAAAAGCAACGAGAGGGAGAGAGAGAGAGACAGCGAAAAGCAACGAGAGGGAGAGAGAGAGAGACAGCGAAAAGCAACGAGAGGGAGAGAGAGAGACAGCGAAAAGCAACGAGAGGGAGAGAGAGAGAGACAGCGAAAAGCAACGAGAGGGAGAGCGAGTGAGACAGCGAAAAGCAACGAGAGGGAGAGAGAGAGAGACAGCGAAAAGCAACGAGAGGGAGAGAGAGAGAGACAGCGAAAAGCAACGAGAGGGAGAGAGAGAGAGACAGCGAAAAGCAACGAGAGGGAGAGAGAGAGAGACAGCGAAAAGCAACGAGAGGGAGAGAGACAGACAGCGAAAAGCAACGAGAGGGAGAGAGACAGACAGCGAAAAGCAACGAGAGGGAGAGAGACAGACAGCGAAAAGCAACGAGAGGGAGAGAGACAGACAGCGAAAAGCAACGAGAGGGAGAGAGACAGACAGCGAAAAGCAACGAGAGGGAGAGAGACAGACAGCGAAAAGCAACGAGAGGGAGAGAGACAGACAGCGAAAAGCAACGAGAGGGAGAGAGACAGACAGCGAAAAGCAACGAGAGGGAGAGAGACAGACAGCGAAAAGCAACGAGAGGGAGAGAGACAGACAGCGAAAAGCAACGAGAGGGAGAGAGACAGACAGCGAAAAGCAACGAGAGGGAGAGAGACAGACAGCGAAAAGCAACGAGAGGGAGAGAGACAGACAGCGAAAAGCAACGAGAGGGAGAGAGAGACAGCGAAAAGCAACGAGAGGGAGAGATAGACAGCGAAAAGCAACGAGAGGGAGAGAGAGACAGCGAAAAGCAACGAGAGGGAGAGAGAGACAGCGAAAAGCAACGAGAGGGAGAGAGAGACAGCGAAAAGCAACGAGAGGGAGAGAGAGAGAGACAGCGAAAAGCAACGAGAGGGAGAGAGACAGAGACAGCGAAAAGCAACGAGAGGGAGAGAGAGAGAGACAGCGAAAAGCAACGAGAGGGAGAGAGAGAGAGACAGCGAAAAGCAACGAGAGGGAGAGAGAGAGACAGCGAAAAGCAACGAGAGGGAGAGAGAGAGAGACAGCGAAAAGCAACGAGAGGGAGGGAGAGAGAGACAGCGAAAAGCAACGAGAGGGAGGGAGAGAGAGACAGCGAAAAGCAACGAGATGGAGGGAGAGAGAGACAGCGAAAAGCAACGAGAGGGAGAGAGAGAGAGACAGCGAAAAGCAACGAGAGGGAGAGAGAGAGAGACAGCGAAAAGCAAGGAGAGGGAGAGAGAGAGAGACAGCGAAAAGCAACGAGAGGGAGAGAGAGAGAGACAGCAAAAAGCAACGAGAGGGAGAGAGACAGACAGCGAAAAGCAACGAGAGGGAGAGAGAGGCAGCGAAAAGCAACGAGAGGGAGAGAGAGACAGCGAAAAGCAACGAGAGGGAAAGAGAGACAGCGAAAAGCAACGAGAGGGAAAGAGAGACAGCGAAAAGCAACGAGAGGGAGAGAGAGAGAGACAGCGAAAAGCAACGAGAGGGAGAGAGAGAGACAGCGAAAAGCAACGAGAGGGAGAGAGAGAGAGACAGCGAAAAGCAACGAGAGGGAGAGAGAGAGAGACAGCGAAAAGCAACGAGAGGGAGAGAGAGAGAGACAGCGAAAAGCAACGAGAGGGAGAGAGAGAGAGACAGCGAAAAGCAACGAGAGGGAGAGAGAGAGAGACAGCGAAAAGCAAGGAGAGGGAGAGAGAGAGAGACAGCGAAAAGCAACGAGAGGGAGAGAGAGAGAGACAGCAAAAAGCAACGAGAGGGAGAGAGACAGACAGCGAAAAGCAACGAGAGGGAGAGAGAGGCAGCGAAAAGCAACGAGAGGGAGAGAGAGGCAGCGAAAAGCAACGAGAGGGAGAGAGAGACAGCGAAAAGCAACGAGAGGGAAAGAGAGACAGCGAAAAGCAACGAGAGGGAAAGAGAGACAGCGAAAAGCAACGAGAGGGAGAGAGAGAGAGACAGCGAAAAGCAACGAGAGGGAGAGAGAGAGACAGCGAAAAGCAACGAGAGGGAGAGAGAGAGACAGCGAAAAGCAACGAGAGGGAGAGAGAGAGAGACAGCGAAAAGCAACGAGAGGGAGAGAGAGAGAGACAGCGAAAAGCAACGAGAGGGAGAGAGAGAGAGACAGCGAAAAGCAACGAGAGGGAGAGAGAGAGAGACAGCGAAAAGCAACGAGAGGGAGAGAGAGAGAGACAGCGAAAAGCAACGAGAGGGAGAGAGAGAGAGACAGCGAAAAGCAACGAGAGGGAGAGAGAGAGAGACAGCGAAAAGCAACGAGAGGGAGAGAGACAGACAGCGAAAAGCAACGAGAGGGAGAGAGACAGACAGCGAAAAGCAACGAGAGGGAGAGAGACAGACAGCGAAAAGCAACGAGAGGGAGAGAGACAGACAGCGAAAAGCAACGAGAGGGAGAGAGACAGACAGCGAAAAGCAACGAGAGGGAGAGAGACAGACAGCGAAAAGCAACGAGAGGGAGAGAGACAGACAGCGAAAAGCAACGAGAGGGAGAGAGACAGACAGCGAAAAGCAACGAGAGGGAGAGAGACAGACAGCGAAAAGCAACGAGAGGGAGAGAGACAGACAGCGAAAAGCAACGAGAGGGAGAGAGACAGACAGCGAAAAGCAACGAGAGGGAGAGAGACAGACAGCGAAAAGCAACGAGAGGGAGAGAGAGACAGCGAAAAGCAACGAGAGGGAGAGAGAGACAGCGAAAAGCAACGAGAGGGAGAGAGAGACAGCGAAAAGCAACGAGAGGGAGAGAGAGACAGCGAAAAGCAATGAGAGGGAGAGAGACAGAGACAGCGAAAAGCAACGAGAGGGAGAGAGAGAGAGACAGCGAAAAGCAACGAGAGGGAGAGAGAGAGAGACAGCGAAAAGCAACGAGAGGGAGAGAGAGAGAGACAGCGAAAAGCAACGAGAAGTAGAGAGAGAGACAGCGAAAAGCAACGAGAGGGAGAGAGAGACAGCGAAAAGCAACGAGAGGGAGAGAGAGACAGCGAAAAGCAACGAGAGGGAGAGAGAGACAGCGAAAAGCAACGAGAGGGAGAGAGAGAGACAACGAAAAGCAACGAGAGGGAGAGAGAGAGACAGCGAAAAGCAACGAGAGGGAGAGAGAGAGAGACAGCGAAAAGCAACGAGAAGTAGAGAGAGAGACAGCGAAAAGCAACGAGAGGGAGAGAGAGACAGCGAAAAGCAACGAGAGGGAGAGAGAGACAGCGAAAAGCAACGAGAGGGAGAGAGAGACTGCGAAAAGCAACGAGAGGGAGAGAGAGACTGCGAAAAGCAACGAGAGGGAGAGAGAGACTGAGAAAAGCAACGAGAGGGAGAGAGAGACTGAGAAAAGCAAGAGAGGGAGAGAGAGACTGAGAAAAGCAAGAGAGGGAGAGAGAGACTGCGAAAAGCAGCGAGGGAGAGAGAGAGACAGCGAAAAGCAGCGAGGGAGAGAGAGAGACAGCGAAAAGCAGCGAGGGAGAGAGAGAGACAGCGAAAAGCAGCGAGGGAGAGAGAGAGAGAGCGAAAAGCAGCGAGGGAGAGAGAGAGAGAGCGAAAAGCAGCGAGGGAGAGAGAGAGAGAGAGCGAAAAGCAGCGAGGGAGAGAGAGAGAGAGAGCGAAAAGCAGCGAGGGAGAGAGAGAGAGAGAGCGAAAAGCAGCGAGGGAGAGAGAGAGAGAGAGCGAAAAGCAGCGAGGGAGAGAGAGCGAAAAGCAGCGAGGGAGAGAGAGAGACAGCGAAAAGCAACGAGAGGGAGAGAGAGACTGCGAAAAGCAGCAAGGGAGAGAGAGAGAGACTGCGAAAAGCAGCAAGGGAGAGAGAGAGAGACAGCGAAAAGCAGCGAGGGAAAGAGAGAAAGCGAAAAGCAGCGAGGGAGAGAGAGAGAGAGCGAAAAGCAGCGAGGGAGAGAGAGAGACAGCGAAAAGCAGCGAGGGAGAGAGAGAGACAGAGAAAAGCAGCGAGGGAGAAAGAGAGAGCCAGCAAAAAGCAGCGAAGGAGAGAGAGAGAAAGCGAAAAGCAGCGAAGGAGAGCGAGAAAGCGAAAAGCAGCGAGGGAGAGAGAGAAAGCGAAAAGCAGGGAGGGAGAGAGAGAAAGCGAAAAGCAGGGAGGGAGAGAGAGAAAGCGAAAAGCAGGGAGGGAGAGAGAGAAAGCGAAAAGCAGCGAGGGAGAGAGAGAAAGCGAAAAGCAGCGAGGGAGAGAGAGAAAGCGAAAAGCAGCGAGGGAGAGAGAGAAAGCGAAAAGCAGCGAGGGAGAGAGAGAAAGCGAAAAGCAGCGAGGGAGAGAGAGAAAGCGAAAAGCAGCGAGGGAGAGAGAGACAGCGAAAAGCAGCGAGGGAGAGAGAGACAGCGAAAAGCAGCGAGGGAGAGAGAGAAAGCGAAAAGCAGCGAGGGAGAGAGAGAAAGCGAAAAGCAGCGAGGGAGAGAGAGAAAGTGAAAAGCAGCGAGGGAGAGAGAGACAGCGAAAAGCAGCTAGGGAGAGAGAGACAGCGAAAAGCAGCCAGGGAGAGAGAGACAGCGAAAAGCAGCGAGGGAGAGAGAGACAGCGAAAAGCAGCTAGGGAGAGAAGGACAGCGAAAAGCAGCGAGGGAGAGAAGGACAGCGAAAAGCAGCGAGGGAGAGAGAGACAGCGAAAAGCAGTGAGGGGGAGAGAGAGACAGCGAAAAGCAGCGTGGGAGAGAGAGACAGCGAAAAGCAGCGAGGGAGAGAGAGACAGCGAAAAGCAGCAAGGGAGAGAGAGGCAGCGAAGAGCAACGAGACAGAGAGAGGCAGCGAAGAGCAATGAGGCAGAGAGAGGCAGCGAAGAGCAATGAGGCAGAGAGAGGCAGCGAAGAGCAATGAGGAGAGAGACAGGCAGCGAAAAGCAACGAGACAGAGAGAGGCAGTGAAGAGCAACAAGAGAGAGAGAGCCAGTGAAGAGCAACAAGAGAGAGAGAGCCAGTGAAGAGCAACAAGAGAGAGAGGCAGTGAAGAGCAACAAGAGAGAGAGGCAGTGAAGAGCAACAAGAGAGAGAGAGAGAGAGAGACAGCGAAGAGTACCCAGTGATAGAGAAACAGGTAAAACAACGAATGAGTGAGAGAGGAGAACAACGAAAGGCTTACAGAGAGAGAGAGAGAGAGAGAGAGAGAGGAAAAGAGAGAGAGAGAGAGAGGAAGAGAGAGAGTATATTCAATGAAAAGCGATGAATGTTAGTAAAAAAGAGCAGAAGTAGGACATTGATTACAGGCAAATAAGTACAAGTCATCTGTCAGCATCCAATCTATTAACTGAATTTCGTTGTATTTCTCTACGTTTCCTCCTCATCAGTTGCATAATGTTGCGCTGGTATTTATGTTTGCTAATTGATTCCTTTATGGTGTTTTCTTGTGCAAAACAATCATCTTATGTTTATTAGGTGAAAAGTTTTTTTTGATTTTTAGACAATAGTGATCTTATCTGTTTGGAGGTTATTTTAAACGAGGAAGGGAAATTATGATGATAACCAGAAGTTTAATGACAATTTAGTTAAACGGAAGTAAAAATTAATAGATTAAAGTAAAACGGTACACTTTTGAATATCAATCTTTATTTAAAAACAACTTATCACAGGATAAATTGTCATTTTATGAACGAAGTGCAAAAACTGGAATGTGGTTACAGAATTGGGGGAGGGGGAGAGAAATAAAGCCATTAGCAGAGATGAGGGTGATAGAGAATATAGATGCGGATTGAGGGAATAAACGAGAGAGAGAGAGAGAGAGAGAGAGAGAGAGAGAGAGAGAGGGGGGGGAATATACATAGGAGGGGGAATGTACATGGGAGGGGGGATTGAGAATACAAATGGGACTGAACATAGAGAATAAAGATGGAATGGGTTGTAGAAAATATCAAGATAGAAAACAGTGAAAACACAGAGAGGAAAAGTGGAAAAAAAAAAAAAAAAAAAAAAAGGAATGAGTGGGAGAATAAAAGAAAAGAATAAAGAAGAGAGAAGAGGAATTAGAAATTCGAAGTATAAGGAGTAAGAAAGGGAGGTAAAGTCGGACAAAGAGAAGTATGTGAACCGAGGAGAAAACGAATATTCTGTAGACTTCTTTTGACCTGCCATCGCTTTCCAGTTATAAATTGGATGAGGCAAATAAAGCCATTAGCAAGGAGTCTATATATGATTTTGCATGAAAAATAACTTGTTTGAAAGGCAGAGTTTGACCTGACAATACAAGAGCATGCGGTTCCCATCATACGAGTTCGTTTGGAGACACAAGATCTGCATCACACATGAAAAAGCGTGCGCGTAAGAAAGAGCATACTGGGACACTAAAAGGAGACGGAACAGATGAGCATGAAGGAGAAAGGACACACAAGCTGAGAGAGAGAGAGAGAGAGAGAGAGAGAGAGAGAGAGAGAGAGAGAGAGAGAGAGAGAATGATTAACCTTGGGCAGTTAATATCACAGTACACACAGCTCACACCTCCTTTGTATCAGTTCTCTTTGGCTTGGCAAGACTTAAAATAAGCCACACTTGCGATTAGCAGAAATGAACAGTTTCTTAACTGGTGTTGACAGACATGCAATCATTTGTTTCCCACATTTTTAGTCTGTCTCTATTAATGCAATTCTAACGTTTCTTTTTATGTTTTTTTTTATTTTTTATTGGAGGGCTGGGGGGGGGGTAAATTGTGGAAGAAAGAAAATCCAACTAACATGGAAAGTAAAAAAAATAGAATATAAAAGAAAACATAAAAGGAAAGAAAAAAAAAAACACCAATGACTGTAGAAAAGCATATAAAAATGAATAGGATGGATAGAAATAATGGAGAAATAAAAATAGCTGAGAAGGACAAAAAGAAGAAATGAAAAAAAAAAACTGAAATAAAAGAATGAAAAAAAAAATGAAAAAGAAAAAAGAATAAAAAAGAAGCAAAAAAGGAAAAAATAAAAAAGGAAAAAATAAAAAAGGAAAAGAATGAAAAGGGAAAAGAATAAAAATGAAAAATGGAAACGAATAAAAATGGAAAAGGAAAGGGAAAAGAATAAGGAAAAAGAATAAAAAGGAAAAACGACGAAAAGAAAAAAGGAATAAAAAGGAAAAAACAAAGGATAAAATAAAAAAGGAAAAATGAAAAAATAAAAAGAAAAAATGAAAAGGAAAAAGAATGAAAGATGAAATTGAAGGAAAAGATAAAAACGAATGAAGATAAAACTAAAAAGAAAAGAAATACAAAGAAGAAATACAAATAAAAAAGGAAGGATACATAAAAAGAAAGAAACATAAAAAGAAGAAATAAAGATAAAAAAGAAGGAAAGGTTCAGGCAAATTGAGAAAGAAAGATAGAAATGAATGAAAGATAGGATAGATAAGATGAAAGAATACATAGAAAAGAAAAAGAGGAAAAAGTGGGGAAAAAATAAAAGAAATAAAAAATAAAATTTCTTTAATAAAACGTTGTGAATATAACAATCACAATGATGAAAAACTGAATTTTGTCAATCTACATAGTTCAATAAATAGTACCCAAGATAAGAAACAACAAAGTTATGTAATATTCAAGCAAATTTTATTTTAAATATGACAGAAATCGATCTATATCTATTATATACAGAAAAGTGACCTTGTCTGTGTGAGGAACAGTCTCTACCAAACTCCTGTCAATTTTTGGTCTGCAAACTTGAAACTTGATATATAAGGGATTTGGACCCATGGAACAAATTCAATTGAGTTTTTACCCGGTAAAAATGGATACTAATGGGTCAAAAGTGAAAAATAAAGTAGAATGTAGCAGGTGTAAGTAGAGTAAACGTGTTACTTCTATGCATATGCAAAATATAGATTTATACATTAAAGCCGGTTAATTTTTATAGGCTTCTCATCTATTTTTCGTAAGCTTAAACAGTAATGAATAAGGAAGAGCTACATGTTTTGGTTTCAATTTTAGCTGATAGTACCAAAGTCATATTTTGTTTACTTTTGAAATCACTACAATATATTGGGTACAATATAATAATCAATACAGAATTGGCTCTATAATAATAAATTCAAAATCTGCAATTATAATCAAAATATATTTAAGCGTATTTTACAACCGAGCAATACCAGGTGGTCTGCTAGTATATGTATATAAAAGTGACCTTGTCTGTATGTGTGTTGGCAGGCATAAGTCGATTTAATTTGTACATGCACAAATATACATTTATGTTTAACTGCATTAATTTTGAAAGTTTTTATGTGTCCTTAGGTCATATGGTACTGAATACCGCTAAAGAGCTAAATGTTTTGATTTCGATTTCAGCTGATGTCACCCAAGTCATAGATATCTTTTTTTTTTTTTTAAACTTTTGAATCAATAGAGAAATGTCTCTATAATAATAAATACAAAATATGCATAAACTAAATTATTAAATTCAACTATATTTTATGACTAGGCAATGCAGGGCGCGTTGCTAGTTATAATAGAAAAATGCGGTTTTCAGGTTTTACTTTTGTTGCCGCCATTTTGAAAATATGGCTCATGTGGAGTATCGCATTATTATAACTTTATTTGCTTTAAAAGAGTGCAGATTAAACAATGACAGGCATAAAAATTGTATACAAAGAGAAGTCTCCATGTAAATCCACATTGTGTCAAACTGAAGAATTGGGGGAAAAAAAAAAGGGTCAAGTTTTGGTTAATACAACTAGTTAAAAATCAGCAGAAATTGCAGATAAAAAGAAAAAAATATGAACAGAAAATTAGAGAAACAAAAGGTAAAAAAAAAAAAAGTGTTTTGACTTATAGTTTTAAAATAATAAATAACACTTCTACTTATTGTAGATTGTTCAGGAGGTGTGAGAAAAGTAAAAATTTTCAGCCTACACAATCATATACGGTATCCTAAACTAATTTGGTACACGCATTTTTTATGTACTTTTATATAAGACTAGCCTGGGTGCCCGGTGTTTGAAGGTGTGTGTTGAGCAAAAAAAAAAAAAATAAATAAATAAAATACAGTGGTAGTAGGCAGGCAGGTTCGAACCCGTACTGTGAAAGAGGAAAAGAATGAAAAAAAAAGTGACGTGTTTGCTGTTGCATCCATCACCAAACCGGAAGGTATGTAGGTTTAAATTAAGGCTAGACAATCGAAAAGAGGGGATGACTTGAATATCGGTGAAAAAAGTGATCCCTTCCTGTATAAAAGTGCCCAGTGAAGGAATTAATGTTTTGGGTCAATTTTTCGATATTTGTCGTCTGAAGGGTTGAGCTTCAAAACGATATCTTGTTAAAATTTGTTGCCTCTATTGAAAGTTTTAGACATACATATATACATACATACATTAAAACAGACAGGTGAGATTTATATGATAGATGAAATCTCACTGTCAGAATACATTTTTGAGGCAAAAAGGTAGTCATCGGAGTAGTGTTATGTTGTTCAAAAGTCTACAATAAAAATGAGTTCTGGCACCATTCATAAACGAAAATCATCTTCATTGTTTAGTGCAGAAACAACAACGTAACAAAAATATTTTTTGATGCAGGAAAGGAACAATAATGTACAATTTCTGTAACGAATGAATAACAATTAAGAGTGAATATGCAAACGAACTTCTCTTTGAGTGGAGGATAAAAAAGGTTGAAATTTCCAGATGTGCCATTCTGGCCACTTCCGATCAATACGGCACCAATTTATTCTACAAGAACTTCACAAGAAATTATTGTAACATGTGGCATCACCAATTTTCTGCATTCTTTCTAAAACCTGTTCCATTACAGCGAGTAATTTTTATTTAATTGCATCAAGAAACATTTGAGATTTCACCACTGATCAACAGCAGATGATTTGACGGATTGTCTTCTGAATAATTTATCGTTACTTGAAGAGTCGGTTTTTTGTGGCTGCTTCCAATGATTTTGTAAAACGTTGGCAAAGAAGCATGTAGCAAATAAAGATGAGATACTGAAAAATAATTTCTAACATGCTTCTCTTCTGCATGTTTTAAAATAAAATTTGATTGAATATTCTAAGTTCAAACCAAATAAATAACGCCCAGTGTGAACTGGTTTGTAATTTCAGGTAATATTTTTTTCATATAGAGATATCAATTTCAACCCCAGATTTAGAAACTATAAACTTTCACCCCTTTTTAACCAGTTTTTCACAATTCAAACTGAGCTCTTTATAACTAACCAGATACTGAAACATATCAATCATTTTTTTTAGTTTTACTAATTATGTAGAACAAATTATGGTACAACAAATGTATGACAAAGCACGACAACTGCTCCTGCTGTTTCTCTATTTGTGTGATATTTAAGCATGTCATAGTCACTCTAGTTCCTGCTAGATCACTGAAGTTAAGCATCGTTGATTCTATTCAGAATTAAAATGGGCGACTATTTGGGAATACAAAGTGCTGTATGTGCTTTCTGCTTATCTCAGCATTATTTCGAGTCATCCTGGACTTCTTAACTATCTTTAAATATTATATTCTTTACATCTCTCTAAAAATATTACTAAACACAGCATTAACTTATATCAATGGTTTCCAACGATATTTTGGTCCGCAACTCTTAAGAAATTTACCTCAAACCTCACACCCCTTACAATTTCTGAACTCACGGTTAAATACATGATTGGATTAAATCTATTCAGCCATGTATTTAATAGCCACTTAATTTCTCTATGCAGAAAAGTGACTTTATTTCTACGTGTATGGAACGGCCTCTACTAAACTACTGTCAATTACTGGTATACAGAATTCAAACTTGGTATATAAGGAACTCTAACCTGTGGAACAAATTCGATTTGGTTTCAGCAAAAAAAATAAATAAATAAATAAATAAAATAAGAGCGCAAAATTTAAAAAATTGAACTTTGGCAAGTATAAGGCAAGTTAGAATGCTCTTCTACGCATGTGTAAATATACATTTATATGTTAAAGTTGGTTAATTTTTAGTTTCAAATGTAAGCGTATTTTACGACCGGGCAACATTAGGTAGTCTGCTAGTAACAGTACAAATGACAAAATTGAAAGCAAGAAGTTAGTAGATTGAAAAAAAAAAAAAAGTAACACAAAAGAATAACATATAACCAATACACTATTTTTTTTTTCATCTAAACTTTTCTTGCACATCCTGAAATATCATCTCACATCCCAAGTTGGGAACCCTTGACTTATATATTTAAAAGCTCCCTTTTCCAAAGGACAGCTTCATAATACAATATTTAACATTTATTATAGATAAAGGAATTAAGCCAAAAATACTTCAGGGTAAACTATACTGACATGGTGAAAACTGTATGAAAATATAACATACATGGCTGAAATTAAGTATTGAGAAAACGTTTAAAGGCATCAAATTTTTTATAATAACATTATTGGCTACCTATATACATACATGTTTCTGCTGAAATTCCTTTAGAGAAACAAGGGGCTGAAGACAATGCTACTCAAAAGGAGTTGGAGCAGAAACATGTATGCACATGTGGCCAATAATGTTTATATATATAAATATATAATCAAATATTATCTTGACATCGAGACAAGCTTGCTTTATCTTTAAAACTCATCAGTTTAGATTTAACAACTACCGACATGATTGTCGAGCCCTCTTTAACTTAAACTAATGCAACAAGCCGACACTCATAAAAAAACTAACAAAAAGGTTATATATTACAATTTGAAATAGTAAATAAGAAAAATTTTACATCTTTCAATATGTGAAATTATGTCAATTGAATCTTAAATGTTGGAACTAAACAGGATTTAAGTTAACAAATCAAACTTTTATTTTGACTAGCTTATTTGCTATTGTTGTATTATGATATAGGCAATAAACTTACATACTTCACTAGAATTTATTAAAAAAAATAATTTAGTACAGCAGTTTGTTAAAATGAAGAGATTATTCAATAAAACCTTAAAAAGAACAAATCAATTTTAAGTAATAGCTCTTATTTTTTTTTTTTCAGTAAGAGTGAACATTTCATATTTGTTTCAGTAACTTAGTTACTAATATTAACAAAAAAAAAAAAAAAAAATCCATACCTAACGGATCCTGAACAATGTCAAGTTAGTACAGCAAGTTATTTATGTGTGAAGACTCATACTGAGTAAATAATACTGGTTTCATCATCTTAATTGCTGGTATTTTCACATTTCTGGCATGGTACTTACTAGCCCTTTCTGATTGCCATTTGATAACTTTATTCAGCATCAAATATCCCAAAGGTGACTGATATGCTATAAAACAAACCAAACTAAACCAAACCGGTTCCACTTCCTTTTTGTGATAGCCATTAACATTTGGAAATCTGGAAGGGAGTCCTTCATTTAATCCCTTGTTCTCATGTGTGCTACCTATTTTTGATATCTAGTATCAAATATTTTTTTCTTATGTTTCTTCACCTTCGATTGAACTCACAACTCTAAAGGAATGAAATATAGAAAAAACGAAAATCATTTACTCAAGTAAATAAATCAAATAAAAGATTCAATTTAAAATTCTCAGCTAACTGATTTGGACAAAATGAACACTTATGGAAATGACAACAATCCAGATGAGGAAAACAATCAGAAGTGCGTAAATATTCTAAATAACAATGCCGCATCTTAGAAACAGCATCAAATACGTAGGAGAAATATTTTCAGAAAATGCCATTCTAGGCAAGCCACGGAAATGTCAAACTGAGCAAGCCCCATTTTGTTTGGAAGCAATAAAATGCCAACTGCAAAGAAGCTAATATAATAGGTTTCAACAATAGCCCATCATGAAGGTGTGTGCGTCTCTATCTCGCTTTCCACCATACCCACCTCCCTTGCTCATGAGCCACCCTTCAATTCATGTTAGATATTATTCTGAAGGTGGGGTGACCATTGTAGTACAGGCGTCTAGAACTAATTACATGATCTTGCAAACGTGGGCAACAGCAGCCGAGATAGAGGTGAGTGACATTCTTCTGACACGTGTTTGAATGACAAATGACATGCCAATTGTTGAGAGCAGGCTGCGTCCAATGCAAAATACTCCACATCTGTGACTAGCTATTTAGAAAGAGACACACATAAATAATTACCGATTGCAGACCTGTTTAGAAGCCTTCCATAGATTGACAGACACATGCATTTATGAGGATCATTTCAAAAGTAAAGCCTCCTATTTTTAAACTCAAAAGGTAAAACGTTGAAGAGTTACAAAGACTGGAGTGGTACCCTTAAAATGAGTGACATTTATGCTCCAGAATTTACTTTTTCTCCATAGTCACCATCATTCTCAATACACTTTTGCCTCTGATGAATGATGTCTTGGGCGTAAAAGTCCAGAGCGTGTTCTATCACTCACATTTCTGTCGCCACTCTGAAATCAATGAACCCAGCTCCTAACGGTGCCGACATTAATTGCATCAGCTTCGTAAACATTCAACATGCGCTGGTGAATGTGGATCAGTTCAATTTTTTTTTGCATGGAGGAATTCAATGATGCATCTTTGCATCTGACACACGTCCATGAAAGGGGTTGCTTTTTTAGTGTCACACCAATATCTGCAACAGGAATGAAACTTTCAGGTCATGAATGCATAAGTTCAGTCATCATAACAATGCAATTTGCAATCCCCTGATCTATTCAGGTGGAATAAAAATAGGAGGTATTACTTTAGAAACGATCCTTATACATCTATAAAAGACAAAATGGCTGCGTGCATTTTTGTATGTCCAGCAAAGGCTTTTTTCGCTGGGATTCTGAATTTGAATGCTTTACACTCCCGGTCACATCATAGCGTGGCAGTAAGATGTCAGGTTTTCTTCCACTTTCTTTTCCGCCTTTGCATCATGGGTTTGAGCCTGCCTGTCTACTACCACCCTTTTTTTTTTTAACACCTACAAACACCCGGGAAACGCTGGGCACCCAGGCTAGTACATATTAAAGAAAAAGGTTAAATATTAACAAAAAAAGGCATAAAATGGATATCAAAACAAGATATTTCAAAGGAAATAACATTAACCTTTTTTACCCCACAGTGTTTTGATGTCAATTTTTAAAAGTCATCCAAAACATAACATGCCAGTACAACAGACGTTAAGACAACTTCCATTAGTGAAAGCAATGTTACAATTTTAATGAAATTAACATTGTATGACAAATTCACAATCCGGACTAATAATACTTACACTATTTTTAGTTTGAAAAAATACTGAATCAATTTTCCAGTGGGTAATTGATATACTATGGGGGGGGGGGATTTACAAAAGTAATGCTTTCTGTTTTTTTATTCAGCCTGAATGGAGCAGAGAGAATCACAAAACACATTTATGACAGTGTGAGAATTAAAGAAAGCAACCACTGTCATGGACGTGCACCAGAAACTGAAATGCGTCATTGAATTCCTGGTAAAAATGTATTGAGAATGTCGGTGACTATGTAGAGAAATAAATTCTGGAGCACAAAAGATTGCTCATTTTAATGATACCGCTCCCACCTTTGTAATTTATTGAGTTAAAATAAATAAAAAGGTATTACTTTTGGAATAATCTTCAGAGCAATTTGGGGGTGGGTTCAGATGAACATGTGGATGCAAGAATTTTTGTCAATTAATTTGGAAAAATAATGCATGGATTTGATTCTGCCCCCCCCCCCCGCCCAAGGCATTAAGGCATTCAAGTAAAATGCTAACCCCCAAACAGATTTTATAGGCCTTGATATTGATTACTGGGTTATAAATTTGATTGTGAAAAATTAACTTTTGAACTTCGGTGGAGATATGCGTGCCCCCATCTGAATATCAACCAGGATATTATAGTTAGTCACAGAAGTAAAGAAGAATAACTATTTTATGTTAGAAGCACATCATCTTTTTTTATTTATTTTATAGAAAATATTTAAATTTAATAAAAACTTTGCAAATGAGTTTCGATTTTACTTTTTAGAGAATTACATAGAACCGTTTCTTTTAGGTTTTTATTTTCTCTCAAAAACCCTTATCCATTTTTTAATGTTGCAGATAAAACTTAATATTAATGATTATTATAACGATATGATTATCTACAGTATTTTATCTACATAACTACCAAACTTGCATAAAGTAGCAAGAATATGCAATGATATAGTCAAACAGGTATGCATACGGAATATATGTTAAAAGTTTGGAACTTTATTTTAGTACAATGAATTTTGACAAGTGGCTCCAGGAAAAACTTAAAATTCATTGATAAGATCGTAAACATTTTGGGGAAAAACTTTTTTAAAAGAAATAAAATTGAATAAAAATAAAGTTATCAACAAAACTAAAATAAAAACACCGTTTTTTTTTAACTGCCAAAAATTCAAAAGTCGAACAGGATAACAAAAAAATTAATATTTATGCACAAAGTGTACATGAATGTGAAAAGTAATGCACATATATATTCTCTACATGCATATTACCTTCACACATGTGTGAGTGTGTGTGTGTGTATATATATATATATATATATATATATCTGTATGTGGGCGGATGCACATATAAACATACATATGTACATATACACAAATGCAGATATATACGTTAATATACACATATGCACCACATACATCCATATATATATATATATATATATATATATATGTTGCACACTCAGATACTCATGCTATTACTACGACATACATAGTTACAAATGCATGTACACATCTATGAATAAAATAAAATAGAAATAAAAAACAGTTAAAAGTATAATGGCTATATTTATTTTAAAAGCCAATATTTATTAGTATCGATGAATGGTAAACCCAGGTTAAGTATAATGACAGCTATATGAGATCTAATGTTCCATGGCTGGGCAGGGTAGGCAGTGGGGGTGGAATTGTATGAAGCTTGAAGGCTAGTGATAAAATTAGAGAAAATGTTCGCATAATGTAAGAGGGTTAATATCAAAGTGACAAAACTTAATTTTTCTTTGGTTTTATTAGGCATGCAAAACAAGCAAGAAAGTAAATAAGGTGACTGCCATTCTCTTTTGAAAATAAAATAAAAAAATTAATAAAAATTTACCCCCTCCACCTCCCTTATTTTGTTGTTTTTGTTTATTTTTCA
>NC_136490.1:91181620-91323765 GCF_053919585.1 Euprymna scolopes
CAGAGGAGTTAAAAAAAACAAAACAAAAACAAAGTAAGCTTTTCTAACTGAAATTATTATTATTATTGTCATTGTTCTTCTACTTATTATTATTTTTATTTTATTATTATCATTATTATTATTTAAATTTTTTTTACTTTATTGGTTATTACTATTATCACTAATATTATTACTAGTAGTAGTGGTGATGGTGGTAGTAGTAGTGATGATATGTTTTTATTATTACTGTAGCTGTAATGGTAGTTGTTGTTTTTGCTGTTAATATTATTGCTACTGATATTAGTGTTGCCATTATCAATGTAGATTTTATTTCTATTGTTGTTGGTGGTGGTAATGGGAATAGTGGTGGTGATGGAGGAAAAAACTCGGCAGGGGATCTTTGACCTTTGTGGGGAACCCTCCTAGAGATAATGTCTCGATAAAACTATCGGTGGTGGTGTAACTTTAAATTCACAAACCCCATTTATGGGAGAATGTCAAATCAAAATATTGAAAATAATGACGTGAATGAGGCTAGAACATCTTATGATGGTCTCACGTCAGGTAGGTGTCCCACTGGTCAACAGGGTGGGTCCTGTCGTCATCATACAACTGTTCGAAATTCTGAGGATGTGGCTGGATATAGGGGGAGTGAGAATTGCCAGAGAGGGTCCCAAGATACGAAGGGAGTTGGAACAGGAAATGTAAAAATAAACGTGGACGGATGAGGAAAGAAGGTCTGTGGGAACGCTTTGTAAGAAGTGGAAGTACCAAATCTGGTGGATATATCCGAAAAATGAAGGAAGAATGGGAATCGAGAGGAGGGGGACCTAGAAGTGTCGCGAGTTTGGTATCCCAGTTAAAACAAATTAAATATAACAACCTACTTTCAGTGATTGCAAGAGAAGGGATTGAATGAATGGTTAAGAATGAAATGAATAACGAAAGTAAAATTGATGAAACTAGCTCTGATGAAAGAACTGAGAGAGTGGAAGTGCAGAAGGGAAATGTAAGCGATGATGGGAGGCGGGCGACTGAAGAGGTATGGAATTCTATGGTTAGGGGAAGTAATGAGAAAGAGTTTGAAGGATCTAATGAGATCATTGACTCTGATACAATGGAGCCAGTGAAAGGAGCAGATTTATGGAGAAGTGGTGATGAAGTTCGAACTTTGACTTCTGTAGAAAAAGAAGTACTTCAGAAGTTAAGAAAGGTTCTTCTTAGAGACGATATCATAGAGATTCCAAGTATCCAGAGTAGTGATAGGCGGAAGGTGAAAAACGAGGTAAAAATAATTCAAGGAGTAATTCACAACATCATCAGAAAGAACATATCGATTACGGAACTTAACAGGCTTCTGTATGCAGCGTCATACGTTATTGCGAATCGTCTTGGCTTATTACAGAAGAAAAAGGGAGAAATGAAGGATAGAAGGCCACACTGGCAGAGGTGGCTTGAACAAAGTATTTAACGATGACATTAGTAGAATCGAAGAAATAAGGAAAGGAGTTAAACTAGGACAGAAAGCCAAGGACGAACTTGAAAGGAAGTATAGATTGCTGGGAAAAGGAACGATGAATGTTCTAACAATGTTGAAAGAGAAAGTCCACACTGGTGGTATGAAAATTAGAAACTTTGTTGGAAAAAGTGTTGCATTTCGGCAGAACAACCTTTTCCGGAACAATCAGTCTCAGCTGTATAAAGAATTAAATGGTAGTAAACAGGCGGGAAATAACAACACTCCAAATGCAAAAGATGCAAGGAAGTTCTGGAGTGGGATTTGGTCTGTCGAAGGGCGATATAATGAGAAGGCTAGCTGGTTGGGAGAGGTCAGAGAAAGGCTATCAGAAATGCAGCAGATGAAGAATGTTGAGATAACCATCGATGACATTAAGGCTGGCATACGAAGGATGACAAACTGGAAGGCACCTGATCCAGATGGAGTGATGGGCTTCTGGTTTAAACAGTTTCCATGCCTTTATCCACCTATAGCTGCTGCTCTGCAAAGGGTTGTGGAGTCGGGAGATGTCCCTGATTGGCTTGTGAAGGGAAGAACAACACTGATTAGGAAAGATCCTGCAAAAGGAACAGATGCCAATAATTGATAAAGCAATAATGCAGGATGGGAAGAAGAAGAGGAATCTGAGCGTAGCATAGATCAATTACAGAAAGGCTTATGACATGGTTCCTCATTCATGGATACGTGAAACACTATTGATGATGAAGGTTGCTGAGAATGTGGTAGGCCTTTTGGAGACAAGTATGGCTCAATGGAAAATGGTGCTGACAGCAAACAGAGAGGAGATGGAGCAGGTTGACATTAAATGTGGGATATTTCAAGGAGATTCGTTATCGCCACTTCTTTTTGTAATGATAATGATGCCACTGAGCATCCTCTTGAAGAGAGAAAACCTGGGGTAAAACTTTGGATCTGGTGACAGACGCCTCAACCATCTACTGTTTATGGATGATTTGAAAATATTCGGTAGAAATGAAAAGGAAATGGAGAGATTGGTAGAACTTATGGGGACATACTCAGAAGACATTGGGATGGAGTTTGGGATTAGTAAATGTGCGGTGCTGGTGATGAAAAGAGAAGTAAAGGTTCATTCAAATGGAATAGTGCTGCCAAATGGAGAAATCATGAAAGAAATAGAAGATACAGTATATAAGGATTTAAGAGTGCTGGAGGGTGTAGGCATTATGAACAGAGAAATGAAGGAAAAAGTCAGAAAGGAGTAACTTAGAAGAGTAAAACTAATTGCAAAGTCGAATCTGTACGGAGGAAACCGAATGAAAGCAGTAAATGCATGGGCAGTCAGTGTTTTGAGATACAGTGTGGAAATTTTAGAATGGTCTGACAAGGATTTGCATGCCATGGATATCAAAACAAGAAAAGTTTTAACAATGTTTCGTATATTTCACATTCGAAGTAGCGTAGCAAGGCTGTATCAAAAGAGGAAAGATGGTGGGAGAGGATTGAAAAGTGTAAAAGATTGGGTTAGAACTGAGGAGATGTCGTTGAAGGAGCATGTAGTTAGAAGTGAGGAGTGGATGCTTAAGGTTGTGGCCAATGAAGTGGAGGTATGTGAGACCAAGGCTGATTATGTGAAACATATGGATAGAGAAAGGTCAGAGGAATTGGCTAGGAATAAAATGCATGGAAGGTTCTTCCAGGATATAGCAGAAGTGGCTGATGAAAGATCATGGCAATGGCTTAGATCTGGGTATCTGGCTAAGAGTACTGAAACTTTTGTTTGTGCAGCACAAGAGCAGGCATTAGGAACGATTGTTCAAAAAAGTGGTTCTAGGAGAGGAAGTTGCTGCAGAATGCCAGATTTGTGGTAAGACCCCAGAGTCAATTGTGCACCTTGCAGCAGGCTGTAGTGGACTGGCCCAGAGAGAGTACCGCAAAAGACACGATCGCATGGGACTCCGGATATATTAGGAGGTGTGTAAGAGGGTTGGGGTGAAGTGTGCTGGAAAATGGTTTGAGGCAGTGCCTGAGAAGTGAGAACAAGTGAGGATGGCAAGGTAGAGGTATGGTGGGACAAAAGTGTCATAACGACCAAGCAATTGAAACATAATCATCCGGATTTCGTCATCATTGACAAGGTCTCAAAAATCTGGCAGATTGTAGACTTTTCAGTACCCTGGGACAGGAATGTGAGAGAGAAGGAGAATGAGAATTGGAGCAATTATTCTCCATTGGCCTTGGAGATAAGGCGTATACACGGGGTAAAAACACAAATAATCCCGGTTGTAGTTGGTAAACTAGGAGTAGTATCAAGTCTCTGGAAGGACAATTGAAAAAACTACAAATCCCCAATGTTTTAGGCGGCCTTCAAATCTCTGCAATTCTAGGTACCACCAACATCCTTAGGAAAACCCTTGATCTTTGAAGCTCCTGGTTTGAAGCCGAGATTAAGGGAAATCCTCTGGAAATGAATCTTATCCCTTTCCAGAGAGACGTTCATAAACGAAATCAGAATTATTATAACAATAATAATAATAATAATAATAATAATAATAATAATAATAATAATAATAATAAACTGGCTAAAAAATGCATTTCATTTACTATCTTTAGTATCATGATACTAAATATTTTAGTGAAATATGTCTATGGCATGGATATTATAATAGATAATATGATTAATATGTTTGAAAAAAAATGTTTCTGTACCAAGGATGGGGATTTATGTGAATGATTTTAGTTAGCTAATAAGCACAGGTTTGTAATCTATTGAGGTCTTGTTATACACAAAAATATAAATCAATAATTTAAAAAAAACAACAGATTCATTATAAAGAAAGAAATAAGAGAATTTATCAATAAAATCTAAATTGAGTTCTTTGCAAAAAGAACTAAACTGAATCATGTAGACTTCCTAAAACATTTTTTTCTAATGTTTGAAACTTATTTTTGGCAGAAATCTAAGCTTTTTTATCTCAGGAAATCCGTCTCAGAGGGACATTTTCCTTGGTGATTAATATCAATCGTATATATAGACATTAAAACGATAGTAAATTGCAGGGATATCAGTTAATGAAAGCTTATACAGTTAGATTGAAACTTTTGACTATTATATCTAGCAAGACATATGTTCTGCAAAGTCTCTTGATGATAGCCTTAGGCGAGATTCATTATTCCTCATCTGATTGGCATAAAATGGTTTGCAAAAGTGCAATAAAAAACAAACAGAAATTAATCCTTTTAAAGAAAATTGAAGGACGTTTCTGAATTTTTGAGATAAGGATTGATTATTCATATCATTTGGATTCTTTGGACTACTGTTCTCATCTTGAGGACCCATAACATAGTGGATAAAGCACTTGATAAAATTCAGTTGAAAAGTTACATTCTTCTGGATGTTCAATCTTCAGTGCGGGTGACACTCAAAATATTATCTTCTACGCAGTCATTACTGATGGAACAAAACGTTACTCCTGAGGATTAAATAAAGGGTTCCATTCAAAATTCTGTGCAGATTCCGAAGTTCGACAGAAAGATTCCAAAGTTTGACAAGGTACACTTGAAGGTTGAAGGTTACATTGACTAAAATATTGTGTAAATAGCACTCAAGATGAGAACAGTAATCTGAAGAATCCAAATGATACGAAAATTGAAGGAGCTGACATGGTTATGATTTAACATAACTAGGTACCTCAAACCAAAATTTTATTTCCATTACAACTAAAGAACGTTTGCAAAATGAAGATTACAAAATTTATTTTAATAGCATAATGGAAGCAATTATTATCAGATTAAGCCAACACAAACATTAGGAAAAATAAGATTATCTCTTGAAAAGAATGTACAAAAATTACACGTAAGCACAACTCTGTTCCTTTCAACAGTTAACAGATTGAATCTTCTTAATATGATTATTAGCACAGTAAAGATCAAGCTAGATTTTTTTTTCTTTTAACAGTAAATCAATTTTTTTCAAAAAGTCCTCAGATCTGAACTAGATGGAAACAATTTGATAATGTACAATGAATTTTGCTCAATAAAAATTTCAAGCAGGACGTTTTTAATTTTCTTTATTACGGACCATTATCCTCATCTTTTTCTTAGAAGTTTCACAATGTTTTGGCCAACTATTCCTCTGGTCTTCATCAGGTTGTAACCGCAACGAAATAGGAACTCTGAATCTCCTAACTACATCCACTGCAATTACTGCCTTCCGTAGTAGACAACTATAGAAGGCAGTAATTGCAGTGGATGCAGTCAGCAAATTCAGAGTTCCTATTCCGTCGTGGTTACCACCTGATGAAGGCCAGAGGAATAGTTCACCGAAACGTTGTGAAACATCTAAGAAAAAGATGAGGATAATGGTCTGCAATAAATAAAATTAATAATAATCATCTCAATAATGAATTCCAATTGAATAATATATATCATTCAGGACGTTTTTTTTTTTGTGAAAGACAACTTTACACACTATATTAAGTACACTATACTAGTGACCTTTTTCTTTAAAGTGATACTGCTTTTTTTTTTATATATGCATAGATTCAAACGATACGATGTGCATTAAGTTGAAAAACACCAACATTAAAAATAAATAGCCCATCAAAAATAGTAAACTAACTTTAAGAAACCTGCAAAAAAATATTCATGCAACAAGTGAAAAAAAAGTATAAAGAGCAAAGACAACATTTTATTAATATCTAAATTTTATCAAAATAACCCAAATTGAAATGAGTTATCACAAGTTGAAATTGAAGAAAACTGCACCATATTTACCCATTTTCACGCATTAGACTCTCGGGTGGTTTGTGATAGCGAATAGAACATAATTCAGGTCAAATGCAATAGAATTATCATCATCTGCAGTTTAACATTCATTTTACAAGCTGACATGTGATGGCTGACTAAGAAATTTACATTAAAATGAAAATATCTCTGCCCAGGTTTTTATTTATTCCTCTTTCTTTCAAATCCAGTTTTATCACTTTTTCCCATGCTTTTCTTCAACGTCAACAGCTGACTTTTCTATCTCAACTGTTCTACATTTGCTAACCCAAGAACTATTATCCATTATTTTAATGTGCCCATATGGTGGAAGTCTTCTATTCTACAAACTTTTCCCTATACTGTGGAGATTTAAAGCAATGTATAAAAAAAAAATTAAGTCATAAGTAAATAAAGTATAACAAATAATTATATCAACAGAAAAAAAGGTCCTTTTTAAGTCCGTGCAATGCTACATCCTGGTTAATCATAATGATTTGCTTAAGTTGGTAACAGAAACCCAAAAACTATCAGAAAATTAAAAAATCGGTTCAAAAACATTGGTAAAAGTAAATTTTATTTTTACTGTTAAATAATTAAACTACCCAATATGATTCGTTACATTGAAGCAATTCTATACATTTTCAAACGGAAGTTTGTAAATCATTTATATCAAATTAAAATGAACAGTAATAAAAGTCAATTCAATTAGATAAAAAAAAAAACTAAATAATCGTACATATTTTTTAAACATATTTTTAACCGAAAGTTTGCAATCAGTAGGGCTACAGAAGCAAATAGCAAAATACAAAATAGAAGACTTAAAAAAAAAGTGTGTAAAATGTTACAATTCTTATTTTTATTTAATATATGTGTAATATTTATTTCTGGTAACTGTTAAACTTCTTATGTGAAACATTATTAAAAGTAAATAAACATTTTTTACAGAACAATATCATTTTTACACCAAAGTACTACTACTACTAATAATAATAATGCTACTACTACTACTACTACTACTACTAATAATAATAATAATGCTACTACTAATGATAATGCTACTACTACTACTAATAATAATAATGCTACTACTACTACTACTAATAATAATAATGCTACTACTAATAATAATGCTACTACTAATAATAATGCTACTACTACTAATAATAATAATAATGCTACTACTACTACTACTAATAATAATAATGCTACTACTAATAATAATAATGCTACTACTACTACTACTACTACTACTAATGCTGCTGCTTCTACTAATAATAAGAGGAGGAGGAGGAGGTGTATACGCGTATCAGATAGTATTTCAGTCTGTTTCTATCTTTAAACTCAGTCCCTTACAAGTACAGTTACTATTATGGAGCAATCTCAGACTGAGAAACTTTAATGGCAAAATGGTTCCATATATATGCATATGATTTTGAGGAATATTCTAAGTTGTTCAAGAAACAGTAAGCTCCAGTCTCCTCCTGGCCCTTATTATTGATTGTTTGTTCCATCATTTGATTTCTTTACTTATATAACCCTTGGAGCACCAAGATTCCCATTCTGACACACATCAGTTAGATTTTGAGAAGCACTCCACACCCTACCTATCAAAATTGGATTATCAACTTTGCAATGAGTACTTTTATTTTTTTCCAGTTTTTGCTGCTATTTTTTTATTGTCCTAAATCAGAACAGTAAGGATATCTGTATTACCATTATACATTTCAAGTTGATACAGTTGTCAAGTGTGAGTATTTTGCTAATGCGAGTAAAGAAAGAGAATTTTTTGTTGTTGTTTTTTTTTTGCTTTTATTATCTTTTCTTACAATTACTTTTTGTTTTGTCCTATCTTTACATAACAACCGTCACATTTTTTTAAACTAACAACCATTAATCCAGTCGTTCTACTGCAGCTCACCACTCTTGTGAATAATTTTTTTTTTACTTTTTTTTAATAAAAGGGCAAGAATGTGCTAGTGTCAAAGATGAAACAAATTGAAGTAAAATATAGAGAATCATAGAGAAATGCATTTAAAGAGAGAGGAAGAGGAAAGTGAAAGAGGAAGATCAAGAGTGAGGGAGAGGGAGGAAGAGGGAAAGATAAAAGAAAGGAAAGGAAAAGAGAGAAAGAGGAAGACAAAGAAAGAGGAAGAAGGTGAAGAGGAAGAGCAAAGGTGAAGAGGAAGAGCAAAGGTGAAGAGGAAGAGCCAAGGGTAAAGATGAAAAGAAAGATGAAGATGGAGGAGAAATAGAAATAAAAAAAAGAAGAGGGAAGGATGAAAATTGTAATAAGAAAAATGGAGAGGAAAAATAGGAGACAGAAGGAGAGAGAGTGAAAGGAAGGAGAGTAGAGAGAAAGGGGGAAGAGAGAATATGAAGGGGGGTACAGTTGTCACATAAGTATTTTGCTGTTATAGATCGGTAAGAGAAGAGTTTGTTATTCTCTCTCTTATTCTATCTTGCAATTAGTTTCCCCTTCCTTCTTACATAAAAACGTTTGTATTTAAAAAAAAAAAAAGACATTTTCTTTCTACAACTCCCTCTCGATCTCATGAAGGCGTTTTGGTGGCCTTAGAAGGGCAAGTTAACAGTGCAAAAAATAAATATAAAGGAGAGCGAAAGATAAATGGAAAAGAAAAATAAAGATAGAAAAGAAAGGAAAAAGAAAGGAAAGAATGAAAGAAAATGTAAAATATATAATCTGGGGGAGAGAGAGATGCAAGATGACAACACCTGCCAGAGCCGTTGATGAATACTGGGTGTATACAAGTGGCCTGGGCAAACTGTGTTGACAACTCTGCTCCAATCTTATCCATTTAATCATGGGCTGTCATTACTTCAGAGACTCAGTCTGCAAAGAACAGAGAGAGAGAGAGAGAGAGAGAGAGAGAGAGAGAGAGAGAGAGAGAGAGAGAGAGAGAGAGAGAGAGAGAGAAAGAAGGGGAAGAGTGAAAGAGACCTTTTATGTCCCCTTGGCACATTCCTTGAATGCTAAGAAGTGGAGTTGACAGCCTCTCTATGGCTTCCTTTATCTGAACTGCAAGAACAAACCTGCCAATCAAAAGAACTGTTCAAAAATTCTAGGCAAAAGCAGCAGATGCAAAGAAGGGGAGATAACTCATCCACTGACTCATAACAAGCAACGCTGCCAAAAAGGAGTGTTAATGATACACAGCGGTCAACAATAGCATATCAATTGTGAACAGGGGTTGATTTGTTTTCTAGGGGAGGTATAAACTGTGGACAAAGATAGCATATAAAATAGGTGGCAATTTTTTTGCCATGTTTCACACCATAAAGACTTGTGCTACAAATATAGATTTGATATAAGAAACTACATTTCTATTGTTAATTCATTTGTTTAGAATTTGGTGTTTCTATAGAATCACCTTGCCATTAAACACTTCAATTTTGCAATTAATACTTCCAATTGGTATATCTTAATCAATTTCACTAACAAAAAAGTTTTTTTTTGTTTGTTTAAATTTTTAAATAGATGTTAGCCATGTTATTTACCTCTTTATTAGGGCACAGCAGTACAATATTTTTATTAATTGAACATTGAGATGATTGTTGTTCTTGTTGTTGCTTTTTTTTGTTTTTTTTTTACAAGCGAGTGACCACTTATCAAGGCCTGAAGGTCACTTGAAGATAAGGGTTAATGAGCATAAAGTGATCAGTAGTGGCGTAAATTAGACAGAATTTGATTATTTAAGGAGACAGCTCAATACTGGTTTACATTGGACTTGAAGATGATCATGTAGTCAGCTGGAAAGCATGTCTGAAGTATAGAATTCCACAAGAAAGAAACTTTGTTCATGGAATCTGCATTTAGATTTAGGCATCGACAGCATGGGGGAAATAGTTAATAGTGGTTGTAACTAGGCAAATGTTTGTTGTGAGTGTTTTGCAGGGGAAGGAACCATAGATTAAAGTGTAATGCAGTCATTTCATGCCAACACCCAGAATCCACACGTTGTATGCAGACAGTCACAAGTAAACAAAAACAAGGAAAGAATTTGACTCAAACAGATATTTATTTACAAGTACTTCAGGAATAATGCTTTGTTCCTTGTTCAAAAATCTTCTTGCACTCCAATGTGGTTAACAAGACTCTGCTGTGTTGAACCCGTGGTACTCTGTCTTTGTCTGGTCATGTTTAGGACATGTCTTTTCCTGTTGTCCCCAGGCCATGTGTGTAACACATCTATTTTTTCCTTTTTGGAGCCATGTTTTTCTTTCCTTCTTCATTCCTGTGACATCACCTTGTACATGGCTCGGTCATTTGCATATGTTGACTGTTGTACACCTGCTGCTGTTGCCATATGTGCATCCATGCTCTGTTACAGAAGCTCAGTCGAACACTTGCTATGAAAATAACAATAGAACAGCAACATCCCTTTTATGAGAAAGAAGTTGCAAGGAGACAGGAAACAGTGCTTTCAGCAGCCCCCTCCTCCCCAAATGTGGCAACTATACTCCATTTTAGGATGTATTTGACTCTTATACTAGTTAAGAATATTGTGTCTGAAGTAAGATATCTTCTGATGAGGTAGAAACATTTTTCAGTGCACAATAATAATAGTAAATGTAAAAATGGCACAGTAAAAATGGCACACGTATAGTTTTAAAGTAATGCAAGTTTTTCCCATCCTTAGCAACTTTGAATTAGTTTGCCTGTGAGCATGAAAATGAGAATATTGGTTTTATCTTCACTTTTCAGAATCCATGTACAGCAGAGAAATTCTGAATTCTTACATGTTTTTGGTGATATGAATCATCAGGACCTAGAATCTTATATATATTAACAGATAGTTTGGTTGTTTTGTTTTCTGGCATATCAACCCTTTGTAGGTTATTTAATGCCAAATCTGGTAATTTTGGAAAAAAAAAGTTTTCTATGTTTCAAGTTCTTTATATTTTCAAATATTTATTCATAGTGGTTAGTTTGGTTGCTTTGTTTTATAACATGTTGTTTAGGTTAATTGTTTTGCCTCAAAAAATTATTTCTGTTTTTGATTTTGCAGAACATGTTTGAGTTTTACGAAGAGAAAGGAAAAAACAATAACATCAATGTTTGGTGCATTTATGTCAGGAAACCGATATCTACAGACAGCCTTATCTGGTAGCATGCGGTAAATTAATAGAAATTAGTATGTAGATATATAGGAACAGTTCACAACCAGTAATGATAAGTTATACCTATTAGCTAGACAGCAGACGGTGTTGTTTATCAGTAAATACAAGGTGGAACAATGAAAGTGTCGCCCTAAAGAAAACAACACTACAGCTTTATTTTAAAACTTTTATTGAAAAAAAAAAAAAAATCAATGCAGGTAACTTGATTATGTAGTAGAGCTGACATCTATTCAATGTAGTTGCCTTTAGCTTAAATCACTGCCTCTGGTTCAAAACTAGAAACATGCCTTTTCCATAAGCGCCAGTGGGAGCTCAGTGAATACTCAGTGGATGGCAGGGATCAGACTGGCTTTGGTGTTGTAAGAGGTCATGTTGGTGATGTTCTCAACGTATGACCAAATGAAGTAGTCCAGTGGGTTCAGGTCGGGGGAGAAGGGTGAAGGGTCAGTGAGAGAAGGGTACAAAGTCATAGCACTGCTTCTGAAGCCAAGCTTGGAATTCTTTGAACTTGTGGGCCAGCATCTTGTCCTGCTGCCACATCTAAGTTCTGCCAGTGGCCACCTAATTGCACTAGGGGATCACCATACCCTTTAGCACATCCAGGTACACTTTCGTGTTGACTTTCAAGCCGACTTCGAGGATATGAGGTGGTATGATGTGGCTCTCACTTGAAACCACACCAAAGAGCATAACTGTGGTCAGAAACCTTGTATTCATCACCCTAGGCATACCCTCAAGTATTGAACCATCCAGATTTGCATTTTGAGGATGCTGGCAATAGTCCTGTTGTCATAACTTGGATCGGTAGAGAGAGTTGTACAACAGTGCATCTCCAATCTCTCTTGTTGAACATTGTATCACTTTCAGACATGACAAAAGGCTCCTATTGCTCTTGGGATTTGTACAAAACTGGCCCACTAGTACAAGGGCCCAACAATATTTTTTGGACACTTTATTATTCGACTTTCTGAGTATCATAGAGTGGTGAAATGCCTCCAATAGAATAGCATAAACATATAAAGATATACCTGTAATAAAAATGCAATTGTCTTGCTGTAGAATGAAATCATTCTCCATCTCTCTTCTTATCCTTGGTTGGGCTTTCTTGTTCAGCAACTGTTTATAGCTTTCACTGTTCTGTCGTCCTTTCAGCCACTCCAACCATATGTTTCCATTAGTAAAGATCATGCCCCAAACTATAACTCCTCCTCCTCCCATCTGTCATTTGTTCAGTACAACAGGCTCACCCCTTCTCGACCAAGTACACCATCCATCGGGCCCAACAAACTTGAAACGCTTCTTATCAGTGAATATAACCTTCTTAAAGTCAACATGCTTTGTTAACCACTCTCCAGTCTTGCTTCTTTGCATTTCTTTGTAAATGTAATTTTTTTTCTTAGCCTTTGAATACTTCAAACCAATCCTATGCAGCGTTCTTTGTACTGTTCGGACGTTTACATCCAATTCACATTTCTCCTTCACTTTTCTTGCTGTAATTTTTTCTCCATATGTCAAAAGCCATGTCACAGTCCTCTTCATTCTCCTTTCAGTCCTCTTGCCAATTGATCTTTTCCGTCCTCTCTTCTTTTTCCGCTCGGAGTTTGTCCTCAGCATGTATTCGACTTTTAATTTTGACAGCTTCAAATCTATGGTGATCCTTCTGATGTTGAGGCCATCTTCCTGCTTCTTCTATGCCAAACAAACGACTTCTTTTGAATGCATTTTACCTCATTAAACTTAATTGTTTTGCCAGTAGAATAGAACAGATAATTGATTCTAATGATGACAGCTAAGTGTACAAGCAGAAAATTTGCATACAGCAACATATACATGAACATAGCTCTTAATAAAATAGGATTTTTGTCATGTCCGCAAAATAGTGTTGCACAAGTTTTCAAAAAATCACAAAGAATTAAAATTATCAAAGTCAAACTAAAAAAATGAGTACACTAGCAGTGGATTTTCACTCCTCAACTACATACTTACAATCTCAAAAGATTTTGGCATTAGTAACCACCTTGAAGTACTTTTTTCAAAATATTGTCGAGCTCTTGTAGATGGTTTGAAAAAAAAAAAAAATATCCGGTTTTCATCAAACGGAAATGGAATGTCTTTTCTCAGGCGGCAATTTAATCGTTCCACTTTATAGATTAGAATTAGGATAGTCATATACGCCTAATGATTTTATAGGATACCAACCTTGAAACCTGGTGTATCCTTCCCAATGCAGAGTCATATTACTCTTTACTGTGTTTATTTCAACATGTTTTTGTTTTCTAAAAAAAGAAAACCTGTTGTGAATTATCGATATGAAAAAATGCTAATTAAGTAATGACTAAACTCTCTTATAAATATTATGTGAAAATGACTGCTGACATTCTGTCAGTCAAGATCAATGATTGTACGACCGAGTAGGAGGCTTGCCTTTCGTTTCTCTTTTTATTTTATTTGTCATATTATCGGTTCTTCTTTCGAATGAATGATCACTGCAGAATACAATGACAGAGGCAGTTCATAAGCAGTGACTGGCGCTAATCTATTATCGTCAGCTGTTGGTATTCATTCTAGTGTTCTTCTAATTAGCTGATGAGATAATGAACAAAACCTAAGAGCTTACTGGTGGCGGCAGGGATGGCAGCAGGGAGGAGTGCAAGAAAGACAAGGGTTTGGGAAGGTGGTACTCAACAGATAAAAATACTTTGAGTTATCAGAAAATCAAATCAAATAAAAAAGCAATCTGATAACAAAATAGCTTGTTCTGAATTGTGGATATCAATTTATGGTATGTAATTACTTTTGGGTTCTTTTGATCCAAGAAAACATGTTTTGGCATAGAGTCTTAAAGAAAGCGAAAGGCTGAAAGATGGTTTAAATAATTACTCCTTTCTTGTTGAGTTTAAAAGTAGGTAATTAGTAATGCCAATGACTAGATATTGTTTCATTTTATTACTTAAACTTTTTAAAAAATATTTTCATTTATGACAATAATATTTATCTATTTATATCTCTATGCTTATAAAACTGTGAATCCTGTTATCTGGCTTGTTAGCTAAAAGCTGAATGATATCATAAAAGATGAATGGTAGTTACAAAACATTGCGCATATGTATTTTTGTTAGCAGCAACCATAACAGCTAGCTGCTATAGCAATCAATGTGAAAGAAATTAATTTTGTTTATTGTCTATATTATATAAAGGGGCAAATGTTTGTCTGTATAGCCAGCTAAAACTTGAAAAATACATAACACCCACAAAATTATTTTTTTTAATTGATGTAACCCCAAATGTATAATATTTAACATAAAAAAAAGAAGAAAAAAAAGAGATTCATTACTTGGGGTCAAATGGCCATATATATATATATATATATATATATATATATATATATATATATATATATATATATATATATATATATATATCATTTAATGCTACCAAGCCATACACACATCTTTTAATGTTATCATAAAAAAAGGAAGTAACTTTGATTTTTTCACAATTATTTTTCTTATGCAGACTAGCATTATGTGCATGGGCCCAGAGAAACAAATAGGCTGAACAAAGAAAAAAGGAGTGGAGAGGAGGAAATGGGGCTCGGAAAACCGAGAGAGATAGAAATTTTGTTACACTTTTGCCCTGAACAATGCGAGGTAGCCCTGCTAGTGTTACATATTACTGACCACTCAAATCGATGATGATTTAACTACTATTTAACTTAGCTCATTTGTTTGTTTTATTTTGTTTTTTTTTGTTCCTGTACACACTGAATGTCAAACTAAATAAATTTAATAGATGGAGAGGTAAATAATATCAGAATTGCAGAGAGGAGGACATATTAAATTCAAAAATCTCATAATTTGAAGACTGAGTTCAATCACAGTACAGACAGTATTTTTCATTCGAGTTTCAATCACACCCCAAATAAATGTTAGATAGGTACAGATAGGTGAGGTGAAAGGCAGTAAAATATTAAAAATTTTGTTAATAATGAGAACATGTAAAAAATATTGAAAATAAAAACATTTTGCAAATGGACAATTTCTTCAAATCTAATACATATTTCATAAACTACCAATAAATAAATGTACTTTTAAAATATCGACATACTTTCACAATCAGTTAAAGACATTAAATGTATACACTAATGTACCAACATTGATCAGAAGACATTGGATCATCTAATATACTTAAAATATTTCTTATATAAATACAGATTTTATCAATTCGTCTCACTGTAAGTCACAATTTTTTAAAACCTAATAAATATTTTGCAGAATTTGTCTTATTTTGAAATATCAGAGATCTTAATTACTTTTCAGAATTGCATGAGTTGAACTTTTAAAATAAAGTGAATGCCACCATCAGAAATAGAAATCGAAACCTTCAGTCTGAGGCTTTAAGTGATAATAAAAAGTAAACAGGTAAACATTATCAATGGTGTTGAAAATTATTTTAATTGTCACAAATAATTTATCTTGCTACATATTTTAATGCATAGTCAACTATGTATTGTATGCAGTTATTACACAATTATGTAATCTTTCCAACTTCATGTAGATGGAGCATATATTTGCTAGTTTACTTAAAAACAGATGTCATGAAGGATTAAGCAAAAGAAGTGTAAGGTTAAAGGATGAATAGTAGTTGCCAAAAGATGGACATGTACATTTATTTGACTTTAGCAGCAGCACCCAAAAGTCCAGCATTTACACATTTTAGTTCAATATGATAGTGTCAGAGTTTTGCCATCTAGAACTGTAATTCATGGAAAAATAATCCAAAGCAGACTTGTTTGGCACCCAACAGTTAGAACCTTAACACAACAGGCTCTATTGAAAATCAGGGTGTCAACATCAGAACATGTTGTTATCTGATGTGTGGTAAGCAAGAACAGGTTAGATACAGACTATAAATTCACTGATTGCAGATAAGAAAATTGCTTCCACACATATGCAACTGCAATTCTTTGCCAAATTTGTACAAAATCACCAGAAAATCCTGAGGCTCAATATTTGTGTGCCTTGAGCAAAACCCTAATTTGCTCAACAATAGCCACAATTATTTAATAGTAACTGTAACTGTTGGCTGCTTCTACTTCATCAACCAATATAAAAGCAAAGAACTTGTATATTTATAGTAATATGTATAAGAAATACTAACCCAAAGCATCATAGGTAGTCTAGTAATATACTAAAACTATAAAAATAGAAAGGCGAGATAATATTCTGCAAATAAATTATTTTAATATTAGGTAATTCAAGCATTGCTCATTTTCAAATTAGGTTGTTGAGAAGTGGCTGAATTAATGTGCATTACCCGACATTGACACATTACTTGATTGTATAATTGAACAAGATAAAAAAAAAAAAAAAAGAACTGGAAACAGTCTTTGACAGATTTGTGTTACAATCAATCACTGTGAAGACAAGTGGAGCAATAAGCCCTCCTCCCATGTGGGACTTCCTCAACAACCTTAGTCTATTTATGACACACCATCATGAATTAATTTGGATTTACAAGCACCTCTCCATCACTATCATCTGAGGAAAGGTCTTGAGTCTGCTCTTGACCTACGAACCAGCAGGACATTCAATAGAACCCTCTGATATTTGTGCGATTGATACTCCCATTGATTCCAACATATGAGATCTACCACAACTAAGTTGTTTGAAAATTCACACAGATGACGTGTTTATAGTGGTGAAGTAGAACCACACACAGTTTTTAATACGACAGCTAATCTCAGTTGGTACAATGGCTATTATAAGACAGAGCAGACCTTAGGTTTTTACATAAAAGTTTTCCTTCTCCTAGGTGCATGTCTTAATGAATACCGAATATGCATCTCTTCCAGTTGATTAAACGTGCTCCCTAGATACTAACCTGGAGATTTCTATGTCCAGGCGCAGTACATACAGCATATACCATTTCCGAATGGTCACCCATCTGGAACTGGCCAAACTTACTGTTACTTAACTTTAGTGATCTGACACAAACAGTGTGTCAACGTAATTATGCTGGATATAATATTTGCATATTAGTTTAAAAAAGGGACATTTTATCCATTAACTAGTATTTGTTTATGTTAGATTAAGGTTTAATCCTTTACTCTGCACTTTTTTGAATTGGTTCCTTTCCTTTAACCGATTTTAGAATATTTTAATTTATTCAAGATCAAAAGTAAATGTGTAGTAGTAGTAGTAGTAGTAGTAGTATATATGTGTAATAATCTAATTCCTTCTCAAACAGAAAGTAAAACCTGGGAGACTGGACCTAAGCATAACCATAACTGATCCTGCAACAAAGCCACTTTTGTCTTTCACGAGAACTAGTTGCTTATTGATAACAGTCTAACCACTTTCTTTTACTTTTCATAATTGTATCTTTTTCTATATTAATAATTCATGACTTATCAAGGCTAAAAGTCCACAAGGATAAGATGGATAGATTGTTGAATGATGAAAAAATATGAGTTGATTGAAAATGATGAATGGAATAAACCAAACTTGATAACCCATGAGGACAGTTTATGACAAATATTTCATTACAGTGAATCCGAAGATAACTATATTGTAACTTGCAGAGAAGCAATCCCATGGAACGTTTCCACAGATGAAAATTTCTTTGCAAGAAACTCTTTTTATGGATATTTCGTCTGATGTTAGACATGCAGAGCAAGGAGATAAGTTGGTTGGTGGCTTTTATTTTACGGCATATCAACCCATTTGGGGTTATTTAATGCTGAATCCAGTAATTTTTAGAAAAAATGTTATGCTTCAAATTCTTTATTTTTATTTAAAAAAATTTTTTTTTTACATAGGCATCACCACATTATCAAGGCCAAGAGGCCACTCAAGGATAAGGGTTATATCTTCAAATATTTATTCATCCTGTTTGGTTTGATTATTTTGTAGAAAATAATTCTTTTTGTTTTTGCAAAACATGATTAAGTTTTGCAAAAAGAAAGGAAAATATTAAAAAAAAAATTAATGCTTGGACAAAAAGCTGGTATGTTTAGGCAGCCTGATCTGGTAGCACCAGATCCCCTAACAGTTGTTACCACTCCGGGCAAATGTAAACCTGGAAGTAATAGTAATTAAGGGGCAACTCCACATTACCCACATCCCCCAAATGGGATCTCACCACTGGATGTCTTAAGGTCATACCAAAGACTGGAAGCAAGAAAGGAAAACTCTTTTGAGCTCTGGTAGAAGATGAGGGTGAGGACATAGGCTTCCTTTCCCAGGACCATTAATGTTAAGTGGCCTGGACAATTTAATTTTAGTTTGGTTATTCTTTAATTACAGGTATCTTGAACAGCATAAAGGATTTCAGAAATGAACCATGAAATTGACAAAACCCAAGTTTAAATCCAATCAGATAGATCGTTTCCTTACTTATGTAGTAATATCATTCAAAAAGGTATGAACCCCAGCACCCTTTCCCTCCCTATTTCTTGAAAGAGAATACATAATCAACCATGATCAGTATTCACAGGAGCAAGCTAAAATAGAAGCAAAAGTCCATGTTTCACTGTATCGTTATTTGGCTTCCCACAACCTGTAAAACAAACACATTAATTACTGTAATCTAAAGTTTTTAAGCCTTCAAGTGAACAAGCATATCAATTGATCGGACTTCATTAGTACTGACACCTGCTTGACCATTTAGGAATAAGCAGCTTATAATCTTGTTCCAAAGTACTCAGTAAGGCTTAGTAAATAAATTATACCAATTGAACTAATCTCAACCATAATAGTTACATTTGTCGGAGATAAACAAATTTCAATCTAAAAGTCATTAAATCAAGACTAGACTCCAACAAAGATATAATGAAACTTCTAAGCTTTCATGTGTCTATTATAAGATATAACTAAATCTTTCTTTTAAACATCTTCTAAGCTTATTAAACCAGAGATTCGCTAATAGCTAGAACGCCAACATTTTGATCTGAATAATCAGGGTATTGAAATGAAAAGCTTTCTTTGTTGATAATGGCAAAATGGAGACCTCTAATGGCATAGAACCAGTTTTAACTGGTCACAACTGCTGCTAGTAAAAAATTAAAACTAAATATAAACTGTTTTAGGATTTATTTATAAGATGCCAATTCCATAATCTAAGTATGAAGTCTGATATCTGGTGTCTCTGAAAGTAATGGGACTGGCATCACGAACAATTTATTTTAATTCTAAATAAAAAAAATGCATTATTTCCTCTTCAAATTAATACATCATTGCTAATGTGTACTAGTAAGCATATCTACTAGTCAACGTATCCACTCTATTATTGAACACAATGCATTTGAAAAGTAACAGGATTAGTGTCACAAAAAATTCAGTTCCAAACAACAAAACATAATTAAAGCATGAGTTGTCTGTGATAACAAACATTAATCGCAACTTTTGTTGGCTTTGAGGGAAAGGGGAGAAACTAATCAATATACTTTTAGATGTTTGTGCAAAACTGCAATGTATTTGCAATTCAGGAGGTTTTTGTCAATAAACATAGGGGAAAAGGAGCTTCCCTCAGGTAAATCGTTTTTTGTTGCTTTTTTTTTTTTTCATGTAAATAATTATTAATGATAACTTTTCTTGAATTCTGAAGGAAAATTATTGAAATTTTTTTTAAATATTTGCAAAACATGCCATTTAAGCAGTACATGAAATAAATCAGTTCCTTGTATTATTATTATTATTATTATTATTATTATTATTATTATTTAGATGTTCTCATTTTGCATGTTATTTTCACATTTTAGTCGATGTAACCTCCAACCTTCTTCAAGTGTATCTTCTCAAACTCTGGAAGAACCCATAGTATAACAGATAAAATAATGGTTAAATTCAATCGTAAGTGACAGTCTTTTTGGAAGTTGAAGGTTCAATTCTCAATTTAGAGGATACAAAGAATAGAATTGTGAATCCCCAAAAACTTCTAACTAGTCACGGCTAATGGAACAAGAACATGCTATTCATATGGATTAAATTAAGAGTGCTATTTGAAATTTCATACAGATTTCTGTTTGACAAAATAGACCCGAAGAAGGCCGGAGGTTACATCAACTGAAATGTAAAAATAAAATTGTCCGAAACGTCCGAATAATATGACATTTCTGAATTTTGAGATGGTGGTTGGTTATATGTATTATTATTCATCAAACTACTGTTCACAACATTTGGTCGACCGAAAAAATACATTTGTGAATTACTTAGGATCTGTATCCACTCATAGCTGGCAGAACAAGAGCACGCTACCCCCGTGAAGTAAATAAAGGGTTCCATTTGAAATTCCGTCCAAATTCACGAGTTTGACAGAAACATTCCCGAGTTCGACAAAATACACCTGAAGAAGGTCGGAGGTTACATCGACCGAAACGTTGTAAAAATCACATTCAAGATGAGAACAGTAGTGCGATGAATAATAATACGCGCAAATGATATTCACTCAAGATGAGAACGGTAGTCCAAATAATACAAATTATTAATTCTCATCTCAAAAATTCAGAAATATCAACTCGGTCTCTTCCAAAAATTTGCTTCTGTTTTCATCATCATATACATATAATTTCATGAATGAATTTCAATTTCAAAAAAATAATATAAGAGAATAACAGTGACAAAAACAAACACCTTCCAATAAATATTAGTTATGAAACATTATTTTGTGTTTAAATAGCATTATGTATTACAAATAAATAAAAGTAGAAGAGAATTTTAGCAAATAATTTTTGCTGGACATGATCAAATATTTGTCAGATCTCAATACGAGACCAATATCAGCTCAGTCGGGGTGCAGCACCATCTGAGGGTCACAGTTTAGCAATTAAATCAGAAAAAAGGCTTGCAATCTGAACAGGTTGTCACACCCAAACACAACACAACGAAAATGACATGTATGCTCTCTTTAAGGCCAAGCTCTCTTTTTAACTAGTATTTGTGGCACTACTGTCATATCACTATCAACTAAGCAAATAAAGGCATTTGTTCCATTTTCAATTATTGATTTGTCTATTTCGGTCACAGTTGTTCAGCACTATTACTTTGTTATGGTTAATTCTTACCCAACCTGTTAACCTTCTTGGCATAGTGACAACGTAACACTACCAAACCTTGGAGTTATTCCATAAATAAGTTTAATTCTTTTGAAAAATATAAAATAAATTGTTTTTTAGAATTTTTTTCCATAAATCTAAACTCAGCATTATATTCAGTTTGATGCCGGTTTCACATGTTGGCATATACTGAGCAGCTTTTAGAAATTGACTTTCAAAGCAAATCTACCTCTGCCCAGGTCTTCATTTATCCCTCTTTCTCTCAAATTCATCCTTATCGCTTCTATTGTGATTCCGTAAGACATAACTTGGTAACTAGTAGAAACAAGATATATTGAACAGAAAAGCAAATACAACAAATGAAGAGTGTAGGTATACATCAGTCCGACTGCCATGTGCAAGGCTCAAGCATAACCACCGAGAGACATATTCTTCTGGTCTTTATAGTTAGTGGAAGAGTTTATTATTATCTGTAAGGTTGAGCACTACAACAACTTCCTTCCTATGAATGGAGCCAAATTAACACTTTCACACATCTCCCTGGCCAGATCAGAGATCATCAAATCTAAGCTGTTTTTTTTTTTTTAGACTCACATTTACACATCCATCATATCATTCTCATTATTTCTCTCCATAAAACGTATGTCCTCACTCCTCACTCATTGGCCAGGTTTCACTTCAATACATCATCACACTGTGCAAACACGTTGCTTGGAACTGATTTATAACAAAAATCAATTTTCACAAAAATATTTTTTAGGGATATCAAAGTGGTAGAAAATCAATGTTCTAGAAATCTCTCATCAACTTTGGGGAGGATGTGTGTGAAGTTCAAATGTTAAAATTGCATAACAATGTTTGTTGTCCATGTAAAGAGGGATGTTTAACTAAAAAATGTTTACAAATGAGTTAAATTACTGAAAGAAAATCAAATATAAATAGCATTCAAGATGTGGGCAGGCCAGACAGGCCCACAATGACGAGCACATCTGTAATATTGGATTCAGTTAACGGGCTCATTTTTGGCTGACAGAAAAGTTGCAATAGAAGATATTTCCGGAAAACTGGGAATTCCTGTGGGTACAACATACAGAATTATGTATTATGACCATTGGCTTTTCTAAGGTCAGGTGTCAGCAAGTTCCCAAAACAAAGGGAAGAGAAACATTTTGTATTCTTTGAGCATCAAAACGAATAAACTGAATTTTTTAGCCATTGCAAAAAAAAAAAAAAAAAAAAAAAAAAAATAGTGCTCTTGTTGTTATTTTAGGGACTCAACAACAACTGACCTTAGAAAAGGTAAAGACCATTATTACCTTTATTGTATTCAGTTTAATATCCATTATATGGCATGTGTTGTACAGTTTTTAAAAATTTACTTTCAAACTAACCTATCCCAGGCAGGTCTTTATCTCAAGTCCATCCTTCTCTCTTCCTCACATACTTTATTTGATTTTCCCTAATAACTGATCTTGCTACTTCAACTGTTCTACATCTAGCAACTCAAATACTTTTATCAATTCTTTAGATGTGACCATACTATCAAAATCTTCTGTTCTGCACAATCTTCCTATACTACCTAGATTTAATCCTTCTGAGATCAACACACTCAAATTACATATCATTCACATGTCATCGAGCACAATTTTGTGTTTTAAACTCATGTGTGACAACAAGAATTAAAATGAGATTGCAAAATTGGACTGATCTCTATTAGAGAGGTGTATGTGTGTGAAATGCGAGTTGTTTTATTGCAAAAATACAGCATATTTATTGAATGATTCTCATAATGTTTGTTATTCTTCTGTCTCAGATTGGCGAAGAGAATAAACCGTGCGTTATCGGATAAAAGGGACAAGTTCAATGGAAAGCATAATTTACGGGTGTTTTTATTTGCAAACGAAAAGCTAAAAGTTTTGTCAGTTGGGAATTTGTAGAAGGCGTAATGACATTACGAATGAAAGATAAGCTTATAATGAATTGAGGCAAATAAAAATGGAAAAAACAATTCATCATTTGCAATTGGCATTTATTTCTTAATTAATGCAAATAATTTAAAAGCTATTCTAATTTAATTTCTTTTTCTCTCCATTTCTTTCTGAATGTGAAAAACTGTTATTTATTTGACTGACTCAGTTTTAAATGAATGTATTTTTAGTGCATAAAGGAGAAAGACTAACAATTATATAATCATGTAGTTTATTTGTTGAATTTAAAAAAAAAATAAAGAACAAAGAAAAATAATTGAGAGATTTAGAGATGACATCTGGAGGATTGTTTTAACCCATCCCCCCAAGCTGCAGTTTTATCTAGTATACCATCAGACATACAATCTAATGCTATGGACGAAGTCAGATGATCTAGTTCATCGTTTTATTTGTTATGACAGCAGCTAATAATGACATTTTAAATAGTGATTCCACATATTTATTACCGTGATAAAATTTTTAAAATTTCTAAATTAATTTTAAACAAAACAGGCTCAACAATTACCAATTTAGTTGTAAAATATTTTATAATAAACTAGCTATACCCGGCCATGCGTTGCTGTGGCTCAGTCTTTTTCAATAGTAGTACAATAAAGAAAAAATAACAAAAATGTACCGTAAATTTACTGAATAATACACATTTATCTTACAGAAGTTGCATTCTGTAATGTCTATATATATATATATATATATATATATATATATATATATATATATTTATTCATTATTTTTTTTTTTGAAATTGTTTTAACAACAAAAGCCTTTTTTTTTGGAACACACAAATACACATGGACCATTAACGACGCATGTTTTATTTGTTTATGTTCTCAATATTTGTGAATACACAATATTTTGAGACTTGCTGATGTTTATAGCAAACGCCTAGCGAATTGTGAAGTGCAACATATGCACATAAGACAGTAATGACCTAAGCATGAAACGAACTTGACGCTGTGCAAATTAATGTCTCTTAGCCCTGGCATATTGTAATTTTAGTAACCATTCATTTATGAAGCGTAGAATTGAAATATGAGAATTATCAGAGCTCAGCCAATCAGAATGGACAGAGTTTGGCGAGATAGCTGTTATTATTTATGAATCGAAAACTGTAGATTAGTTAGGTGTATGTTTTTGATAGCCAGTTACGGGTGATGAAAGCACAGAATTTATGGAAAGTGTAGAATTTGTTCTGGTGACAACTGAGAGTAGTGATAGGACTAAATATTTAGAGAGAAAAATAGGGACTTCTTCTGTGATGGTGTTGCTCGTAGGATGCAATGTAGCATTTTAATATCATGGATGAATGTGCATGAAATAATGTTCGAAAGCTACATAAGATAGCTTAGATGTATTGAATTTGTATGGGCATCTGTTGTTGCAAACCTACGATACTTTGGTCCAGAGAGGAATTTTATTATATAGGAGATAAATAAAAAATTTTTAATAATGCATTATGATTCTATGGATTAAAAAATAAAGTACCATATGCACTTTTTGGCAGTAAAAATACAGTACTAAACAATTTTTAATAAAAAGAGTAATATGATGGATTCTACTGGTGATTTTGATGCATGAGCTTCGGCCACAACAACTAAGTTGCTCAGAAATCCATACAGATTTGTTTATAGTGTTGAAGGCATTGTGTAGAACCAACCACACATTTTGGTATTATTGCTAACCTTTGTCAGCGCAGATCAGAGTTTCCTTCTCCTAGATGCATGCGTTAACGAAGACTGGGGGTGCATCTCTCCCAGTGAATTAATGCGCTCCCAGATACCAACCTGTAAATTTCTACGATTTGGTGCAGTACATACAGTGCCTAGCCTTCCCAAATCGTCACCCATCTGATACTGGCCAGGCTCAACATTGCTTAACTTTGGTGATCTGACGAGAGTTGGTGTGTCAATGTGATTGTGGTGTGTATATATATATATATATATATATATATATATATATATATATACACACATACAGTAGAACTCCAGGAGACAGCATTAAAAATTTGTAACAAAATACAGTACAGTATATAATACACATGTATAAAATCAAATAACATTATAAATAACACCGTAAAGTGGTGCAAATACCATAACTAGGAGCTGGAAAAACATTGTATTCCACATTGTAATCTAAAAAAAAAAAAAAAAAATCCTATGGCCACCGTATCCTGGGGGTTCCACCGTAACATAAAAAAAAAATCAAGTAAAAATTAAGTTTACAAGCCAGAAGCTTCTGTAAACTTAAAGCGAAAATAAATATTAATATTTATATAGTAATCCCAACCAAATAAAAAAGCTCAATAAAACCCAAATAGGAAATAGAGCTTATAATAGAAGAACACAATTTAAGACTGAAAATTAGACTTTACAGGAATTTATTGTTCGACAGGATACTCAAATAAGAAATATTAAAAAATATGAAAAATTTTCTTTAATCTGCGCAGTTTCAAAGAAATCTACTATAATATTTGTTTGCTAATATCTTTCCTCTGATGAGAAGAATGCAATATATATATCTTTGATGGTCCTCAGATTTGAAAGCTCATCAGAGATCCAGAGTTTGAAAACTAAATGAACGAAGCGGAACTGGAAATGTGAAAGGCATTTGTCCTGGTTAGTGAAGAACTTTCTTGGCAACAATAAAGTGAAAAACTATGCAGAACTTAACAACATGCTGTTTTCAAAAACCTGGGCTGCAACATGAGCGTCAAGATGCACTACTTATTTTCATACATGGACCAGTTTCTTGAGAACCTAGGTTCAATGAGTAACGAGCAGAGGGAGAGATTCCATCAGGATTTGAAAGAGATGAAAACCTGTATCAGGGTCGCTGGGACAGAGTCATGGCGGCTGACTACAGTTGGAATCTGAAGAGAGCTCTCCCGGCTGCTGAGCATTCCAGGAATTCAAATAAACAGAAGTTCAAGCCCTGAACTTTGAACAATGGTGAAGCGACATGCAATTTATGTGTACTTATATTTATCAATGCTTATCATTCAGTTTATGGTAATAAATGTTTATATTATGTAATAAATGTTTATATCATGTAATAAATGTTTATATCATGTAATAAATGTTTATATCATGTAATAAATGTTTATATCATGTAATAAATGTTTATATCATGTAATAAATGTTTATATCATGTAATAAATGTTTATATCATGTAATAAATATTTATATCATGTAATAAATATATGCTGTTGGCAAAACATTTTTTCTCTTCAAAACATATTTGGGATGATATATGTTGACAAAAATCAGCTAACAAGGCCACAAAAATGTAAAATTGTGTCCCAAGATCTGATTTTTTCAAATCAACTTAGCATAAAAATCTGACCTGATGAAGAGAAACGGATGCCATTTCCTGATTCAGTAGTGCAAAAATACCCTAAATCAAGTTGTAGAAATCTAGACATTTAAAAAGTAAAAAAAAACGTGTTGCTCAATGTAATGTTTGTTTTAATTTTCTCAAACAAAATATTCCTGTAATTTAGTCGACAAATTAAAACGAAAAACAAAAAAGGATGTGTAGTTTATGAAATATCTATAAACTGTACAATTTAAGCATATTGATCTCTTTTGGCTTCAGAAAATAACCGTGTTCATCATAAAGAGTTCATCATAAAGTGTTCATCATAAAGTTTCTATTAGCAAAGGATATAAGTGGCCGAATATCGTATGTAGTTTATTAAATAGGTTACTATTCCGTTTTCATTATGCAAATAACATGGATTTTTAAAAATCTCTACTTCACTTGCTAGGCACAATCCCACATCGATTTGATAGATGCAATGCTATCTAAGTCTACTGATACAAAATCAACGAGATAACTTTATATAATTAACATAAGGATAACAATTTGAAACAATGTGTTAAAATTTTTCAGGTGAGGATTGTTAATTTACGTTCTTTGTATTATTTGAAAAACTGTTCTCATCTTGGATGTTATTTGCACTGAATTGGTGAATAGAATGAGAGCATGATATCCCCATGACTTAAATAAGAGGTTCTATTTGAAATTCTGTCTAGAATCCTGAGTTTAACTAGATACAGCTGAAAAAGTTTGCAGGTTACATCAACCTAAACGTTGTGCAAATAACACCCAAGATGGGAACAGTTTCAGAGGATTAGTTGGCCAAGCTACGGTGAGACGACAACAACTATGGAAAGCAGTAATTGCTGTGGATGAAGTTGGGAGATTCGGCATTCCTACCCTGTCACAGTTAACCACCTGACAAAGGCCAGAGAAATAACTGGCCGAAACGTTGTGAAACAACTAGAAGATGAGGATAATAGTCTGCAAATAAGTAAAAACTTATACAAATTAATCATCTCAAAAAGAATTCCAAATTAATCCAATAATGTAACAATCGGTACAAACCCAACAATTGGAAGAAAAAGATAAAAAAATCCAACCTTGATTGCCCTTCGGGGCCCATGGCACAGTGGATAGAGATGTGAAATATCTACGATTCCAGGTGAGCATTGTCTGAAGATAGCGGTTTCAATCCCAGGTCAGAGGATTAGTTGGTTCAAACTGTGGTGAGACGACAACAGCCATAGAAGGCAGTAATTGCTGTGGATGAAGTTGGGGGATTCAACATTCCTATCCCGCTATGGTTAACCACCTGACGAAGGCCAGACGAATAACTGGTTGAAACGTTGTGTAACAACAACTAGGATAATAGTCCACAAATTATAAAATAAATTATGAGAACATTTGTCTAAATAATCCAAATAATACAGCTCAAAACAAATAATATTATAACTTTTTGTGGTGATTTCATTAGTAAACTATGAAATCCAATGATATTAAGACTACAAAATCTGTATGCGTGTTGCCTAATAGCAAAAGGTCTTAATTAAATATTCATCCGTGTTAAGATTGAAGAATGACATTCTTTATGGAATATGCAATCATTAGTTTAACAGGAATAAATAAATTAAGAAACAAATAAAAACCGTTTAGAAGTATCAGGTCATTATTTTTATTTCTTGTTTATTAAAATAATAAAGAAGACAAATTCATTTCTCACCAAAATTTTTATTCTGAAAAGTAGAATTGGACGAAGACATGTTCAGAAATTTACAAAGATTTATTTTTTACATTTATTCTATTTTTAGCCTTATTTTATCTTGAAATAAATATTCTTAATGGTTAAAGAAAGACAACATAGACAATTGGAGCTGATCATTTAAGGTTCATTGAAAAGTGTTTCTACAAATTAAAAGCAATAGATATTCGCAGCAATAAATCAAGCAAGATATTTATTAAAGACAATGCTAAACAAATATAAGAAAAAAATGCACCTTTCATACTAAATCATCAAATGTGGATCAAAATTAATCAAGATTGTTAAAAGAAGAAAAAATCTTTTCTTTTTTAATTCTCATAAAACTTTGCTGATAAGAAAAGAAATGTAAAACTGTGTAAAGAATCCAAAATGGCTTTTTATTTGATCATTTTCAATATCAAACAAGTAAATCATATGACCTGTTATCCCCCCTTCCCTCAACTGCCGTGACTTGAATAATCTAAACACATTGATCACAGCATTTGGTTGGTTTGAAACAAATACTAATAAATAAACTTTTACATATTTAAGAAAATTTGCAATTTTTGCCACTTTGAGGAAACTTGGGGGAAGAATATACATTTTTACGTCAACTAAACGGCAAAGTATTCTTTAAATTCATCAGTACTTGATTTTGTTTATCTTCTCACCAATAAGTTAGACACAAGGTTAGGTGAGAGGTTTTAAAAAAACCCAGCAAACTAAGAGCAATGCACACTGACCAACAAAAAAAAAAAATGCCTCAGAAGGCATATTGACATTCCCCAGAAATGGTGCATCAGGCGATTAGCAACAAACCAATCTCCTCAAACAGAGATGGTAACGCCTTAGAGGATGGACCTTTTAGAACAGCAGAACCATACCTGTAAGGTGTACAATACTTGATACTAGTCAGTTATAATTCATCACAATTTTTATGTATTTTGAGCAAAATATATAAAGAGAATTTCAGATATTTCCCTATTTTGGGGTATTTTAAGACAGGGAAGAGTAGATATTAGTGCCCTTGCAAGAATTAAGAATAGATGAAGTTCAAGGAATCAATCAAGAGAAGAGTCTTTGGAATATGGGTAGAGTGTGATGATGTATAGGAATGAAACCTGGCCAATGAGTGTTAAGGACATGCATCAAATGAAGAAATAATACGTAATGTCAGTCTTAAAAACAGGCTTACGAGGGTTGTGCAATAAGTAATACCTCTGACCCACTTCCAGTTGTCTGATCTAGCTGAAATTTTGCATGTGCAATGATTTATATCTCTACGGGTTATGTGGCAAATTACAGCTCTGAACTAATTGTGGTTTCTGTTTTACAGATGTTTGAACTGAGTCAGATGTGGAATGGAGCAGTGATCCAGTTTTTGTATTTGAAAGGATGCACACCACAGGAGACTTTTGATGAAATGAAAGAAACTTATAGAGATAATGCCCCATCATATGACCTTGTAAAACGCTAGCATCGTGAATTGAAACATGGCTGGAAGTCTGTGGAAACAGCTCCTAGACCTGGTCGCCCTCCTTTTGCCATTGATGAGGCATCTGTCCGTCAAGTCGAGGCTACCATTTTGGAAGATCGGCGCATTACTATTTGCCAAATAGCCCAAGATGTCAAGATTAGTACAGGGTCTGTAGAAACTATCATTCATGACCATTTGCATATGCATAAGGTGTCTGCCAGATGGATTCCCAAGTTGCTCACACCATTCCGGAAGCAAGAACGCGTCGAGTGCTCGAGGATGAATTTGAAGATGTGCCAAGAAGAGGAGTCAAAGTTTTTCAAACGACTGATAACAGGATGAAACCTGGGTCCATCACTATGATCCAGAGACCAAAGCCCAGTTAATGCAGTGGAAGCACTTGGACTCACCACCTCCAAAGAAGGCAAGGGTGCAGCCCTCCGCTGGCAAGGTCGTTTGGGACCAGGATGGAGTAGTAATGACAGATTTCCTGGCAAAGGGTACCACAATTACAGGAGCCTATTATGCTCCACTTTGGAGGAAATTAAGGGAAGCTATCAAAAGCAAGAGGCGGGACAAGATCAGCAAAGGTACCCTCCTCCTGCAGGACAACGCTCCAGTCCACAACTCGCATGTTACCAGATCAGAAGCATGGGTGTGTGGTTATGAAATACTCCCTCATCCTCCCTACTCTCCTGACTTTGCACCCTCTGACTTTCACCTCTTCCCAGCCATGAAGTTGTTTTTGAGAGGAAAGCGTTTCCCAGATGATGCAGCCTTGATTTCTGAAGTCACGTCGTGGTTAGAGGACCAACCTGGGGTGTTCTACAAAAGCTGTCTCCCAAGCTGGGTGGTTCCTATATAGAGAAAGACTAATAACTGTGCCCACTTTTGTTGCTCTACTGCTATGGGAAGTGGGTCAGGGGTATTACTTATTGAATGCCCCTCATAGTTTTAATAAACTTAAAGAAAGATTAAATCTGAACTGAGATGTGTGCGGAACAGGAGACTTTGATGGTATGACGATGTTGAAAGAATGAACAAGAGTTCTTAGGTCAATAGATGTAGAACAGTTAAGATAGGTCGTGTTCACAGAAAAGACAAAGAAAAACATAAGTGATAAAAATTAATTAGAGAAAGAGGAATAAATAAAGAGATGGCCAGAGAAAATATAATTGAAGTCAAATTTTTAACAAATGATAACAAATGACAACATGTAAAACAGGCATTAAACTGACAATTGGAAAAAAGCCCCCTCCCCCCCAAAAAAAAACTAGCTATGTCAGTTTTCTGCATTCATGGTGATCGAACTTCATGCAAAATTAAGTGAAAAAGTACCGCAGCAACTTTGCAAAAATCAGAACACTGTAACAAGTCATTTCTGATAAATATCAAGAAACAATAATTGAAAAAATTATTTTCTGTTTTTATCAATATTTGTCATTTACATGTTTCATACTGCTTTCCTTATCTTTATTGTTATGTTTACAATGTTTTGAGTGTTTTGGCACATGGCCAAGAAAATAAAGGTCTTCATAAAGAGATATTCTAAAGTAAATTCTAACTTGAGGTTGTAAATTCAATACCCAATGGAGGAACTATTTTTTCCGAACTTGAGAACCAAAATAACTGAAACAAGATATATAAAATGGCATGGAATGCAGAAATAAGAGCAGTTTACTCCAAACAATGGAATATAGTGTTCAATTCTACAAAAGGCATCTGAAGAAGGTGAAATAGTTCAATGGAGGAAACATTGTGAATATGGAGACCACCAAAATGAGGGCAGTAATCCAAAACACAATGTTATGATTAGCATAGGGATGGTTGTTGTTTTTGTTTTACGGCATATCAACCCTTTTCAGGTTATTTAATGCCGAATTCAAAGATTTAAGGAAAATTTTTAATAGAATATTTGTTGTTTTCAAGTTGGTTTCTATTTAACCCATAGTTGGGACCCTAACAGGTACTACCACTCCGGGTCAGAATGGACCTGGGAGCAATAGCAATTAAGGGGTGGCTCCACACTCCCCAAAGCCCGCAAGCTGGGGCCTCACCACTGGATATAGTTTAAGGTCATATCCAGGACCGATTAGCATATGGAATAAGTGGAAAAACAAAAACAAACTAGTTAAAATAATGACACAATCATATCTACAAAGTCACTGATATTTTGAATGTTAAATTCAACTTGAATCTACCAATATTATATCAGATGTTGGTGCTTTTAAAGATGTGTCAGTCAGTAATTTAGGTAGTTTGTTTCCATGCCTATCAACTGATTCTATACACTAACCATTACATTTTGTTCTGAAATTTTATTTCATTTTTCAAACTTTCTGAGGTTATCAAATCTCAGCATTTCGTCAAAATTCGCATACATCCCTGATATCATTTCAGACCATATCTTCAATCCTGACTGGCCAGGTTCAACTTTAATTCATCAGCACAAAAATGCAAAATCAATATTCTCCAACTTGTGTTTTTAGCTTAAATGAAACTATCAAATACTGTTATCTAATGTTTCTATAGCAATAAAAATGAGACATTCATTTGAAACGTGGCCTTTACAGATAACTAGATTTCTGGTGACAGTTTGCTTTGTTGAGTCTCATTAATAGCAAATTCTGCATGTCATTTTTGGTCAGTGAGAGCAAAATCTGTCTAGACTAAAGCAAATTTTAATTTTTGTCCTGATCTAGTGTGCCCTTTTCTTGGGTGCTAGATTTTCCTCACAGCCTTGTGTCTAACTCTGCCCTGGTGTGAGGCAAGTACACAATACAATCAATTGAATACAAGCTGCGATTGTAGATTTAGACGTTTTTTCAACTTTATTAATGCAGAAATTACCATAATGAATGCAATTGAATTTTAACTTGGTATAGCCGATTCCATAATCCAAAATGGTATCCATTATGTACATGCATCCATTGGTTGAAAAGAAACAGCAAGTAATATTCGGTTATAACTTTTTCAACTCATAAGATTAATGAAACCTCAGTATCTATGAACTGATTAAAATTTGACAAAGTTTCATATTCCTTCCAGATTCTTTCGTTACACGCACAACATACATCACAAGATCAACATGATGAATTTAAGTCTTTTATAAATAAAACTGATTAATGGCAGCAATCTCTTAACTTTAGATACTGAACAGTGGAAGAGGTGTGGAAGAGGAAGGGCTGTACGTTTGTTGTTAATGGTTTTCTGTTTGATTCTCTCCCTTAAGCCATTTCAGCAGGCAATAATCAACGGAAACATTAATTTGTTTCAGATGCACACAATAAAGACCTGCATGTCATTTCAAACATTAGTCTTTATAAAATTAAATCCTTGTAAAATTTATGCATGCATGAACTAATATATTTATGATCTTTATCTAATACTAGAATACTCGTCCTAAGATGGATTACATTTTCTTTTTTTTTATATGACTGCTTATGACATTTATTGATTTTTACAGTTTGTCATATAGCTAGAGACTAAATAATCTTATATATATATATATATATATAAGGGTTTCTAGAGAAATAATACTGTTCAGATATGGCCTATCAATGGCATCCTCGACTGGTCTCCAAATCTCCATACAATCCAGCACAAAATCTAGCCTTTTTATAGAGATTAACCATTCATATGTGGCAAAGAGTAAAATTAATCAAAAAGTTAGCATGTTAATATACATAATGATAATCAGAACATGACAGAGGAATTAATTATGGACAAATATTGCTATTCTTTATGGGTAGTTAGTTTCTGTTGTGACCATCGAAAAATGGACATTTCAGCAGAAACATTACAATCTTCAAGAAGACTATTGTTGTCAATGGAAAAGTACACTGCTCCAGTGAACAGAGATGTGTTGAGTTTACAGATTTAGTGAGCCATATATATAAGTAGTAATCTACAGTTATCTATATATCATAAAAGTGAAATTGTCGGTGTGTCTGTCTGTGTGTGTACATTTATTTCCATACCAAATTACTCTGTCAATTTTCAGTCTACAAGACTCGAGATTTTACATAAGGGATATTGAAATTCGGAAAATCTTTTTAATCGGTTTTCAGACAGAAAATTAGCTGTCAAGGGGTCAAAGTTCAACGATTTGATCTTTGAAAACTCTACCAAACTCCTCTGCTAATTTTGGCTCTAAACACTTGAGATTTTAGATGTAGGTTCCTTGGACATGGATCAAATTTTTAACTTTATTAGAGCCCAAAACAAATGTTTAGGAGTCAACATTAGGATCAAAGTTAAAAAAAAAAATGACCTTTCAGCCAATTTTTGGTCTAAATATTTGTAATTTTACATAAAGTGTATTCAGACATGGGGCAAGCTTTTTAATTGGTTTCTGATCGAAAATTTGGCTACCAAGGAGTTAAATTCAAAAGATTTGACCTTTGTGGTCTGTACCAAACTATTTAGCAAATCTTGGGTCAAAACATTTGAAATTTTTACATAAAGGGTATTCATACATGCAGCAAGCTTTTTAGGTTTTGGGCGAAAATCTGGCTGCCAAAAGTCAAAGTTAAAAGAGTTGACCTTTACAGACTCTACCAAACTCCTTGGACAATTTTGGGTCTAAACACTTGAAATTTTTTATGTAGGTTACCTGGACCAGAGTAAAACTTTTTAATATATATATATATATATATATATATATATATATATATATATATGCACATGAAGTTATAAGCAGTAGATAGAGCCCAAGCAAAGCTGGTCTGAACTGCTAGTAAGTAATAAGAGTACACATCTAAAAAAAAAAAACAAGAATAGTTAACTTCATACTAAAGTTGTCCACAATAACTTTTGGCATAACGAATAAAGTACTAAGTAAAATTCAGTTGTAAATGATACTTTTCTGGAAGTTGAAGGTTCAATCCTCAATTGCTCGATTACTTAAGTCTTTTATACAGTTATGGCTGATGAAACGAGAGCATGCTAACCCTGTAGATTAAATAAAGGGTTCTGTTTGAGATTTTGTGCAGATTTTAAAGTTTGACAGAAATATTCCTGACTTTACAGAAAAATTCTCAAGTTTGACATGGTACCCGGAAGAAGGTTGGAAGTTACATTGTCTGAAACACTGCGCGAATAACATTAAAGATGAGAAGAAATGTGTGAATAATCCAATACAATCTTCTACGGCTTTTGAATGTAATGCTTTAGTTAATCCACTCAGACCATTTTCATTCTATATTCCAAGTAAAAAAGTACTTAAAAAAGGCTGAAAAGTATAACAGCAAAAATATACTCAACGATTCAAAATATGTAAATTTATACATTTTTTAATTGAATTATTACTTGAAGAATTTTATTTTCTTAATTTTTTGAAACAAAGGTTAAATCCCAAAAGGAATCAAATTCATTGATAAGAAATTTATTTGATATCATGTTAACAATTGGATGAAATAAAACATTTACGAAAATAGTTTACTGTAATAATCAAATTCCACTGACAATAGAGATTGTATCATGTTAGTGACTATTAAATGAAATGCATTATTTACTAATAAACGGATCTCATAAATAAAAAGATAAAAGTAATAAAGTTAAATATGATGAATAAAAGAGAAGAAATCGGTTCACGTTTCAGCCTCCTTTTCTAAATAAAATAATAATAAATAAAAAAAAAAACAGATCAAATATTCTACAATTTAATAAATTGAGCAAGAATGTTATAACAAAATAGAGAAGTGGGGAGCATAAAAAGCCCAATGGATACTGCCAATGGCTATGGAATCATCAAGACACTTTAAACACTTTGGGATCTATTGTGTTCGATATTATAGTAGGAAAAAAGTATAAACGCATTTTTTGCAGAACCATGGGGAAAATAGAATTTTGTTCTCAAACAGTATTGATTTTAGAGATGAACACCAAAAGTGCTTATATGCAATAACCAAATCAATAATAAAGAAAATAAACAAGAAAAAGACAATTCCATATATAATAATAATAATAATATAGGAAGGGTAGTTACATATAATTTTTTTTCTAAAAGAAAAAAAAATTCTTTACATTTTTTATTCCTACATGACAACTAAGCAAAGAAAAACCCTAAGCAAAATTCATCCCATAGCAGCAAAACTGAAGCTAGCCTGCCAGGACACTATATAGGCAAATTAAGGCATTTTTTATTGGTCTGAAAATATAGCCTTATTTTTTACCAATTATCATAAAATTTTAACCATAGAATAGTATTATCTTCAAACAGCCTGGAAATTGTCATGCAGTTTCATCACAGAACATAAGATAGAACATCAAGATTGAATTTAGCTACAAGTATAGATAAATAAGATTAAAACTTGCTGCTATGCCTTCAAATAATCTGAAATAATAGCAAAGAGAGACTTGATTCCAAATATTTCTCAGATGTTATATCTCCCCTCTTTTGAAAATAGGGTACGATTATAAATATTTCCAGTATCAAATAATCTTTATACACTGTGAAATTTACTTTATGTATGAAAATCAAAGAGGAAAGACATAACATGTGGGAAATATTTGGAATCAAGTCTCCCTTTGCTGTAATTTCTGATCATTTGAAACCATAGCAGCAATATTTGGAATCAAGTCTCCCTTTGCTGTAATTTCTGATCATTTGAAACCATAGCAGCAAGTTTTAGTCTCCCCTCTATCAAGACCAGAGGTTTATTAAGGGATGCAAAAAAAGCATCAGCTTTTGTCTCGTTGTTGAATAGGCAAAAGGTGTCATCAACGTATTGAAAATAATGGTCTGCTTTATGGAAACCATATAATAGACCCCCTTCGTGATAACCTACAAAGATAATATGGGTCTCAATGGAACCCCACTTTTATGAATCTTAGGCAAACTATACATCAATGATAAGGTCCTCTGAACACAAGTTAGCTAAATGGTTGACAAGTATCTTAGAACCCTTTGTGGAATATTATAGTTTATTCTGCATTACAGATTCCTTTACTTTTGCCAACTTTATGCAAAACTATACTCATTCGGACAAATTTATACATTCATTTGATATTTCTAGTCTCTTCACATGTGTCACACTGTTTGTGACTATTAATATCTGTGCTGACAACTTATATCGGAGTCAGCTTCCAACTCCTAAAAATATTTTCATAGAAGTAATGAAATTCGCCATTATGTCGGTTGAATTCAGCTTTAATAATATTATGTAAAAACAGATAGATGTGTAGTCATTGGTTCTCCATTGGGATCATCTTTGGCTAATATCTTTGTAGGTTATCACAAAGAGGGTCAATGATCTGGCTTGCATAAACCAGACCCTTATTTTCATTACGTTGATAACACCTTTTGCCTATTTGACAACAAGACAAAAGCGGATGCTTTTTTTGCATCCCTTAATAACGTTCATCCAGCTGTTAGGTTTATGGTACACAAAGAAACCAATTTTACTCTTTCGTTTTTAGACTTCTTCATGTTTTGTTACTTCCGTCTATCATAAACCAACATTTACCAGCCTCTATATATGTTGTGACTCATTTTGTCCTACAAATCAAAAATTTAATTTAATTAAGACTTTAACACATAGGGCTTTGATAATTTTTTCTGAAGCTAATCTGGATGACAAGCTTAAATTCATTACTAAGACCCTTTGCAACAATGGCTACCCTTTAGACCTAGTTGAATCTACTATTAATAAGAAAGTTTCCAATTTTTACAAATCTAAAGAAATTGTAGTTAACAGATATCCTGTTTACTTTTGTCTACCTTGGCTAGATAATATCAGTGATCGATTTGCTAAGTAAATCTCTTTGTATGTACGATGGTTTTATTTTGCATCGAAGTCGTGTTGTTTTTCCAACTAGACCTATGTTGTCATCAAGTCACAAAAATGTTCTCCCCCTCCCTACCATAATAATTCTATTCATTCAAATGTAGCTACAATGAACTATGTTGGGCAGACATCGCAAAGATTGGATTTTTGCTTAAAACAATACCTACCATCAAAGATTCATTATGTAAATTTTTCACCTTCGGATGTTCTGAGTAAGCACCTCATAAATAACTGTGCGTGTGCCACTAATTTCAGTGCTGACGTTTATGATCCTAAGCAGGTCGAACTCACCTTTTCATCTAAAAATTCTAGAAACCGTTTTTATTAAGTCCTTGAGACCTTCTCTTTGCAAGCAAAACGATAATCTCTTAGGACAATTTGATTTCTGTGATTTTTTTCCCACATTTTTTTTTTATATAAATTTTTTTTCTCCCCCGCCATACTCATGACAATTTTTTTTTTTTTAAATCACAATTTTCCTCAATTTAGCTCTGTTGAGCGAAGAACGAAACCCAATTAGCAAGCCTTTTTCATTTTATTAATCATCATGTTAATTGGTCTATATTTAGCCATAATTAAATTTTGTACCCCAAAAAGAATTTAAATAAATATATATGGATATATCTATACTTGTAGTCAAATTGAATACAGAAGTGATTATATCTTTTGTTGTATGGGACGAAACATGAAAATTTACAGGTTTTTTGCAGATTATAATACGATTCTATGATTAAAATTTTATGACAATTTGTAAAAAAGAACCTATATTTTCAAACCAATAAAATATGACCAAATTTACCTACATTTGTATATATAGTGTCCTGGCAGACTACTTCAGTTTTGTTCTGGTTGTCTCCTCTGGTCTTGCCAGACCACAAAGGCCATAAATGACCAAGTTCTCTCTGATTCTCTCTCCTCTGATCTTGTGGTATAATGGGGAAAAAATGTCTGGTTACTTTTAATGCATATAAAATCAAGCTTTTATCTTTACGTCATCAACGTTCTGATCCTCATCTGGCATCAATTGAAATGAATGGCTCTCATCTTGGGTAGGCTTCATGTTTTGACAAGCTTCTGGGCTTGACCTTTACTCCTGATCTGAAATGGAACATGTACATCAAATATGTTGCCAAGGTCGCTGGAAAATGGTGGGATCTTTCTATCAATCCAGTAAACATCTACTTGCTGATGCAATTCTCTACCTATATAAGAGCCAGGTACATCCAAGGATGAAGTATTGTTGGCACATATGGGCAGGAGCTGCTAGGAAGACTTATCCTGCCTTAACAGAGTTCAAAATAAACTTTGTAGCATATAGTGAGGATGCCCTTTTCTCTTCCCTGCAACCTCTTTCCCCACAAAAGAGATGTTGCGAGCCTGTCTTTGTTTTATCATTACTTTCATAGTAAGTGCTCGCCTGAGCTCCAATCTATGGTCCTCCCTTGCCAAACATTCACGAGAAACACTATCAATAATTTCCCTCACTCTTCATCTGCCTAAACTTAAGCAGATTACATGAACAAAGCTTTTCTTAGAACTGCACACCTGAGGAACTCTCTTCTGTATATCTACTTTCCAACTGACTACAATATGGTCGTCTTCATGTAAAATGTAAACAAGCTCTTGATGAGCTATTCCCTTAAGTAATCCAATTTACCAAATTTACACGTCTAACAATTACTATATTGTTCTTTTGAGTACCGGACACGCTTTAACCCTTATCCTCGAGTGGCCTCTGGGCCTTGATAAGTGGGGATTCCTTTGTACCCTCCCCAAACACCTTTTTCGGCAATATTATAAGTTCTAAATCTCAGTGACTATTGATCAGAATTTAACAAATAAAGACTCGTTGGAAAGGTAATGGTCTGAATTGTGTAGTGGGCTATGTGACAAGGTTGCACATTAAGGAGATCATCTATCATCCAGAGCCTGTTTTTGGCACTTTTTTACAGCCATAAAACATTTCCGTAAAGGCGCAGTATCTTTTCACTCTAAAAAAAATCCTTTACCACTATTAGAGGTTTTTGAGGGTGCTGAAAACAAAAATAATGTTTAAAATTCAAGGAAACGAATAGTTCGTAAGATATAAAGAAATTATGGTTTAAAAAGTGAGGGATCACTTTTCTATATTAACTTAATGTAAAATGAGCACTCACTTTATGACCACCTGTTTGAAGGCTGTGTTATTTTTTTTAGGGGTGGTGATTATTGTGACCTGGTAGACCAATACAAAACCTACCTCAAAAAAAAAAAAAAAAAAAAAAAAAAAACTTGTTTTCTATAGGTTTTTGGGTGTGCTGAAAATGAATATCGCATTACACTTTTCCACAAATCAGTATTTTTCCGGGTATTAGGTAAAAATATGTGTGCTTGTGCGTACAACAATGGTCACCACTTATAACAAAGCATTACATTACTTAATACTTGGAAAAATACTTTGTGGAATTTAAATGTGATATTTATTTTCAGCACACCCGAAAACTTACAGAAAACAAGTTTTTTAAGATAGATTTTGGTTTGATCTATCAGGCCACAATTACTAAATAAGCACCACCCCTTAAAAAAAATTACATACTCTTCCCCTGAAAAAAGGTGGTTATAAAGTGGGTGTTCATTTTACGTTAAATTAATATACAAAAGTGATCTCCCACTTTTTGAAACTATAATTTCTTCATATCTTGGAAACTACCTGTTTCATGAAATTCTAAACATTTTCGTTTTCAGCACCCTCGAAAACCTATAATAGTGATAGTTTTAAAGGTAGAAAGATACATACCTTTACCAATGTTTCAATCATAGTCATTTGCTTTCCTAGTTTTGCATATGAATTACAAAACATCTGATTTTTCTTCAAAACCTCTGGCCTTGATGGAGGACACTAAAACTTGCTGCTATGGTTTCAAATGATCAGAAATTACAGCAAAAGGAGATTTGAATCCATATATTTCTCATATGCTAGGTCTCCCCTCTTTGTTTTTCATACATAAAGTAAATTTCACAGTGTATAAAGATTATTTGCTACTGGAGATATCCATAATCATACCCTATTTCCAAAAGAGGAGAGATATAACATCTGAGAAATATTTGGAATCAAGTCTCCCTTTGCTGTTATTCAAGATCACTTGGAACCATAGCAGCAAGTTTTAGTCTTCCCTCCATCAAGATCAGATGTATTCATAGCAACAACGAGTCAAGACAGTTCAGTAACAGATTACGAACATTCTTGAGAAGGAAGTTGAAATAGAAAGGAGAGGGAAGATTGTAACTCACTCACTCACACACACACACACACACACACACACACACACACACACACAGAGTTAAAAACTGAGAAAGAATGTGTCATATCAAATGATATAGTGAGAATGACAAATGACTTGACATTGAAAAGAGAGATGGCATCAGATATTTATTTGAATGTAACCTACATGATGCATATATTACTGTATTTACTGATTAACTTAAATTTAAGTAATAGAACTTATTGCTTCTATTTAAAGTTATCTGATTGCATGTGTCTAAATACAAATGAGCATGATTTGCGAAATTTGGAAAATCAAAACCGAAAACTGAACTGTATACAAGTGATTTTCACACATAGATATAAATATCTATCCAAATGCACATGTTCTCTGCCTATTAGCTAGGAAAAAGTGTAGAATCTGTTTGGATGCTACACTTTATTTATGACGTTCTCTCTCAGTGAAGAAGAATTCCTAGCCTGAGAAAATTTTAAGTTTTGTTCCAATTCAGAATGCCCCTTATTGGGGAGCTAAATTTTCCCCACATTATGTTGTGTCAAATTTTGAGCTCATGTGAAGACAACTAAATCGGAATAAACATAACTTTTCCTCACATAAAGTAAATCTATTTCAATCATACACCAATATCATATGGGAAAGGTATGTACCAATAATTCCTCACCAAGCTATGCATTCTCTTTAGTCACTTATATTCAACTAATCATGTGAAATGAATCATTCACAATAGGTGCTTATTTAGAATATCAACCCTTGCAACATTAAATGATGTTGAAAAGATTGATATGCCATAAGATAAACAAAGCCTATCATTTAGACCAAACTGTAAATATGTACATATGCCCAAATAAAGATCTGCTGGAGTGGGAGACATGTTGTAAGTTGTGTCCTGCTGGTGTAGAATAAAATGCAGTTTTTTTTTTTTTTTCAAACAAACAAAAAGTGCAATGGGGTTACAAGTAGGTTGAAAAATGATAATTTGTATGCAAGAAATGTAAAACAATGGAGATTGCAGAGAATTCAGATGTCAACACAATATATACATGAATGGTGAAGCTCTTGAGAAGTTTTGTTACCATTCGAGCATAAGCGAGAGTTGGTATTAGTATGACTTGCAAGAGTTAGCAGTGGATTGAATAAGATCATGAAACTTCTGCCATTACTAGCCAACAAAACATTACCACTAATGGAAAAGTCAATTAAGTATGTGTGTGCAGTACAATGTAACCTGGCTAATTAGAGTTGTGGAAATACATTGCATGGAAATAATATGAGAATGATATGACAGATGGGTAATGAGAGTTTTAAAGGCAGACTCCGATCTGTTGATTTCAGAGGAAGATAAAATCTGAATAAATCAGTACATGGAGAGATGTGTGCAGAACAGGAAATTTTCATGATAGGATTACGTTGAAAGAATGAATGAGAGTTCTCGAGTTAGAACATTCGAACTTGAAGGCCAAAGAAAACACGAGTGGAAATGATAACAATTAAGAGAAATGAGTTATAAAGACCTGGCCAAAGATAGTTTTAGTTTGAAAGTCAATTCCTAAAAGTCATCCAACACATGCCAGCATGTAAAACAAACATTAAACCAAATATGATGATTAAGATCATAATAATGAATATTAAAAATAACATTCAAAATAAAATTCTAAACAAAATTCTTTCCCATTTCGATGAAAAGGTGTGTGGAGGGGGGCATGAATAATTGAATGAAAATGTCTACACAAGAAATATTTCTGAGCTCAAAAAGTATTAAAGAAAGAGAAACAAAGAATTAAAAAACAGAAATCGAAAACCTCTTATTCTGTGCAACTGACCAGCAAAGTTGTCCGAGGCAAAACTTCAGTGGCAGCAGTGGTGGCAGTACATGTGCAGCAGAAAGAATGAAATGCAGCAGACGATATGCGAGAAAGGCAGAGGAGTGTGAATGACTTGAAGAGGGAAGAATGCTGCAATGGCAAATTCCTCTCACATCTGAAAGGTCAGACAGCATCTACTCTTTAATAGGATAGCATCCATCACACGGATGTCACACTGTCAATAACATGAAGCTTGCTGGAGTGAATTTTCAGTTTATGCATTCCATGCTCAGTCTGTAACATGATACTGGTAATCAATCATGTGAGCTGTATGGACTTATTAGTATTATTGGAAGCTCAACTTCCTCTCAATTACAGACAATCTTCAGTCAGTTTGGGCAAGTTTCACAATGCGTACAAAAACTTAGAAAAGTAGCAAACAGGCTTCAGATAATCATGACCAGTTGCTGAAGATATGCACAAACACATACATATATATGTATACACAGGCAGCAAATACATACACACATGCTTAACAAAAGAAAAATATTTTTTGTTTTGACTTACTTATATTAAAAGAATAACCAGGCAGAAGTTTTGCACAACCTCTACATGCCCCTTACAAAAATTAAAATCATAATATAATGCTATTAAACCTTATGTCTAGATTCCTTTTTCTAATTTTGATCTGGGATACTGTCTACAATCTAAAATTCAAGCTGAAGAAATCTTAAGAAATTGAAATCATGGAATCTTGCTTAATTGGTGTCAAATGACTATGGATCAAGTTCAATATAAATATTTAAATAGGAAGCTATGCTCATAGCATGCTCCCTAAAACCCTTTAAATACTTCAAAGAAACTGAAATTTAATTATTTATTAATTGATTTCTAATACATATTTTATTTCACAAAAATTCAAGGTATCTGAATTTTTGCGAAAGGGTTTAACTTTCTTTGCATTAATCTAAAACTAAATATAGCCCACATAACAACTCCTTACGTTTTGCAGCTGTGTTCAAAAATTTACAATAATCAGTTAATTAGTTTAGGTGTGAATCATGTACATAGAAATATATAAACATATACCTGTATTAAACTTTATATAGATCGATATCTAATAAATAAAATTACCTTGTTGGATTTAAAAAGTCAAACCTAAATAGCATTTAATCTGCCAAATCAAACTCTGCTTCCAACTAGGCAATTTTCATTTTAATAAATGACAATTAGTGAGAAGCAACGTTGTATATATATAACATGTTGTTGACTATATAATAACTTACTTCACTACAGTATATTTTTTAATTAATTACTTTGTCCCGGATAACTGCTAACGTGAAACATTTTAAACAATCCTTTAAAAATAAAAATCACATTATGGCAGCAAAATATAAAAGATAAAAAAATAAAAATAATAAACTTCTGATAAATTTTTCTCCATAGTTCTTTTACAAAGATAATTTTTCTTTTCATTAACACGGCATTGCGAATCTGGAAATTTTCAATGAAATTATGAGCATAACTCAAAATGTATAACTCATATTTTAATTCAAGAATATAATAGGAGTTACTTATATAACAAATGAAATTTTATTTCTTTTTCCGTATAAATTAGATGTATCAATAACAATTTAAGACAAAAATGACTATACTTGATCGCATGCAATGCTGAGTACGTAGAACTAAACATCATATGAATCATGGTTATTCAAAGAAATAATTCATCTTTCATTCATAAACAATTACTAATTAGATAATTTTTCTATTTCCAGTATATGCATTTTTATGATATAAAAAATATGAAGTTTCATCAATGTATAATATAAAATATACACACACACAATATATACATGAGAAAAACATGTGAAAGAGAAAAAGTTTATACATTAGAGAGAGAGCGAGAGAGATAATGTGTATGCAAAAGAGAGAGAATGTATGGGTGTGAGAGAGGAAGAGAATGCATGCACAAAATAGAGACAGAGAGAAAGAGAATGTGCATGAGTGTGTATGTGCGCGTAAGATAGCATGTTTGCATGTGTATGTACGTGAATGAACAAGTGTAGATATTGCACGCTTGATTGAGAACAAGTGTGTATATGTGATATTAGGAGTAGAATGCAAGTATGTGATTTTGCAAGGCAAGACAGTGGGGTGTATGACAGAGTGGTTGTACACACACTTTGTAAAGTTCAACACTAACCTGCATTCAATATCAATTTAAGTGAATGTTGAATAGACAAACTTATAATGAAATAAAAATAAAATCAGAAACCTTACTGCTAAACTTGTTCAATGGAAAATTTGATGAATTTATTATGACAAACAGTATTTATCATATATGCAGGAAATGTTGTAGCAAAAGGCATGTTTAAATCCTTAATTTTTAAAACTGACTAGAAATTTGTCAAACACCTTTAAAAAGTTAAAAAAATAGAAAATAAATAAAAAACTGAGGAATGTAGAAAGTTTGTCAAGTAATTTATCATATCGAGTATTCACTGTATGTCAATAATTACATTTTATTATTCTAATCTTTGTGCAAGATATATATAACTTTTTAAGTAAAGTTGGGTAAGTTACAAAAAAAATTGTATTTGGTTAGTTTATTTTATGGCATACTAACAGTTTTAGGCTTATCTAAATGTTGAAACAATGCCAACTGTAAATAACACATACAATTAATTGAACACAGGTTGTTATTTTTCATCCATAGCTAGAAGGAAATTGCAGGTTCATACAATTTTCAATAGCATTAGATCTGATTATAGTGAATTTCATAAGCCACACCAGTATCCATTATGTGAATTATGCACTCTCAAGCAAATATTTGTTAATCATTAGAAGCGAAAAGGCTTACAAAAGGGACACGCTGATCTATTTCTGGAACTTTTCCATTTTACAATTTTTTCAGAGTGCCTTTTAAATTTTTTTCCTTTTATAAAAAATAGTATGTCTCTTTCAAGGCATATCAATCATTTTTAGATTATGTAATGTTGAAATAAAATGGCTATTCTAAACAATTCAATTTAATTTTAACACAAATTGCTATTTTAATAAAAGATTGCGGATATTTGTAACTTGATACATTTTCTAATCACGTCAATGTGTAAATAATCATAATAGAACTGATAGGATTTCAACTTCTCACTTTTCTTAACAAAAAAAAAAACAAAAACAATAAAACCAAGTATAACCATATATTTGAAAGTATTTCCTGATCAGGGTTTTAGTTTGAATGATATTTTTAATGTTCCTTATCATATTTGGTTTAATGTTTGTTTTACATGTTGGTATGTGTTAGGATTAGGTTGGTCCTAATCCTAACACACAACACCATGAACAAAGAAAGTCAATTTCTTTTTTTTTTTTTTTTTTTTTTTTTAAATTTTTTTTTTTTTATTACATTTTCACCCCAAACAAGGCACATTGCCACTTTGGTGTAGGGGGCTACTATCAGGGGAAACAACTACTGGGGTACTATGTAGGGATTTGGGCAGCAAGATGTTGGTTCACGTTGCACTTCAACTTCTGCATGTCAGTACAGTTGGGGAAGCAGTGACCTGGAATGGAATTCCAAAGTCTAGCGGTTCTGGGGAAGAAACTACCGGAGTAGAAAGATCTTTTACATCTAGGGATTTCTACAGTGTGGGGGTGGGATTTTGCAGCTTGTCGGGTCTGTCGAGGGTGTTCACATCGTGGGGGCACAAGTGCTTGCAGTTCATCAGAGCATTCACCATTAAAATACTTGTAGAACAGGCAGAGGGATGCAACGTTTCGTCGATGGGACAGAGGCTGAAGCTTAGATGCCAGTTTAGGGCCTATCAGATTTGCGACTCTCTTTTGAACCCTGTCAAGGAGCGAGAGACTAGTAGCCGATGCACCAGCCCAAATATGACAGCAATACTCCATACATGGGCGAATGGTTGCCTTATAGAGGTACAGGATACTTTCGGGTGTTAGTAGTTTTCTAGCACGGTAGAGAGAGCCCACCTTCCTTGCAGCGGCCCTGGCAATGCTCTCGATGTAATTGTTCCAACTCATGTTTCCTGTGAACGTTAGGCTAAGGAGCTTGAAAGATGTACTCTCAGATAAAGAGTCATTGGCCATTGCTATAGGTGGTAGAGAAGGTATCTTGTAATTATTGAATGAAACCAGTTTAGTCTTGGCGGCATTCAACATGACCATCCATTTTTGTCCCCATTCCACTACTGATTGGAGGTCATCCTCTAGTGTTTCTGCCATTACTTTAGATATATGTTCATTTGTTTTCCTGTCGTGCCTGCTATAGAGTGTGGTGTCATCAGCATATATACCCATCTCAGAGGCAATTTTGTCGGGGAGGTCATTTATGAATATCAGGAACAGTAGAGGTCCAAGGATAGATCCCTGGGGCACTCCCGCATTTATATCATATTGTTTAGATGTACGACCGTCGAGGACAACCTGGATTTTTCTCTTATTTAAGAAGGATTTAATTATGTTAAGTATTCTACCAGTGATACCATATGATCTAATCTTCCTGAAGAGACCCTCATGCCATACCCTGACAAAAGCCTTAGATATATCTAGAGCTACTGCTCTGCCCTCTCTCGCTTTGTCCAGTGAATGGTACATGCGTTCAGAGATTACAGTGAGGATGTCTGCTGTGGTACGGGCTTGTCTAAATCCATATTATTGGTCGGTCAGAAGTTTAGCATCTGTAAGATGCTGGACTAGAGCATGGTTAATTAAGGTCTCAAATATTTTAGCAAAAAGTGGGAGGAGGCTAATAGGGCAATAATTTAATGGGTCAGTTCTTTTGCCAGAATTCTTGAATACTGGTACAACAGAGGCAGTTTTCTAACAGCCTGGAAAGCAAGATTCATTAAGGCATTTGTTGTAGAGTTTGGAGAGAACTGAAGCTACTTCGGCTGAGCACTTTTTTAAAAACACAGCTGGGATGAGATCGGGTCCACATGCTTTTGAAGTGTCAAGGTTTTTTATGATAGCATGCACCTGAGCAGGGGTGATTTTCAGGTTGTCTAGCGTGGCGTCTGTCCGCATAGGAAATTGAGGTAGGGGGTGGTTTGAAGGGTCCAGTGTGGAGTTTGAGGCAAACCAACTGGCAAGCATGTTAGCCTTTTCGGTTGCTGAGCAAACAACCTCGTGATTGTTGGTTAGTGGGGGAATTTTTGATTGCCCATTATTTACTACACTGTTGTAGATTTTCCAGAAGTCACGAGTTCCTAGTTTTTGTGCTTCGATGCGTTTTTTAGTGGTTTCCGTAAATTCCCTCTTAGCTGTCGCTATTTCTTTCTTAATGTTACTTCTAGCTTCTATGTACTTCTGTCTGTCGATTTTTAATCGCTGCACTATATTAAGGCGTACTGTTGACTCAACAGACTAAATTCTGCTTACCCTATCCGCATCGCTGCTGCATGGAACAAATTTCCCTAAGATATAGTCCAACAGCCGATCAAATGTGTATTCAAGGTCTTGAACAAAAGTTGAGAATCTATACTAAAACTTTTTTCTTTCCTACAATTCACTCATTTTCACTTTTGTTGCGAGTTGATTTGATGCTCAAGAATATCAGGAATATGCTATCTTTGAACAACAACAACATACTGTGAAGTTTAGATTGCAATATTTTCTGAATTCCTGATTAAGAATTTTTGATTTCATCTGGTCTCATTGACGTTTTACTAACAGATATGAAATGACATGAAAGCACAACTTACATTTCATACGATTTCTTTCAACAGCTAAGACATTGAATCTTCTTAATATGATTCATAGCACAGTAGAGATTAGAGTTGTTCTTTAATAGTATAAAAAAATAACCGAGATTTGAATCATTTAAAAACAGACAGAAACACAATTTGATACTAGGGCATTCACTAAAGTTTTCAACGTCCACTTTTGTTTTAAAAGAAAATTTAAAAACATATTGACTCATGGCTATCTTTCTTTAGATGGGATTGTTTTTATATACACAGACACGTAATATTGTACGAACATTTAGTTTGAAAATGAAAAACAACAGCATTAAGAAATTAATCGCCATCAATGAAAATAGCAAACTAACTTAAGTAACCTGGGGAAAAAAAAAACTAAAAAGCAAAAAAAAAAAATAAATAACTAAAAAACAAAAACACTAATGACACAAAAGAAAGGATTGTACATTTATAAAGAGAAAATATTACATTTTCTTTACATACAAATTTTATCAAATAAAACTAATCCATTTTATAAGCTGAAATTGTAAAGAATCTATAAAATGCTTCCTTTTGTCTGTTCATTCCACTTTTTCTCAGAAAATTATAAGGTTGGAATTTTGTATAGAGCTTGGTTATGATAAGGTACAGCAAACTAAGTATTATGGTATCTGTTTGATGCACAGTTAGGGACTTATACAAAACTGAGCACAAATTTAACATATTCAACCATCAATTTGGCATAAAACACTCATTCTAAGTCAACAACTATAACTTTTTCCCCATTTTTAACGGGCTAAAAAGTCTAGTTTATTTACCCATTTAGACCCACTAAAGTGTCTGGTTTGTAATACCAACTAATATTTTATATTAACATTCGTTTATTTTAAATAAATTTGATCAGGTGTAAATAGATTTGCATGTATTTTAAATTGAGTTCATTTGTTTTGAAAGAGAGAAAGGTGTAAGTAGCTAGAATGTTATTTATTGCAGCTTGTTGGCTAAGTACCAAAACAAATTAGCAACTCCATTCATGCTAAATGATTGAATCACAATCCACAGCTCGAGAACTTAACTAATACACTTGTACAAAATTTGTGCTGAGTCAAGGAGCAACAAACCAATTAAATATCAGAAAGTAGATCAAAGAGCATTTTCTGTAATAAGTTACCTTTGAAGAATTAAAAACAGATGAGCAGGTCTTATAGTACGTCTAATCATCTATTAGCAATAATATATTATACTTACATTCCTGCTTTGGAAATATAAGTCAGTTATTTGCCAAAAGAGCTGCTTTCATATGGTCAACATGAATAACGACGCTGGCTTTGATATATTACACTAGCATTCTTTATAAGTGAGTAGCTTTAAATAGAAGTTGATTAAATTAACATGCTTAATCATTGATGTCTGTGTTCTTACACCGTGAAAGCACCTGGCGCCTTCTACACCCATCTTAAATCTCATCCTTAACTTTTTTCTTCATACACTCACAAACTCAATATTTTTGTATTTTAGATTTATCAAGTGTATAGCAAATTTCTTTGATTTTTTTTATAATTATTAATATTCAAAATTTCCAAATTTGAAACTCTTTCTGAAATTTACACAGGTAACCCCAATACATGGCATAATCACAGTGACACCCATAAAATAACCAAAGTTAAATGACGCTGAGCCTGGTCAGTATCAGGTAGGTAACAATTTTAGAATACCAGCTGCTGTATGTGGGAGGATGATGACATACTGACACACAAAAGAGCAGATTTGATGATCCCTAGAGACTTCCCCCTAAAAATAAGGAGTGCATACAATCTGTGCAGGGTGAATTTTGCCCCTAACCAGCAGACTAGAACAGTATCTATTGTTAACAATTTGTATACAGTTAATTGAACATAGGTCACCATTTTTTTGTCAATAGATTAGATGAAGTTAAAGCTTTTCACTTGTAAGAGAAAAAAAAAAAATTCTACTTTACCTTCGATTTTCTTAGGTCTCACATGATCACATGAAAATAACAAAAGCCTGAAATACATAAAAAATATTATATATTTACAAATACAATAGCAAGAAATCATTAAAGTTTTTTTTTTTTATTTGTGATCTTATGCAACAATTTATGCTGAGAAACTAAACTAATTTTGCTCATAAAAATCATACATAACATTTAATGTAATGTATTTATGCATGACTCACAAGTGATTGAGAATAGTCTTGATCAGTTCCAGACAGCAAACCTAGCCTATAAGATTATATAATATAATGAAAAAAAATTAAGTTGGATATTGGCTGACCTGATCATCTTTTGCTCTACTTCATTTTCTCACTTTCCTCCTCTCATATCTGACCTATTCTTTCCCAGTTTCTTACCACCTGGCTTAACCCAGTACTTAATGCAATGATCACTCCTTACTTCACCCCGCTCTTGTTTTGTCTTCATTCTTATTTATATGTAAGAATATAGTATTCAACAAAACCCAACTACAACTGGATACAGGGAGACTCAAATCAAGTAGCACACCATGCACCTCTTCCTTTAATCACCTCCCCCCTTTCATATCTGACCTATTCTTACTCCTGTTTCTCACCACCTGACCAATACAAACATTTAACACAGCATCCACCGCCTTCCTCATCAAATGGAAATATCAGAACTCAGGATTGCTTTCAACATGTTTATATGCCAATATTTGTCATGGATTTGTTTTCATACTTAAAAAAAAAAAAAAAAAAAAAACAACAACAACAACAAACACACACACACACACACACACACAATGCCTGTCTGTCCATGCACTAGTCATCAATCGTTCGTATCCAAGCCAAATGAATAGCATATTTATAATTTTCTTAAATTATAAATAAATATCTTTTAACCATTTAAAATCAAACTAAAATATCTGAAACTTGCATGACTTTAAATGATTATGTGTGTGTGTTTTAAATTAAAAAAAAAAAAAACTGAATCTCCTAAACAGAAACAATAGAATAAATTCTTTGTTGAATACCATGGATGAGTTGTCTGCTCATAAGTTGAATTCCGACTTGCATTGATTGATCTATGTGAAAATTACTACCAAATCGAATCTTTTTGTCACAAAAGAATGAGAAAATTGGAATTTCTCCATTTTCTTTTCCATGTTAAGTGATAGAACATTTCTACTATGGAATTTTCTAATTAAAACCAGTAACTCTGAGAAACAGAAACAAATGACAATTGAAAGTAGTTGCTAATAGAAACACACATTCATATTCGGTTTTCAACATTTACATGTAGATAGCCATTTATCATGAGGAACGAGTTAAGAGATAACATGTTTAACTTTTAAACTAGGATCAAAAGGCATTATTTATTATAACCTTGATTAGAAATCCTTCTCAGCTGAGGTAATATTTATTTTTGTCCTATCCAGAGTGTTTCTTTAACATTGAAAACGAACCTTATTTCTAACTTGATCCTTCATGCGAACAAAAATAAATTAAAAAGGAACCAATTGAAGTCAGAAAGAGACCGATTTTTGGAAGAAGTCAGTCAGGCTTATAAGAATGGTTGAAGCTGGATATTTTTTTTTTTTTTAAATCACTGAAGAATCAACAGACTGAATAATAAAAGGCTTTAAAATATGGAGTTAAGGTTGAATATTTGAGAATTCTAGATATCAGAATTTTTGTAATCCTAGAAGTCGACGTCAAACCTTATAAACAAAAAAATAAAACACAAAAAATTGAAAAAAAATAAGATTAAAATAAATACAAAGAAAAAAGTAGATGGCTTTGCAAACGTGTGAAAATGACAATGAGCGTTTCTAAAACAAAGAACAAATAATGAATCTTATGGACTTATGGACGAGCAAACTATTTGAAATATTTAAAAATTAAGCATAGAATATGGAAACTATTCTTTTTCAAAAGACATTTCTTTTTGTCATGGCTTTGATTATCTCCCCTTTTCATACACGAATAATCTAATCGCCTTTAATACAAACATAATTACTATTATTACTTCAATGATTCTTATTTATAACATGCGAATGAATGGCTGAATACAATCAATGCTATTAAGATATTTATTTTTGCTTTTATCCTAATCATTGTTATTATATCTGTTTCATTACTGTCATCACGACAATAATTACTAGAATCATCAAAATACTAAATAGGTTTTTGTGTAGGAGGAATTGAGGTTGAAATATAGCAGTGTGTGTGTGTGTGTGTGTGTGTGTGTGTGTGTGTGTGTGAAACACTTTTTGGTAATTAAACCCTGAAATGACACACTTTATTGAACACATGTTATTTTATCCATAGATAAGGGTGCATTACTCATAATTTGTACAACTGACAACGAAAGATCAGATGATTACACCCATGAAAGTTCTAGAGTGTAAAAATCGGTTTGCAACAATGTTTAACACAATATTTAATTCTTTTAAAGAAATTATTGAAAAAAATATTTTGTGAAATTTAAAACTGGGGACTGCAATGGTGATAAACATTGGTGTCTATTTTTTTTGGAGAGCAAACCCTAATCAAGTTGCTTGGTCATACAATGACTGATAAGACTATTTGGTGTTACAATTTCTATCAGGCATTTTTTATGACTCCACCCTGAGACCTTAGGGTTTGCAGACTAGATAGAGAATTTTCAGCCACTAAACTCTCTTACCACTTGTCGATGAGACACTGAGCATCACAGCTGTCAATGAAAAAAAAAAAAAACTATTAGCAACTGACGCATACCTAGTCTACTTTCAACTAAAGGATAAATTCACAGTTCTTACTTCTAGCCACATACTCATCTCTGAATAGCTATAAGCAATAAATTTAGCGTTAGTTTTAAATTATTAATTTTCTTTTTTATATAGGAGTATAGTACAGTTTCAATATCAAAATTAAATGGTATAGCATTAAAAATAATAATTTGCACCAGTTACATACTCTCTAGCCTATAATACATATTCTATAGTTTATAAAGATAAATTGAATACTTAATAATTTTATCAAGCACATAAATATTATCAGCGCTCACATGTGCACACTGATCCTTTTAAAAATGTATTATTTATATATAATTCAAAATTTTATACAGAGCAATTCTTTTCTCTATTAATTTTTTGTTGTTGTTACATTTAACTTATTTTAAAAATGTTTTTAGGGTGGGTACTAGTTTGGGTGGGCACACTTAAATAGTGAAGTTTAAGAAAATAACGGTCTCATGTTACTTACTATGTTACCGAGAATATATATTTCAAAATTCACACACAAAAAATAAAATAAAAATTATATATATGAACCCTCTAAATATTAAAATCTAAAAAAAAAAAATAAATAAATAAAATAATGTGCCCATGTTACAGTATATTTTAGACAATATATTTCAAAACACATAATGGTGAATTTATTAGTTTAGGAGATAAAATTTTAGAGTGGGGGCATTTCCTAAATAGCAAAGTTTACAAAAGATAATGTGCTCATGTTACTCCTTGGGTTACTGAGAATATAAATTCAAAAACTTATAATGATCGTTAATAAAAAAATAAATTAATCAATTAAAAACACATATGCACCATTAATAATATTTACAAAAATAGTAATGAATTTTTTTAATTACATTATTTATCTAAGGCAATGCTGAATAAGAACATATCAGCTTTGTGGCTTTGTCTTGTGTAGTTTTTACTTTTAGCTGGACATGTATACAAAGGATTTCCTTCATATTATAAGATATCTATAATAATTATGAATTGTGCTAAGTGTTAAACGAGCGATGTAGCAAGACAACAATCAAATTAGATTCAGATCATTAGACTGTCTTGTAGACAGCAAGTAATTCTTGGCGTCACAGATCAATGAAAAAGAATGTGATGAAGATGTCTTCCTTTATTGTTTCAATGGATAACATTATTATTTGGCAGTAGATGACCCATGCTCTGTAGCCTATGCTTTGTTTTAATGGATGATGCCATTCTTTTGTTACTTCATTATTCATAAAACTATTAATTAGTTGCTATTTTTCTTTAATGGATGACGTCATCTATTTACAAACTCAATAAATGAACTTCCTAATGTCTCGGATCACTTTTAGTAGATGATGTCAACCTTTTATGACATCATCCACTGGGCTTTGGAACAAGCAAGACAGAATTATAGGAACATATTTGACTCTCTGAGTCTAGATGTTTATCTAGTAAAACTATAGAGAGAAAGCCTAAACAAATCGCTTAACGTTTCAATGTTAACATGTCTGTGTTTAAAAATGATTCATGTAATCCAAAAAATTAAACATTCCAAAAGTGACAGCCAAAAAGCCAACCTCATTAAACTTGCTATTTATTTTTCTTCAGGGATATATTATTTAGAAAAGCTTTACTCATGTATTGAGCACCTTTGAAAAGATTTTTTATTTTAGTTTGTCATCAATATATTTAAATTTTGACTTATATATATATATATACACACACACACACACACACACACACACATATACACAGAGAGGATGGAACGATAAAAGTGTCACCCTAAAGAAAACAACACTACAGCTTTATTTTAAAACTTTTATTGAAAAAAATCAATTCAGGCAACTAGATTATGTAGAGGAGCTGATATCTATTCAATGTAGTCATCTTCAGCCTCAATCACTACCTCGATACAAGTTCAGAACTGGGAGCATGCCTTTTCCACGAGTGCTGGCGGTAAATCAGTGAATACTTGGCAGATGGCAGTGATCAGTTTTGTGGGAGGTCATGTTGGTGATGTTCTCGACATATGATGAAACAAAGTAGTTCAGCAGGTTCAGGCGGGGGAGGAGGGGGCCAGTAAGAGAAGGGTTCAAATTCATAGCACTTCTGAAGTCAAGCCTAGGTCTCTTTGGACTTGTTGGCGAGCACTGAGTCCTGCTGCTGCACCCAGTGTCTGCCAGCGGTTATCTGATTGGACCAGGGGATCACCACACTTTTCAGCACATCCAGGTATACTTTGGGGTTGACTTTCAAGCAGACTTCAATGATGTGAGGTGGCATGATGTGGCCCTCACTTGAAACCACGTCAGAAAGCATAACCGTGGCAGGAAACTTTGTTTTCATCATTCTGGACACATGCCTGTTATTCGTGGCAATCCAGCAATGCATTTTGAGGGAGCTGGCAATGGTCCTGGTGTCATAACTTGGATCGGTAGAGAGCATGAGTTGTACTGCTGTGCATCTCCAATCTCACTCATTGAACATTGTGCCACTTTCAGATATGATAGAAGGTTCCTATTGCTCTTGGAATTTGTACACAACTGGCCAACTAGTAGATGGTATGAAACAAAAAAAGAATGGAATCATGTCGTCCTTACTCTGGCGACAATTTTATCATTCCACCCTAGAATAACTCGCTGGCCACATAATCATTCTCTTCCTTATGTCTTCAATCTAATTTAATGGAAGAAGTCATCCTTTTGTGACATCATAAAGGATCTTAATATCTTCTATCAGCTTTAGTGAATTACATCACCCTTAATAATCACTTTTAATAAATAGAATAATATTATGTAACCAATTTTGCCTTCAAATGTTACAGATACCAAATGTTGATTATAATATTGAAAAAAAAAACCTGTTGCTTTTAAACTTCTGTATATTAAACAGTGAATTTTCCTTTATTTAAATCTTGCATGAATTCCACATCTCCAGTTGTTTTAATTAAAGTCATTCAGGTGCTAAACGATACTAAACGGAGATACCATGCTCGTCTGATAATTTTTGAATGCTATGAGTCAGATCTCTATTCCTGATGATCAAGACCCTCATGACTCAAAAGTTGTTGCATCATATGGTTATTTTACAGAGATCAACTTTCCTGTTTGCATAAAAAATACTTTGGGCTACTTTTGCTGTGTTATGTTTTGTTTAAACTCAAAACAAGTTCTAAATTTAGACTATATTGCATATTCTACGTGTGATTTACAAGTCACACAGACACAATGTGTAGTAGTCGATGTTTACATATTGACGAACAAAATCAAAATGCATAAACGTGTTTGTATGCATGTCATCTGTGCATACACTCTTCTGAATAAAAACAAATTATATTTTAAACCAATCAGAAAACTTTCTGAATATATATTTGAAATGGTCTTTCTGGGAGCTACCTAAATCATTTAAAAACTAGATTTTTCTTCCATAAACCAGTGGAACCAAACTGACCTGAATCTGCGGATCGGTGTCGCTAAACGCCACACTAGGGTACCCTTCCCTACAACATCTCTCTTCACTCACAACTATTAACGAACACACAGACACACACAACTCATCATATTATCGTCTGTCAATCTATATGAATTTTATCCATTGAAATACATCCCATGCATTTCACTGAAATATTTTACTAATACAATAAGAAAATATTGACTCTTAAAAATTACTTTCAATTATCAAATATAAAAATCAGCAAAAAAGATTTGAATATGATTTTACTGGTTCCTGAAACCCACGGCTCTTAATTAATCGATCAAGAGTTCTTTTAATGTCTCAGCTAATGAACTTCCTTGTTTTTACAAGAACTCTAAAAAAATATTCACAAACATTCTGTTTCCTATTGTTGTAAACCTTCCATTTTAAACATATATGAATAATCTCTTGTGAATATGTTTTCTGACCTCATTATTTTTTTGTTTACCTTATGACGTAGCTTTTGTTTTTCTCATATTTAATTATAAAACCTGCAAACCCTTTTCACTGAAAACATTTCTATGAATCCAGCTCATCCTAAAAATACTTCTATTAAAAACAAAGTAAAACCCCAAAACTGGCATCAACATTTCCCTAAAAACTAATGATCGCCTCCCTAAAAATGAAACAATGCACGACATGTCAGCATGCATGGTTCACAGTTTGAATTGTTTTGTTCATGTGATCTATTGCAAAGTAACACTTGCAAATATATAGCAAAACTATAAACTCACCCATGTATTTTGTCTTGTTTTACGAACCTATATAAACCATATTTCATCACACACATATAATTGACAATTACATTTTGATAATTTAGAATTATATTTTAAAATTGAGTTACCAGTGTCATTAGAAATGCAGAATGTTATATTAAAAAAAAAGAAATCAAACAACAAAAATAGTCATATTTTGATAGCACAATAAAATACATTCAACCAACTATTTACATTTTGTCAGATATTGTTTAATGAAATGTATTTGGAGTATAATAAAATAAAAATAAAATTTAAATGTACATGTATTAAGCTGACGGGTTTCAGATTATGATAATAGATCAGCCTTCCCTATTATTTCTTTCCACCACTTGTGATCCCACTCGACTTTTCTTTTCACATAATGTCTGTTAGTGACCGAATGGTGTATAGACATACGCCGTCATGAGAGTAATTGATAATATTAGGTTAAATAAAATAATTAAAAAGAAAACAAATTTCATTTCTAATAAGTTGCCTAACTGAGGCTGAATGGGAAAAAATAAATATAATAAAGTCTGACCAGATATTCGAGGTTTTTGAGTATTATTGAGAGACACAGCAGTTTATTGAAAAGTTACTCTATCAACATGATCGTTGCTGTTTTTGTTTTAAACACATTGTCAAATATTGAACAGAATTGAAAGCCAATGGCAATAACGTTGCACAACTGACAGTGGAAAAAGAAAAAAAAAAAAAGCGTACGCCATTCATGTAAGGGTTTCATTTGTTCTTTTAAAAATTGTTTGGTTAAAAATAGGATTACTAAAAGATGAGGTGCAGTATTTTCTTTCATTATAATTAAACCGTTGCTTAAAATTAAAATATGTGAACACATCCTATCTCTCATACAACATAAATGAACTATAACTTCCATACACATTATCTCGCTACTAAGACAAACCTTGATAGCCATCACATATAAAAGTTTTCGGAATCAATATAAGTCTCCCAATATTGTGCATTGTTTCTACGGAAATTTCCCCTTGTCGTGACAGTTAATATTAATTTTCTGTGAATGAACTGTGTAGCCGCCTTGGATGTAAAGACTCCGAAATGAACATTGTAACAAAATGTTATAAGACAGTTTCTTCTTGTCTATTTCGATGAGCATTTACTGGGATGGTTGAAGTTTTGCTCTAATTTCAAGAATTAAAAGATTGAAAAATAGACTTGCTATTAATATAGCTTTAAATGATTTTTTCAAATGTATAAGTCACATCATATATCTTATATAAATCGATTGTAATTTAAAAAAAAAAATTAGTTTTCATTTAAATTACTTCTCTGAACAACTTTCAAGCCGACTTCAAAGATGTGAGGTGGCATGATGTGGCCCTCACTTGAAACCACACCAGAAAGCATAACCGTGGCAGGAAACTTTATTTTCATCATTCTGCGCACATACTTGTTATTCGTGGCAAAGTTCTTGGTAATTTACCATTTTTTTTATCATTAATTACTGCTAATATCAGCAAAACTATTACAATTATAAAAGAAAATAAGACACTAATATGGCAAATGAAACATTAATTAACAGCAAACCTTAATTTATTATAAACTGTTTAAAAAATGTTGTGCGAATTAGGCATACTTACAGTTGCTAAAGACTGTGTTGTATAACTTATTTAAATAACAGTGAACTGTTTTCATGCTAATAGAGGTGTGATCAATAAAAAAAAAAAAATTGTTTTGCATTTATCTATTTAGAAGAATCGGGAGAAAAATCTTAAAGTCATGAAATTCCTGGATAAATTTAATCCTTATTGAAATTAATTTGAATTTTCTGTCAACGCAATGGATTCCAGTGGATAAACTGACAAAACTTTAAGACTCTGCATATTTGGCATAGGCAGAGTCTTCAGGCAGCTGTCAATAATTTTATGAAATCCAGAGACCTTATCGTATGCGAGGAGAGTGGAAGCATACAACAAGTATGTCTGACGTGTATGTTTGTGTGGCTTCAAAATATGATCACTGATGAAACATCAGAATGACACAATCGTAGTTGGAGAACATTGGATGAAAAAATGTGCTGGGATAATGTGCTCAACTATTATGACCATGTCACTCGCAGTCAGTCGTCTGAAACATACAAAAGTGTGTTCCACAATGATGTCAATGACCCAAAGCTATCTAGTAGGCTGTTTAAGACATGAAGTGGATCAGCTGATGACAACCTGATCCTGACAGACAGCACAAGTAATATGGTAACGGGGAGGAAACGTTTAACCTCAAGCATGATAATGATATCAATTTCTATAACAGATTATCAAGCAAACTTTCTCTTTTATATCTCTAGAAAGATATGGATATACATCAAAGCCATCCATACAAGTATCGTCATGGTAGACATGCAGGTATCCTCGTATATATAAGTATAGATTACTTTTCCAAAACTGGGTTTCTATACTTTTAAGCACTAAAATCAAACCTAGGCTTGGTTTTATTTCTTTTGAGTCTATCAAGAAATACAAACACAGACATCATTACAAAAAGGTTTGTGGAAACCAATATAATGCATTAAGAATATTAGATACCAGTAGGCACAAATGTATGTTTTATACTTAATGAGTGTGGTCTTCAAAATGGAGTTGCTGCAAAAAGTTTTTTTTAAAAGGATCAACAGTTTCATCAAGTTTGAGGCATGAACTGTTTGTTGCTGGAAATATTTTTCATTTTCTTTCTAAAGTTTATTAATTATAGTAGAATACTGGTCGCAAGATGGGTAATATTAATGCCCCTCTTCCGAACAAAAGTTTTGCACTATTTTTTAAGTCTCCTTAAATTTAAGACATAAGTGTAAAGAGTCTTCAGAAGAAAGTGAAATTCAAGAAATTTTTCTTAATTGCTATCTAATGATTATGGATAAAATTTAACGCAAATCTTTATAAATAAAACTATAGATGTATGTATGCATGTGTGTGTAAAAATATTTAACCGATAAACTCTTAAACTACTGGTCACATAACGCTGAAATTAACAGATACAAAGGATGGTAAAATCTTTGTTTAGATAGATGAATAACACGTATAGAAATATGTTGGCAATTTGAAATGCAAAATATTCCAACTTGTCGACATATTTCTATTACTTTTGCGCATGCACAACTTCATTCATAGCTTGAAGTGATTTAATTTTAAATTTTAGCTATCTGTCGATAGTTCAAATGGTAGAGAACATGGCTGGAGTGCAAAATGTTTTAGTTTCGATTCTAGATGATGACACCCAAGTCATTTTTTTTTAACTTAAAATCACTACTATATATATATATATATATATATATATATATATATATATATAATCAATAAAGAATTAGCTCTGTAATATGAAATCTGCATGAATTAAAATATATTTATATGTATTTTACAACTGGGTAAGCCCCCCTCAACTGCCAGCTAGTCTAAAATATTTAAACTTATACCTTTCAAAAACCCTTTAAAATACTCCAACGAAACTGAAATTTGGGAAATATTTATTAATGTCCAATAGTTCTTGTTAATATTTCCTCAAAATTGGAGGTATCTGAGTTTTCCCACCCACCGTTTACCTCTTTTGCATAAAACTTAAATCTAAATTAAACATAACCCACATTAACATCCCTTATACCTTCTAAAATTCATAATAAGTTAATTAGTTTAAAAGTGAATCCTGTACATACAAACATAAACATACCTAACTTTATATAGAGATTTATGAAAACACTTTAGATTAAATGTTTAAATAGGATTATTGATTTAAACCAGAGATACTCAAAGAGGCATGATAAATAAATCGATAATAATAATCTGGTAAAAAGCAAACATCCAAATAATTTCCAATTCTGAAAATATCAGAAGAATGTCTTTGCAAAAGAAAATGTCAGGATTTTCCTGAAATTAATATGGAAAAATCCTGCAATAGAAATTTCTTGAAAGAAAATAAAACAAAAAAACTCGAGACAATATGACAAAAAGGAATTCTGATGCCATGTTGACTGACCATTTTTTCTTCTTTGTGTGAAATGTTAAATGTTCATAGATCAAGAAAAGAAATTAATCAAGAAAGAAATCAAGTTTAGAAAAATGTTTTTTAAAAAATAGAAACGAAGTTTCTCATGAATTATAGCAAGGAAAAACAAATTTAAGAATGATTATAAAAACAGAAGTTGCAAATCAAATAACAGAAAGGGAAGGTATAAAAAAGAGGGTTGAGTAAATAGAATGAGATTAGAATAAAAAAAAAATGGACCCAATAGGAAGAGAGAGCAAAGCATGTAAGAAAGAGGGGCATAAGGAAGTGAAAGCTGAGAAAACGGAAGTAAATGAAGAGAGAAGAGCGAGTGAGGGTAAGGGTATAAAATAGAGAGAGGATGGCAGATTGTATAAAGGAGAGAAAAGAAAGAGGACAGAACATATGAGAGGGGGAGGAAGAAGGCATAGCATATAAGAAAGAAAAGGCATAGTATATATGAGAAAGGAGAGCTTGTCATACAGCATAGCTTGAAAGAGTGGACAGAACATAGTATGAGAAAGAGGGGGAGACAGAAAACCTGGTGGGAGAGAGAATAGGCAAAAAAAAAAAAGAGAGAGAAAGAGAGAGCATAGGCTGAAAGTGAAAGAGTGGGGAGAGAGAGAGAGCATAGTCTGAAAGAGAAAGAACAGAGAGCGAGAACATAGCCTGAAAAAAGAAAGCAAAGAGAAACTGCATATCCTGAAAGCAAAAAACAAATCCTGAAAGGGAGAAAGCAAAGACAACAGAAAGTTTAGCCTGAAAAAAAAAAAAAAAGCATAGGTTGAAAGAGAGAAAAAGAGAAAGCATATGAGAAAAAGAGAGATAATTAAGGCAGAGCATACGAGAGAGAGGGAGAAAGAGGGCAGAGCACATGAGAGAGAGAGAGAGAGAAATAGAGCAGAGCACATGAGAGAGAGAGAGAGAGAGAGAGAAAGAGGGCAACACACATGAGAAAGAGGGCAGAGAGAAAGAGGGCATAGCTTGAAATAGAGAGTTCAGAGAGAGAGAGAGCATAGCTTAAAAGAGAGAGCGGAGAGAGAAAGAGAGAGAACATAGTGTTATGTAGTAGGTCGAACACAAGGTATTTGTAAATTATTTATCTGTCTATCCATGTATCTATTTATCTATGTGTATTATCAATATACCTCATGATCTAGTTATCTATCTATTTCTGTATCTATCCATCTCGATCTATTTATCTAACTGGAGAGATAAACAAGAGATGAATATGAAGAATGTTGATAAAAACTGTCAAAATATAATAAAATCATATCATAGACAAGTTTACCGGAAGCATCTGATCAGCTGATGGAAGTATGTGTATGTTACGTCGTTCTAGTTATCTGAGAAGAATAATTGGAATTGGAATTTGGACGTTGAGCAAGGTGGACGATTTAACAGGTCGCCCTCCCCGTTCACTGGGGAGGGAGCTGACGTGTCTTAATTAACACCTCAAGCAAAGATATTCACTTTCCATTCTTCTGTGATCGACACCTGGAAAGTGAATAAAAATTACATAAAATACAATCAGCATTCTTAGAAGTGATTCATATTCATTCAAACAGGTTGCAGCCTCCTCTCCAAGAACTAGATGAATTCCAGGTGGACCAAGATCAACGACGCATGAAAATAAGGTATGTCCAAAATACATGTATGACACCTCTTCCCGCATATGAATATTTAGACGATCATAGCATTAAAATATAAATAGACCACAACAACAAGGGTTCAAATAGTGAAGAATCACCATAAATATTTAGTGACACGTACACACATCAGGATGAACCCTTTGTCACAAGTACATATAACTGTATGATGTTGGTACCACATTACACAACAGACCCCTCTTTGCTACACCAATTATACAACAATAGTTTGAAAAAGCAAAAGAGAGCGGAGAGAGAGCATAGCTTGAATAGATAGCAAAGAACAAAAATACTTTGAGAGAGAGAGAGAGAGAGCAAAGAGAGGTTGAAAGGGAAAGCGAGCAAATGGAAAGAGAATAGCATGAAAGGGAGAGGGGCAGAGAGAGCAAAGAAAAAATAGTTGAAAGAGAGAGAAAACGCAATTATAACGAACAGCTTAAAAAAGATAGAATGGAAAAAGAGAACAGTTTGAGAAAGAGAGAGTGGACAGAGTGAATAGCTTTAAAGAGAGAGCAGAGAGAGACTATAGCTTGAAAAAGAAAGAGAGTAAAGAGAGAGCATAACCAGAAATAGAAAGAGGGTAGAGAGAGAGAGAGAGAAAGCATAGCTTGAAAGAGTTTGAACGGGGAGACAGCATAGCCTTAAAGAGAAAAAGAGCATAGTCTGAAAGTGAGAGAGGGACAGAGAGAGAGAGAGAGAGAGTAAAACCTGAAAAAGAGAGAATAGCTTGAAAGAGAGAGGGAGCATAGCCCGAAAGAAAGAGAAAGAAAGAGCATAACCTGAAAGAGAGAGAGAGAGAGAGAGAGAGAGAGAGAGAGAGAGAGAGAGAGAGAGCATAGCCTGAAAAAGAGAACGAACATAGCCTGAAAAAGAGAACGAGCATAGCCTGAAAAAGAGAACGAGCATAGCCTGAGAGAGAGAGAGAGAGAGAGAGAGAGGGGGGGGCATAGCTTAAGAGAGAGCGTATAGCCTGAAAGAGAAAGAGAGCTTAGCCTAAAAGAGAGAGATAGCGTAGAAAGAGAGCATAGCCTGAAAGAAAGCACGGAAGGAAAGATATGGAGAAGTATGAGGAGGTGATAGAAATATATGAAAAGAAAGCAAAAAAAAAAAAAAAAAAAAAAAAGGCAATAAAAGAATGCTAAAATGAATAAAACGAAATAGGGAAGAAAAATAAAATAAAAGTTAAAACTAATTGAAGGAGACGTGAAAAATAAAAATGAAAGAAAGAAAAGATAAAAAAAAAAAGACCGAAAATAGAATGAAAAGAAAAAAAGAAATGGAGAGAATAGAAAACCTGGAAGACAGAGAATGGGTGAGGAGGGGGGGGGGGTCAGTATGAAAAGAAACAAGAGGCAAAGAAATTTTCAAAATGAAAGGTGAACACTTTTTCAAATACTTTCAAAAGTCAAAAAACATAAATATGAAAATGACTCTCGTCCAAACAGAGCGTAAAGAAAAAGGTGCCTCTCCAGAGCAAGATTAATGAGATGAAAGCAAACGGCAGACCATTACTAATCTACGACCATTACCTCTACTGCCTACACACTCTTGTTATCAAAATTATTATCATTATGATCGCAACACCCCAGCACATATGACAAAACACTGCTTGATATAATCATGAGAATATAGAGTTCATTCATCTCTTGTTCTTTGCCTATATATCAGGCAGTCGCCGGGTGGAGTCTCGCATTTACCCTGCCACACCACCTCTTCTTCATCTTCTTCGGAGTCTGTCTCGCCTCATCTTCAGATGAAGAAAGGCAGAAAATTTTAAAATGAAATGTCCCATACAGCTCAACGGCTTCACAGTTTACATAAAGTTCTATTATCATGAAAATCTGCCAACGAACAAAATATGCAAAAAAGTAAAGAGAAAAGAAAACAAAAAAGGAAATGCGAAAAATATTAGCGAACGACTAGTAGTGTTACTATCAAGTGTAAATCAAATAGAAATGATTTACATGTACCCGTAACCCATTCCATTAGGTAAATGAACAAAAATTTTCACACAACTTATCAAAATACTCCACATACCCCGCCCAACCCCAACCCTAATCGACGCCACCCTCTACCATCCCCACTTTTCCCGTCTTCGACCAATTCCGTCCATGAAGAAAAGATATTGAGTTTTGCTTTGGACGTAAAGTGCTCAATCATGTCTTATTTTAGCAAACGAAACAAGCAGTGGCAGCAGTTGCAAAGTTTTCAATCATTTTTATTTTTTATTTTATTTCTCCTCATCGGAAATCAGGAGGAGTGTGAAAAATGTTCCATGGGAAACATTATTCCCTTGTGTAAATAAATCACCAACAGTTTTATAAATTATACGGCACGTCTATTGGCAGCTAGAATCCAGAATTCTAGTTTTAGGAGCCACCAAAGGTTTGCAAGTCATCAGTGACAGTAAGGTGGAGGTGACGAAGGAGGACGACGATGAAGAAGAAGACGAAAGGAAGATGGCCGAAACGAAAAGGAAAAAAGGAGAGGAAATATGAGTGAAAATAAGATGAATGAAAAGAATGAATGAAAAGAATGAATGAAACAGAAAAAAAATCAAATATGTAGAAAATGAAAAAAAGAAAAGTAGCATTAAGAGAGTGATGAGTAAGACAGAGAAAAAGAGAATGAAAAAGAGAGGGGGAATGAAAAAGAGAAAGAAAACGAAAGAGAAAATAAGAGTGGTAAATAGAGAAAGAATGAGAAAAAGAGAGAACAGGAAAGAGAGAACGAGAGAGAGAGAACAGGAAAGAGAGAGAACGAGAGAGAGAGAACAGGAAAGAGAGAGAACGAGAGAGAGAGAACAGGAAAGAGAGAGAACGAGAGAGAGAGAACAGGAAAGAGAGAGAACGAGAAAGAGAGAGAACGAGAAAGAGAGAGAACGAGAAAGAGAGAAAACGAGAAAGAGACGAAGAGAGAGAGAAAGAGACACAGAGAGAGAGAAAGAGACGCAGAGAGAGAGAAAGAGACGTGGAAAGAGAGAAAGAGAAAAAGACGCGGAGAGAGAAAACGAGAAAGAGACGCTGAGAGAGAAAACGAGAAAGAGACGCGGAGTGAATAAGATAGAGAAAAAGATAATGAAAAAGAGAGAGAAAACGAAAAAGAGACCCGGAGAGAGAAAACGAGAAAGACACGCGGAGAGAGAAAACGAGAAAGACACGCGGAGAGAGAAAACGAGAAAGACACGCGGAGAGAGAAAACGAGAAAGACACGCGGAGAGAGAAAACGAGAAAGACACGCGGAGAGAGAAAACGAGAAAGACACGCGGAGAGAGAAAACGAGAAAGACACGCGGAGAGAGAAAACGAGAAAGACACGCGGAGAGAGAAAACGAGAAAGACACGCGGAGAGAGAAAACGAGAAAGACACGCGGAGAGAGAAAACGAGAAAGACACGCGGAGAGAGAAAACGAGAAAGAGACGCGGAGAGAGAAAACGAGAAAGAGACGCGGAGAGAGAAAACGAGAAAGAGACGCGGAGAGAGAAAACGAGAAAGAGACGCGGAGAGAGAAAACGAGAAAGAGACGCGGAGAGAGAAAACGAGAAAGAGACGCGGAGAGAGAAAATGAGAAAGAGACACAGAGAGAGAAGACGAGAGAGAGAAAGCGACAGATAGAAAACGAGAGAAAACGAAAGAGAGAGAGAAAACGAAAGAGAGAGAGAAAACGAAAGAGAGAGAGAGAGAAAACGAAAGAGAGAGAGAGAAAACGAGAAAGAGAGAGAGAGAGAGAGAAAACGAGAAAGAGAGAGAGAGAAAACGAGAAAGAGAGAGAAAACGAGAAAGAGAGAGAAAACGAGAAAGAGAGAGAAAACGAGAAAGAGAGAGAAAACGAGAAAGAGAGAGAGAGAAGAACGAGGAGAGAGAAAACAAGCTCGAGAGAGAGAGAGAGAGGGAGAAAGAGAGACAGAAGGAGAGATAGAGAGCACAAAAAAAAGAACTATGAAGGAGAGAGAGGGGGAACAAGGAAGGGAGAGAGAGGGGGAACAAGGAGGGGAGAGAGAGAGGAGGAAGAAAGAGTGAGAGAGGAGGAAGAGAGAGTGAGAGAGGGAGGAAGAGAGAGTGAGAGAGGGAGGAAGAGAGAGTCAGAGAGGGAGGAAGAGAGAGTCAGAGAGGGAGGAAGAGAGAGAGAGAGAAAGGAGAGGAAGAGAGAGAGAAAGGAGAGGAAGAGAGAGAGAAAGGAGAGGAAGAGAGAGAGAAAGGAGAGGAAGAGAGAGAGAGAGGAGAGGAAGAGAGAGAGAGAGGAGGAGGAAGAGAGAGAGAGAGGAGGAAGAGAGAGAGAGAGGAGGAAGAGAGAGAGAGGAGGAAGAGAGAGAGTAAGGAGGAGAAGAGAGGGTGAGGAGGAGAAGAGAGGGTGAGGAGGAGAAGAGAGAGTGAGGAGGAGAAGAGAGAGTGAGGAGGAGAAGAGAGAGTGAGGAGGAGAAGAGAGAGTGAGGAGGAGAAGAGAGAGTGAGGAGAGATAGAGTCAAGAGAATTTAAGAGGAAAAGAGAGAGATTGAGGAGGAAGAACGAGAAAGTCGAGAGTTAGGAGGAAGAGTCAAGAGAGAGAGAGAGGGGGTGAGGAGCAAGAAAGAGTCAAGAGAGGGTGAGAAGCAAGGGAGAGTCAAGAGAGTCAGGAGGAAGAGAGTTAAAAGAGGGTTAAGAGAAAGGCATTTAGGAGAAAAGTTGAAGAGAAAGAATGAGAGTGGAGAGAGAAGTAGATTAACAGGAGAAAGGAGAATGAAGGTTGAGGGAGAAACGTGGAAAAGATTGAGGGACTTGAGATAAAAGCGGTTAAGGATGAAGAAAGAGGAGTGGATGAAAAATGAGTGGAAAGAAAAATGATTGAGTGGAGCGGTAGAGAGAAAATTTGAAGAGAACATTTAAAAAGACGGTTAAGCAAAAAATAAGAAAAACATTTTCAAAAGAAAAAAATACTTCCTTTCCAAAGTGCAGAAAAATAAACACGAAAAAGAATAACAAGGAAGAAAGGGGGATCAGCAAAAATTAAAAAGAAATGGGGGGGGGGAACAGCTAAAAAGGGAACGATGTCAACATCTATGGCTAACAGCGTGGTTGGCCTCAACTGTAATATGGAATGGTCTCTAAACCATTAACAGCACTGACCACACCTACTATCACATTTCAACTGTGAACCACCCAAAAATACTAATATGCATTAGAAGTTAACAACTATTATAGCTTTTGTTAACAGTTTTTATAAGGAAAAAGACTGGAATCTGTCGAATATGAGAGGATCTTTGAATAATTCTGACTTTTGAGCTAGAACATTTCAGATTAATAAAAAACAAGTATTATATGCTCTTGAAACTCAATGACATGAGTGATTGTAGAAATATGGCTAGGCGAGTGGTACACGTTGGACAGCACTTTATAGACAGTTGGCACTTTAATCTGCTATATGTTATAACTGCACATTTCTTAAGCTTAAGACATTATTTCTTCCTGCATCCTACTCACTTGATTAACAATGATATATACAAATTATATATATATATATATATATATATATATATATATATATATATATATATATATATATATATATATGAAATCAACACAAATTAACCATGTTTTCAAAATAACATTGCAATAACCCTAGCTGTCTTGGCTAAAAAATCCTTAGAGTTGAGCTACTTGCTTAAACATAACTTTTTTGTGTGGCATAAACGAAGTCAGTAACGTGTATTATAAGTTTATATTGCATAAAAATTCATCTCCTGCATTATAAAGTGATCACTTTAAGGATACTTAATCTGCCAATGGACTTAGAGAGGATATTTTTCTTCACTACTTCCGCTTTCTTGCAGAAAAGACGTTGTTTGTCTATCGCTACTTTAACATTATTTTCATGACAGGTGCTCGACTGTACTTCTATCTATGGCTATACCTACTTGCAAAATATTCACGACGAACACACGGCTAGCTACAACAACTGTCTACAATTTTCTTTACTCTCTATCTGTGCCTAAAACTAAACTTCCATGAGCAAAGTTTTTTTTTCCTTGAACAAGGTTTGTGAAACAATATCGTCAGGCTGACTATGACATAGTCATTTTCAAATCTAATGAAAATAAGTTCTTGATAGGCTGTTCTTTTGATTCAATTTCTGCCCAATTTTCACCATTATCAACTATTATGGTCTTGTCTTATCAGTCACCTGACACTCATTAACCATTATCTTCGAGTGGCTGTTAAGCCTTGATAAACAGTGACTCACCATAGTAAAAAAAAAAAAACTAAAAGACAAAAGAGGGATTTTAATTGAAAATTTTGCAAAAAATAAAATAAAATTACTTCATAAAGAAACTAGCTTTATGTATCTGGCGTTGAATTACTTTTATAATAACTTATATAAGTAATTCAACGCCAGATATTTTAACATATGTTGAGTTATGGTTTAAGTTGGTTTAGAATTAGAGTTAGGCTATATAACATGCAGAATAAAAGTCACTGCGAAATATCACCGAATGTGGACAAATTTCTGTGAAGCCAAAAATATAAAGGAAACAATCTTTTTTTTTTATAACTCGAATGGATTCAATCATCTTGATAAAGTAACAAAACTTTTTATCACAATCCGAATTTTGTCTGTTTTTGGGGTGACAGTTTTTTTTAAGCCGACCTCTTCTACAAAGGATACTAAAAATCCCATATTTTCAACTTTTCTTTAATTAAATATGCCGTCTTTTTTATTTTTATTTTATTTTTTTTTTTTTGCAAAATTAATTTTCTTTTCATAATAGGATTATGAGAGTTAAATTTAATTCTTAGGTTATTATATTTGATCATTGTATTATGAATAAAAGTATGATTAAAAGAGCCAAAATGATTTTTTTTCCAAAATAAATGAAATGAAAAAAAATTGTTTACAATATCAGCAAGCAGTCTAATAAAAAGTACATTAAAATCTACATCATGAATGCAATGACAGTCGGGGTGATGGTTGTCAGTCTGGATTGCCTTCAATTAGGAACAGAACAATGCATTTTGGTGGATAAAATTTTGTATTTAAATTATATTTTTAAAATTTTGTTTAAGTTTAAGCCATTGCATATTTGATTTTAATAAATGTATAATTTATAAATAAAAAAATAAAAGATTAAAAGAAATTGTCGACATGACAAAAAACACTTTTTTCTTTTCTACTTTTATTCAACAAAACAAAGTATATCGCCATTGCAGTTGCAATATGGAGGGGGGGGGGAACAACCCGAATAGGAAGGAGGACAGTTAGATGTTTCTTCATACTAAATTTCTGCAAATTAGAACTGTTAAAAAAAAAATAATAAATAAAAAGAAAAAAAAAAGAGAGAGCAAGAAGAAAGTTTCAAAGGTAAATGGCCAGAAGAAAGAAACAATCGAAGTAGAAAATCTCACATCTAGGGACCTCTCAACTAATAAGGTGGAATTCAGCAGTTAATGCCTTGGGTGTAAGTATTTGCACTTAATGGTAGCAAATTCATTGAGGCAAATTTTGTGAGAGTATTTAGACATGCAACAGTGCAGACATTTGACAGGACTGGAGCTCGGTAGACGTTGCAGGACCTATTAGGTTAGAAATTCATTTTTGCACCTGTACAAGAGGGAAAGGTCAGTGTTTATTGCAGTAGTCCAAATGTGACAACAATACTCCATGCATGGGCGAATGGTGACTTTATAGAGATAAAAGATACTGGCAAGCAAGAGAAGTTATTTACTTAGTTAAAGAGAACCATCCTTGGTAGCATTTTCTATGTACTTATTGCTACTCAGGTTTTCAGTTGAATAATGCACAATCATAAGAAACCAAAATCCGTGGGATTTAAATTTTTGCTGTGTTTGTTAGATATTCCAAGGCAGGGCCACCACAAACTATAGCTATATCACTGTATGCATAATTACAATAACACTTTTGATGGGTGGTAAAACATGGTGCCCAATCGGAATCAGAGTCAGCAACATTTGCAGGAGTCCAAGTGAAATTTTCATTAGCAGACTTCTCACTTAAGAGCTGGGAATTTAGATTTGAAGAGTAAAAAATAATACAGACATGGTATTGGAAAGATGGTTGCTTGCTTTATTAACTATATGAAGTTATCTCTCTTTCACAGCAGGGGTTAGAAAGTGAGATTTGCAAAGCCAGCCTCCTAGAAAAGCACTGCAAAAATTGCCTAGACAACATTCCGCGATAGCAATAAACTAGCCCTTTCTCAAAGGGATAAAACAAGGCTTAGGAGAGTGAACCTTCCAGAACTGCACAGGACCAAAGACATATCCCAGTCAATAGGGAACCAATCATCTCAATGGTCGAGACTGTTCGATTTGATACAGAGAACTCGACACCCCGCTCCAGATGATGACTATAAAAAACATCTCTATGAAGTGAAAGCTACTTAATGATATTGTTGTGATGATATCAATGAATGAACAACATAAAAAGTAGAAGAAGGAAAATAAAAAAAATCTTTTCTAATTCTATCGTTTGCATGAATATTGAAAAAAAATTTAACAAATAAAATGGATTGGATAATAAATTTCTTCTTTTTCTCTCTCTCTCTCTCTCTATATATATATATATATATAGATACACAGATTTTGTAATCATGCCCATATGCCTTCATTTTCTTCTAAAATCGATAAGTGCTTTTTCTTTTGATGAGTTAAGGGCAAAATAAATTCAATGATTGACATAATTTGACATGAATGATTTTGCATTACAAAACAAATGCTGTCAAGAATTGGGCATATCAACGTACTTAACTAAACAGTGAGATGGTCAACATCTTGAAATTTGGAATATAGACTTTGTCATTAATTTGTTATATTTTTATCCTGTCCAAACTTTAAAGAGAATTTGTAGCACCATACTTTTAAAGTTTTTTTTTTGTTTGATAAACTCATTAAACATTACTCAAACTATTTAACATCTAAAAGGATTAGTGAAAACACTCAGCCACAAAATTGTTACCAAGAAAATTTAAAGTTATTTAAAGAAATAACAAGAAACGAGAAAGAAAAAAAAAGCTAGTTAGACTGTGTGAAATGAATTAACAAAGATCTTTTACATTTTAAATAAAAAAGTCAATAGTTGGTATTTTTTTTCTTTAGGTCATCAGAAATGATTAAAAAAATGAAAATTTAAATTCCTGATGAATACTACAATTTTACTATTCTTAAAACAATATATACTGAAAATGTTACTGTTTTTCTAAATTTTTTGTTTAGAAAAAATATAAATTGATATCTAAAAATTTCATGCTGATAAAAAATATTCAAGCTTTTTTTTCAAAAACATAAATGACAATTAAAATGAAGCTCTAAATATGAGGTAAAAATAACAGCCACTAAAAAAATATATACCTGCATGTATACATATTTGTGTGACTGTGAGGTGAGTACATTTAGTAAAAGTAATTGTATTCGTTTAAAAGTATCACAAACAAAAATAAATAAATGATGTATATAAAACATGGTACATTTCAAGACTTATGTGAGTTAACTCAATGGTAGACAATTCAGGCAAAGACTCTGGGATCCTGATTTCGAATCTTGCTAGGCTCAGCCACACTGAGGAATCATAAATGAAATGCATGTCTATGGATACACACGCACGCGCGCACACATTTAATTGTAAATCTAATAAATTTTTAAACAGTTGCAAAAAGAGTAATAATGAATTTGTTTCCCATTGCAAATCCGATAATACCAATTGCTAAATGACCACACCCACAAATCCTGTCTCAGCATCTAATTTCTGATCAACTCTGAAAAGTAACAAATCACTAAATTCCCAAAAGAATTATTTCAGATGAGATTTCTTCTGAATTTGAAAAATTATTTTGTTTGAAAAACAGCCAAACAAAAAAAAAAAAGAATTAGAGCAGTGTGTGTGGGTGTGTTTGTAAATAGCAGTGAGACGGAACCAAGATGAAAAATGTGGTAAGGAATTTAGAGAGTATATGTATGTCTTTGCAGTGCACTGTTGTCACACTGAAAAATTGCCAAAAACTACAATATGATCAAGCTTAGTTTGAATATAAAGCTGATAAAATAAAGAACCATTAAATTTTTTGTTTTTTTTTTTCAGAACAAAAGAATTAGAAACATTTACCAAGACAAAAGTTTTCTGAATCGACGTGCATGAGCAGGAAAAACAAAGAAAGAAAAAACGTTCTACAATGAAGATGAACAATAAAAAAAAAAACGAATTCCAGAATAGATAACAAAAAAAAAGTTTCCAGAATGTACACAAGAAATACAATTGCCAATCAATACAAATGCAAATCAGTACAAATGTAAGAACAAAAAAATTTTCCAGACAATACTTGAAGACATAAAAAAGATTCCAGAATAGACACGGGGCAAAAAGTTTCCAGAATAGCCCCAAAGATAAAAAAAAAAAAGTTTCCAGAATAAACACAAAGACTAAAAAAAAAAAAGCTTCTGGAATGGACATGAAACCAAAGAAAAGTTTCCAAAATGGACACAAGAACAAAGAAAAGTATCCAAAATGGACACAAGAACAAAGAAAAGTTTCCAGAATTAATATATGAACAAAGAAAAGTTCCCAGGATGGACACAAGAACAAAGAAAAGTTTCCAGAATGGGCACTATTACAAAGAAAAGTTTCCAGATTGGACAAGAAAACAAAAAAGCTTCCACAGTGCATGTGAGAACTAAAATAAATTGTTAAAATTAACGTAAGAACAAAGAAAACTTTCCAGAATAATTATGTGAACAAAGAATAGTTTTTAGAATAAATTTATGAACAAAGAAAAGTTTCCAGAATTAATTTATGAACAAGAAAAGTTTCCAGAATCAATCTGTGAACAAGAAAAGTTTCCAGAATCAATCTGTGAACAAGAAAAGTTTCCAGAATCAATCTGAACAAGTTTCCAGAATGAATGTGTGAACAAAAAGTTTCCAGAATAAATATGTGAACAAAGAAAAACATTTCCAGAATAGACATAGGAACAAAACAAAAAAAAATTCAGAATTTAAAGTGCAAACAAAGAAAAGTTCCCCAATGAATTTGTGAACAAAACAAAAAATTCTAGAATGAATGTTAACAGAGAAAATTTTTCAGAATAACTGTGTGAACAAAGAAAATTTTCCAGCAAAGTTTCAAGAATAGGCATGAGCACAATCTTCCAGATTGGACAAGTGAACAAACTTCCAAGAATATACAAGTAAACATGTGAACAAACTTTTCAAAATGGACACAAAGAAACTTTTCTAGAATAGACTCAAAAAGAAGAAGAAAAGATATTCAATTAAAATAAATTGAATATTATGGTTAGAAAAAGTTCCACCCAAACTGCATGCTACAAAAAGCAGAAAAAGCCATCAATGAAAATATTTCAGTCCCTCGTCTGTACATCTGGGACAAAGTATTATTTCTGTAATTATGACTTCTTTAAACGTTTCCTTGTGACTACAGCCCAAGGAAAATATAAACTTGTACATAATTCATAAAATCAAACCTTGTTTAAAAATTGCGAAAATAAAATTTTAATTTGAGTGAAAGGAAGAGTTTAGTCGGTGGTAATTTGAAAAATCAACTAAGAATTATGCAAAACATTGATGTAAAATCGTCAGATATTGATTCATTTTTTATTGGTTTATTTGCAACCATAATTTACAAATAATTAGCATAATTAATCTGCCTTTTAAATTCAAAACGTGTCGGCATATGTACTTATAAACAAACTGAGGTAAAAAGATTATTTTCGAAATAAGTGCATAATATATGATGTGTGTGTGTGTGTATATGAGATAAGCATTTAAGTAAACATTTATTTACATATGATGATATATGTATCAATATGGTGGGTGGGAGGGGGTGAATATTATGATCAGAGCTAATTTAATTTAGTAATTACTAGTAGTTAATTGGAATGGCAATGACCCCCAAGGGATAAATTCTCACTCTGGAGGGAGAAATGTAAATGAACAGATAATATGAAGAAAAAGTTGCTTGAAAATTGCTATATATTTTATTTTGCCCCTCTCTCTCCACACACACACACACACACACACAAACCAAAATGATCACTGGTGAAAACTTAGAAAAGACATGAATTTAAAAAAAAAATCATGCTGGAATGAGCAAGACAACCGGGTTGAAATTAATGTTTAAAAATGTTGCTATTGCAAGAGGTAAGAAAAACTTATTGGCTTATTTGTGGTAGCTCCATTAGTCGCCAAATCATGACTGTTCAAAATGTTATTGTCATTCAGAATAATTTGCTGTCTTGTGTACCATTGTTCCAGAAGCCAAATTTTAGTTTATAAAAATAAATAAATGGAAGTTTTAAATGAGTGGTCCTTGATTATAGTTAATATATTTATTTTATTAAGAACAAATAGATGAAATAGAATACTTCTTAAAATAGATAAACATTAAAAAAAGATTTTAAAAAGCTGTCTCATAACTAAGTACAAAAAAAGCAAAAAAAAAAAAAAAAAAAAAAAAAAAAACCCCAGAAATATTGTCATCAAAACTTTAGCAGCAATGAAAGTAACAAGGTCATTGAATGGGAGAAGATAGAAGTCTTTGGCAATGACAGTGTCTCCTGCATTTTGTGTAACGTGTAAACTGAACATACGAGGAGCCTTCAATAAGTTTCCAAACTTTTTTGTACAGGCATTTTAAATTGTCGTAGACTCTTGAAAAGTTAGTATGTTATTGTTATACATCTTACGAGATGACTAACTAATTTTCATAATTTCAGGTTCAAATGAACAGCTACAGCAGCCATTGGAATACACCCTACTAAAGCCTGATTGTCACAGTTAGTGAATTTCAAAAATACAATCTAGATGTGAAGACACTTTAGAAGAACAATATGCAATAAAATTCTGTTTTAAACTTGGAAAAAATTCTACAGAAACGTATGGAATGCTTCAGACTACTTTTGGACCATCTTGCATGATACGAGTATCAGTTTTTGAGTGGCATAAGAGATTCAAGAAAGACAGGGAGTCTGTAAGGGATGACGAGAGGTGTAGGAGAAATAAGGAAATCAGGATAACAGAGTTGACTGACCAAATAAAGAATTTTATGGATAAGGCAAAGTCAGGTGACTATAGAGACAATCAGTGCATAGTTTGATGTTAGTACACACTATACACACAATTATTGCCGAAGAACTGAAGATGTGGAAGATTTGCGCAAAGTTTGTCCCAAGGATGCAGTCCACAACTCCATCCTTGTCACAGACTATTTGAGCAAGATAGGCTTCAAGACAGTTCCTCACCCTCCCTATAGTCCAGACCTTGCTCCCTGTAACTTTTGGCTATTTCCTAAGCTCAAGAAAAACCTTAGAGGCTGTTGTTATGAGAGACTTGAGGAGATGAAAGGAGTTGTGATATGGGTCATTGACACGCTCACACAAAAGGACTTGCATGGGGCCTTCCAGAAATTGTTGGAATGGTACAACAAGTGCATTGCAACCAGAGGAGATTATTCCAAAGGGGATCAGAGTTTCATGTGTGTAATATAAATAAAAGTGCCCATACAAAAAAAGTAATTACTGGGGATACAAGTGTTACATGATAAGGGCTGTCCCCTTTTCATGTAAGTATAAAAATAGAGAGATTTAGTTAAAATGAAAATAAAATGAGAGAACATGGGAATCGAACCCTGGAGATAAGTTTTAAAGAACAATAGGTTTAAATGGAATGCCCAGTAAATTGTTGATTCTGATGAAATAAATAATAAATAAACTATTCATTGTTAGAAAGAATGTGGATAATAAAATATGGGTTAAATGAATTAGATATGTAGGTTGAATTCCTTTGTTAAAACAACAAAGAAAAAATGGGAAATCAGAATGTTCGGAAACGTGCAGGTCGCGCATGTTGATGGCACGTGAATTGTGGTCACGTTGGCCGGACATGCATGGATTTCTCAATATAGGAAGTGAAAGTTAGTTGGTTAGTGAGAAGTCAGAAGAAGGGAGACAGAGAGTCGGAGTCAGACGAGAGTTTGATCAGGGAAGAGAAGGTTCAGATCGAACCTTGGCCTCTAGAAGCGAGAGGGATTTAAACAGAAAAAGATGTAAAGAAAGAACCTTTGAATTCCTGAACGCAAAGCCATTGACCGGTCAGTGGAAGAATAAATGCTCATCATATTTTTTTTTTATAACTGCCGTCTCCTGTGTCCATCATTACATGAAAAAGGTATCGTAAATTTATATATAAGAACTATCCAAAATTCATCATCTAAAAAATATATGTTTAGAAAGTATATGTGTCGTTCTATTTATGTTATATAAACACTCCCGTTCATACGAACTGTCAAAGCATAAATGCCAACCTGTCAATCCATCGGCATAAATGCCAACCTATCGGTCTGTCTATCTAGATATGAAAACACCTTCTCAAAATGTATTTATATGCAATCTCTCTCATTTATAAACTCTCACTCTCTCTTTATATACACCTGTTAATGTCTTACAATATGAACACTTACAACATGAACTCTCCTAAGACTCTCATCTCGCTTAAGACTCTTATCCTTACTAATAAGAACACAAAATAATAATAATAGACTACGTAACACAAGTACACGACTCAGCATTTCTATCCTGTTGCAGTTCAGAACCTGAAAAAAGGCCACAGGATGAGTTGGCCGAAATGTGGTGAAACAAAAACTGTGAAGGTGAAACATGTTTTCCACTAAAAGTAAGGTTAGAAGAACATTGAAAAGTCGTAATACGTAGAGAGATTGAAAAGTTGGGTACGGTTGATCATACATGGAGGGAAAAAGGGAACCTTTTACACTTATGGAATGAAGTAAAAATTATAGAAAGGTGGAGAGTAAAATGACTCAAAGAAAAGCGCATATGTTGGGTGATGATCAATTACTAAGTAGACTTCGTATAGAATGTAACAGGATATGAAAACTTGATTATAAATAATATATAGTAGGTAGTTTATATATATATATATATATATAGTAATATTTAGATCTAGAAATAAAATAGGTTTAAGGGTCCTTGTACTTAAATTGTCTGAAAAAACCCATGAAGCAGTGGCTAATGTACTGGGAAGAATTCAGTTGTAAAGATGACATATAATTGCAAATTACTTAGGATTTCTATCCAGTCATAACAATAGAACAAAAGCATGCTATTTCTGTGGATTAAATAAAGGGTTCCGTTTGAAATTTCCTGCAGATCCCAAGTTCAACAGAAAAATTTGCAGAGTCGAACAAGATGCATTTGAAGAAGGTCAGCATTGACCAAAAGGTGTGAAAATGACACTCAAGCTGAGAACAGTAAGCCGAAAATTAAAAAAAAAAAAATGCAAACAACTAATCCTCATCTTCAGAAACGTAAAAAAAAAAATGATTTAATCATTTAATAAAATTTGTTTTTCTAAAGTTTTAAAATTAATCTTACAAAATAATGTTTTCAAAGGTGTGACTAAGCTCTGTATTTAATTAAGATTACCGGTACAATTTGGTTCCAGTTCTTTTGGATTGGCATTCAAATGTATACATACACATGAGCAAAAAACAAAAACAAAACACTTTTAATGATCTATGATTCCGTGAAGCTGCAGGAATATCTTAAAATAAGGTTTCTTCTAATTGTTTATTGTTATGAAGCTCTGTCTAAATGGATATCGAGCCTTGTACAATGTTTGCTGTCTTTTATCGACTCCATTCTGAAGTTTTGATTTTTCATATTCACACACACACACACACACAGAGGTCTGAAGTAGAAAATACTGAAGCATTTGAGAGATGCGAGATCTCTCATGAATGCACACGACATCAGCTGCCTTCTGATGGCATGAAGCAATAAAATAACATGTTATTTAATCAAGGGTTTAAGAGAAAATGCGAGTTCTTGGGGGAGAAGGGGGAAGTGTCTATTATACGATTGTCCTTTTCAAAACTTAAGTTTATATATTTGAAGAATGTTTGCTGATGAATAAACCATAAGTTTTACAAACTCACCTGAATCATTAATAAAATGATGGCGATAAATATCAACCGTTGCTTCATTTTTTTTGTTAACTTTCATTTTCCATTTCTTAATTACACAAATCTTAAATTCTGAAATAAACTGAAGAGCATACGAGGAGAGGGGATAGGTTTTATGAGGTCAATTCTCAGAAGGAAGCCTTGCTTGTTCTAATTTCCAAAATTAAGAAAAAAAAGACATCAACTTGTCTGTGTGTTTTCTCAATCTCTTAAAGTATTTGACTTGAAAATTGAAATTTACAAGTAAAAATCTAAAATTCTGCTCATGAAAAAATTCAGATTTTTAGAATTTATGTTATTAGCAAAGTTGAGTGCAAACACAATTCACAATGTCAGTTCAGAATCTCGTTTAGTTAGGTTTTGTTTGTGGGGTATTAAACAATGGAACTGGTTTAATTTATTTTTCTTAAAAACTTTGTTTTATTTTATTTTGTACTCATTTTCCAATGAGATTGCGTATCTTCATGAAATGTGATGATGTCACATAAAATTAGATTCATATTAAATTAAAATCGATTATTACTTAATAATTATTCATAGTTAAAATGTTGATTTTTTTATTACGTAAGAAATAGCAATTCAAACTTGACCATGAAATTCAATTAGATTAAAGTCCATTTTATATGCTGGCATGTGTTAGACAGCTTTAAGAAATTAACTTCCAAAGTAACCTACATCTGCGAAGTCTTTATCTCTCTCAAGACCATTTTTATCATTTCTTCCACTATTTCCCTTAACCTTCACCTGTGAACTGAATCTGTTTTACATCTACTAACACATGCCATATTCATTGTATCATTCTCATATCATTTATCACCATGCAATGCATGTATTCAACTCTCAATGGCCAGGTCTCACTTCCATATATGACACTGTCTTAATAGACCTTTATCGACAGTGATAATGCTCTGCTGGTTAATAATAGCAATGTTACGAGAACATAAGAAATGTTCATCGAGTATCTATCATACTTAAGCCGACCGAGTTAATTAACGTTTGTTTCCTCAAGGCTTTTTACATATACGCTAATCACACAAAATATACGTTGAAATATTAAAAAAAATTCTTTAACTGAGTTACGTTTGAAATAAAATTCATTTGAATTACTTTCATTAGCACTAATTTTGAATTAACTCACCAAGTGAGCCACGTCTTAAGTCCTTGTCTTATTTTCACGCTCTCTCACTGTATGTTATTTGCCCATCCCAACCCACTCTTATTTCATATGGTATCTCTCTTTGTTTATTAACAGTCAAAATGTAATAAAACAACATATCAATCATAAGATTAGAATACTCCATTATAAACACATGGTAATATCGTCAGAGTAATAATACTATTTAATGATTAGAGAGAAGGAGAGAGAGAGAGAGAGAGAGAAAGAAAGAGAGAGAGCATTAAGAGACTAGTTTGGGATTTTTTTTTATTATATATTTTTCAATTTAACTGATTTTGCAAACTAACTTTTGACTGATTTAATTTAATCTGAGCTCAATAGGTAACCAAACAGATCATATTTGTTCTAATCTCTCTCTCTCTCTCTATATATATATATATATATATACACACACACATGTGTGTGTACCAAAGTAATTGGAATATCTACTTTACATAACGACTCAAAATATTTAAATAAAAATACAACATTAAGGAATTCAATGCTGTTGTTTTCTTACATATAAACCACAGTGTTGTGTATACATTTTATGAGAAAGGCATAAAAAAAAAATATAGAAATTAAAAATACAGTAAAATCTCGAGATATAGCATTAGAAATTAGTAAAAAAATACAGTATAGTATATAATACACATGTATATAATCAAATAACAGTATAAATAACACCGCAAGGTGGGGTAAATACCGTAACCAGGGACCGGAAAGCATTGTAATCTTTAAAACGTATCCTAGGGCCACCGTATCCCAAGGTTCTACTATATATTACTTTTGATTAAAACAACCAGTTACATTTTGGATGTCACAACAAAATATTCGCCTACCAATCATTTAGCAATACTTCATGAACGAGTTTGTTTGAGCATTTAATAAAACAAAAAAGGTTGATATGATGTGAAACCGAAAACTGAAAAAAAGTATAAAGTTAAAAGCTTTTATATTTCTACCCATATGATAATATCTAGAAAATCAAATTGAAAAATAAATAAAAAATAAACAGGAATATCTAAGACACAAATAAATTAAAAGCGAATATATTCAAGCTTTTATGTTATAACAAAGAAAAAAAATTATCCATGTAAACGAACAACCGATTGCAAATGAGTAACAAAACAAAAACGTGAATAATTATTCGCATTAAATTGGAAGGAAACAAGACAATCCTTAATAAGTATAAGCATCAGTGTGAAGTGAGATGAAAGAAGATGGAGGGTTAAAGATAATGAAAATAATAAGTAAATGTGAAAGTAAAGAGTTGACTACTAAACTATAATTTTCATCCACCTCAAGAGTGAATTTGGGAGGGGAAAGAGCATTAATTCTCTATCTGTCTCTCTAAATAATCAAAGTTCTAGTGGAATCAAAACAACCGTAAGACATTAAAGCATCACCTTCTACACACACATTTCACACTTGTATTCACAAAAAAACGATAAAAGAATATTAAACAATGATGAATATAAAATTTGCTGAGGCTACACATTGCTAAACATATATGTTAATGCCAGCCATGTTTGTCGCATCAACTTTTGAAGTAAAATCAACATTGGCCAAATGAAAAGACTAAAAATGACAAAACATATCCAAAATACACAATTACAACAGAGTTTATAAAAATGATCACATTTTTTTTCTAATCATGGCATTTTTACTACAGCCAAGTGATAGAATAATGTAGTTTAATTTGTTTTACATGTGACTACAATCAGCATCAATATTTTGTGCTTGGGGGACTCCATCAGAAACCATTATCTCACACAGGGTCTAGCTTGAATTTGGTCATGGGTCTCATTAGTTACTTAATTTCTAAAAAGAGACAATCTTCATTTTTTTTAGTATCAGTGTTACTGATCTGACACAAAATTAAAAAAAAAAAAAAAAAAAAGAAAAAAAAAAAATGACATTAATTAAAGTAATTTTTTACATTTAAAAATTATATCGATTTATAAACTATTAATCAGACAACAATTTTCGGGTGCATGCGTGAAATTGTTTGTTTTAATTGTACATAAACAATACACTTACTCAAAATACATTAAACTTGTTATTTCCATTTATTGTTATTAAGCTTCTTTTATTTTACATTTGATAATCAAAATATTTATTTGAATTTATAAAAATTGAATTTACATTTCAAATTATTCTATACTCGCAGATGTACCCAGCGTTGCCTGTTATTAACCGTAATGTTAAATTCCTTTACAAAAAAAAAAAAAAAAAATGAAGTAAAAAAAAAAAAAAATCGGAGAGAAACTAAGACATTTACTTGCGAGTATGATGTTTTTTTCTAAACAGTTGGCAGAAAGTAAAAAAAACAAAAACAAATACTCAATCTGAAATCAAAATCCAAAGACAGTGAGTCAAATACGATAACCTATAGACCAGCTTGCTAGGATCTTTAAAAAAGTATTTTCAACCATTGTGAAACAGTTGATATACAGATAAAAATCCAATGACTCCCAAGTACCAATTTTTCAATTTTAACCTCTTAGCAGCCCTTTTCTCCAGATGAAAATTGATTAAAAAGTTTTCCACATATCTGAATACTCTATATACTAAATTTCAAATCTGTAGATCAAAAATTCGTCGTGTATATAGGTTGAGAAGTGTCCTCACACACACACATCCTCACTTTTATATATAGAGATAAATAGATAAATAAAAAACAATTCACATTACAAAGTATTAAGTTTCAACAAACAAGCATCATAAAACGTTTTTATACAGTTTTAATTAGTATTTACATTTGACGAGAAAGAGGAATGTTTTTAATTTTTCATACAATTAAAGAAAACAATTTTTCCCCTCTGAAAAAGAGTTGAAATTGGCTGCTGACAAGACAAAGCTAACAATTGAGGGTTGCAACTGTTAAATTATCGATGAGACAAGAACAAGGGGTCGTTAATTTATTTCAAAATGAGAAAAAGATTTTTCAAAGACAAGAGGGAGCGGAGGTGAGAGGAATTGGATTTGAAAAGGAGATAAATACAAATGAGAATAGAACACACTTGAATATTCATAATAGCTGAAAAAGTGACAATGAATCTGTGATTGAGGAGGGGGGGTGTAATAAAGCAATAATGCCTGATGAAAAAATGATTTGCATAATGAGATCATCTGACAATCTACTATCTTTAGTCATTTACATAATCCTGTTTTCGGTGCTGAAAAGGATTAAGATTTTCTTGATTATTTCAAATACTTCCAGAAATCAGGGTTTTTTTTAAATAGATTAAATAAGTTCAAACTATATTATCTATTTGTATTATTTCAATGGATTTAGCACAATTTATATTATATGCATTAATATAATAATTTCATGAGTAAAATAACTTTTACCTTTTATAATTAAAAAAAGTATGTGTGCGTGTGTGATTACTTTAAATATTTTACATGTCCATAGACATATAAGTTTCATGTTACCTTAAGCACATATCAGTATCGATTATGAAACTATACTACTGGTTAAACAAATCCGAATTTCTTGAATCCAAGCTTCTTATAAAGGCATTGTCAAAATCCCATTTTAAATGCGAGAGAAATAAGTTTTGTATTAATTCATAAACATAAATAATGAGAAACAGGCAGTGTTAAATCTAGCTAAAGAAAGAGAACTTTGGGGGAAAAGTGACATGTTTGGTCACTAATTAAACTTGAGTAAAATTGTTTGAATTAGTAAAAAGCCAATTAATCTTCTTCGCTCCTTTTCTCTCCAACTATGCGTTCAATAATATTACTGCCTATGGTTTATCTTTTGGTTCATACAGTGTGAGAGAGAGAGGGTAAAAATGATCAATAGAAAGTTAGTAAAATAATAGTCACTTGAGCTATTTGAAATTTATGGCTAATTTAAACAATTTAAAACAGAAGAGTTAATATTTTCAAATATAAATCGATTCTAAAACTGAAATAGTTTAGAATGTATTTTATGTGATTAAAATAATTAGGAAAAAAGTTGGAAGAAAAAAATGTAGATTAACTCAGTTAAATATGATAATAAAATTTATAATAATAGATATATTATTACTATAACAAATGGATACAATTGATGCACATTGAAAAGATGCATATAGAGGGTCTATTTGAATTAAACTAAAATTCTAAATCAAGCATTGCTAGAGTCCAGTGACAAAAAAAAAAAAAAAACCTAGACAGACTGGAAACAATATTAAAATAACCAAGAGTTTTCTTTTTTAGTTGCACAACAAAGACTTAAGAGGCTAGTCTACCCAATTATTAAATCCATACATGAATGGAGAAGATATAGACTCAAAGCTTTACAGAATAGACACGTAAGGAAACGTGGCACACTGGATACAGGGACACGTAAGGAAACGTGGCACACTGGATACAGGGACACGTAAGGAAACGTGGCACACTGGATACAGGGACACGTAAGGAAACGTGGCACACTGGATACAGGGACACGTAAGGAAACGTGGCACACTGGATACAGGGACACGTAAGGAAACATGGCACACTGGATACAGGGACACGTAAGGTAGCGTGGCACACTGGATACAGGGACACGTAAGGAAGCGTGGCACACTGGATACAGGGACACGTAAGGAAGCGTGGCACACTGGACAGACGGAGACGTCAGGAAGCGTGGGACACTGGACAGACGGAGACGTCAGGAAGCGTGGGACACTGGACAGACGGAGACGTCAGGAAGCGTGGGACACTGGACAGACGGAGACGTCAGGAAGCGTGGCACACTGGACAGACGGAGACGTCAGGAAGCGTGGCACACTGGACAGACGGAGACGTCAGGAAGCGTGGCACACTGGACAGACGGAGACGTCAGGAAGCGTGGCACACTGGACAGACGGAGACGTCAGGAAGCGTGGGACACTGGACAGACGGAGACGTCATGAAGCGTGGGACACTGGACAGACGGAGACGTCAGGAAGCGTGGGACACTGGACAGACGGAGACGTCAGGAAGCGTGGCACACTGGACAGACGGAGACGTCAGGAAGCGTGGCACACTGGACAGACGGAGACGTCAGGAAGCGTGGGACACTGGACAGACGGAGACGTCAGGAAGCGTGGGACACTGGACAGACGGAGACGTCAGGAAGCGTGGCACACTGGACAGACGGAGACGTCAGGAAGCGTGGGACACTGGACAGACGGAGACGTCAGGAAGCGTGGGACACTGGACAGACGGAGACGTCAGGAAGCGTGGCACACTGGACAGACGGAGACGTCAGGAAGCGTGGGACACTGGACAGACGGAGACGTCAGGAAGCGTGGGACACTGGACAGACGGAGACGTCAGGAAGCGTGGGACACTGGACAGACGGAGACGTCAGGAAGCGTGGGACACTGGACAGACGGAGACGTCAGGAAGCGTGGCACACTGGACAGACGGAGACGTCAGGAAGCGTGGGACACTGGACAGACGGAGACGTCAGGAAGCGTGGGACACTGGACAGACGGAGACGTCAGGAAGCGTGGGACACTGGACAGACGGAGACGTCAGGAAGCGTGGGACACTGGACAGACGGAGACGTCAGGAAGCGTGGGACACTGGACAGACGGAGACGTCAGGAAGCGTGGGACACTGGACAGACGGAGACGTCAGGAAGCGTGGGACACTGGACAGACGGAGACGTCAGGAAGCGTGGCACACTGGACAGACGGAGACGTCAGGAAGCGTGGCACACTGGACAGAGGGAGATGATAGTAAATAGTAGAGAAAGGGGGACATTAGGAAATTTAGTTCAGTGGCAAGGGAGTATAGTTTAGAGAGTATGATCAGGAAGCTGGACCTAGTGGGAATCCAGAAATAGGAGATAGAAGACTGCAAATTTAGGAAGGATCGGAATTTACAAAAAATAAAAATAAAAGGGAGGAAAAAGACAGGAGACAGTATAAGATGAAAATGCAATAACCTATAGTGGTAGGAGTGATTTTGTTGTCAATGACAAATCAATGGTTTGTACAGGAAAAAAAAAAAATCAGATGTTCACCTTTTGGCAAATTATTGTAAAATAAGAATGCAAAGAAAAAAAAACTTAATATTTGGCTTAGTAGATTTATATAAAGAAATATATAAGATGTAATTGCATGTAAAAGTTGTTTATGACCTCTCAGTAAGTGTCGGTGGGGATTTGAGCTAATAAGTAATATTTTAAGAATAACTCAGAAATGTCCATTTTGTTATTGTAAACATTTTATTTCTATTATCTTGAAAATGTTGCACAAACATTTTGGAATTTATGTAATAGACACATAAATAAAATTAAGTAAATCGCTCAATAGTTTGTGTAAAAAATAATTAGGACTAGAAAAAGTAACATTTCATCTTTTAGTCTTTTGATTTTCGCAGGGAGAGGGGGGATTTCATTCATTTTTATAAATGAAAATTGCGGCTATATTATTGGATGAATTTTCCTCATTTCATGAACCGATAGCAAATAAACTTTTTTTTCATCTTTTCTTTGATATGCTCGTTTCGTAGTAATAGCACTATACAGAACGGTTTCAGTCCTGTAAAAAAGAAAACTAGTTTCTAATGTACAAGTGAAACTAAAAAACTTTTTTCAGTAAAATCGTCCAGTTCTAATGGCAGGTTCAAGTTCTTTTGGAGCTCTAAAATGACTTTCTGTAATCTTTTTGTAAAAGGAATACTTGAATCTATCTATTCTCCCTTAGGATATAATTGATAAAACAAAGAGTAGAAAGTGAATCTTGAGTTTACTTCCGGTCGCCTTATAACTCTTGCTTTCCTCATTTTATTCTTTTGTCCTCACATTTCATGAACAGGGGAAACAATCCATATAACAATTATCATTGGCTAAGCTTTTTTTAATAACTCTTTACATCAAGTGGCTTCCTGTCTTGTCGAGCGATTTCTATAAAAACAAGGTTCTCAAATTTGAGTATAGCTAATAGGGGGGGGGGAATACCAATCCTTCCCTACTTATCCCAGCAAAATTTTCAGTAATCTTAAAATCCTTTTCTATAATTGCACCTAAGTAATACTAGGTCAAAGATTGTACAATGCGTGCTCATTGTACATACACTATTCCAGAAGGTATCCATTGTTTCTTAACCTGAAGACGGCTGTGATGAATTCATCTTTGCTATGATGATTACGATTATTATTGTTATTAGTTTTATAAGCGGCATTACAAAACATTATCGTTTTCATTATGATGACCTTCATTTTAATTACATTATTATTGATGTTGTTATTATAATTTGTAAAGATGTTCACTAAATTCAATACAATTGATTAATTCTAACTAGGCAATTTCAAGAATCATTTCATCACAATTTATAAATTCATTGATTGTTATCTTTGAAAGGAAAGAGCGAAAAATCATTGGCTTTTTTTTCTGAAACAAAAAGAAAAATGATTTTAATCAAATTTGCTCTCAGAAAATTGTTTTGATGGGGAGGAACTTGTTTTTCTCTTCATTTTTGTTCTTTTATTTTTAAAACAAACAACAAAAAACAAACAAAAAAACCTAATAAATTAGCAATATTTATAACTTTAGAGAATTAATAGGGTATTTCAATGAATAGTGTCAATAAAAATACAGCTTCTCAAGGCAAAAATCTATTATGCAATATGGAAAGTAAGAAAAGAAAAAATTAATGAAAAAAAAAAAAAAAGAAAAGAATACTTCTAAATTGAATAGATTATTGTTTATCTTGAATAAGCCAAATGACACTTTGTTTCGAAGGGAAAAAGACGGAGAGCACAGATAACTCCTTTTCGTTGCCTTCAGGTATGGAATTAGATTATTTTCAAATAAAAGCTTATAGTAAAAAAATATTCTAAGAGTGAAGAAAGGAAGATATGCACAACTCAACTGAAAGGCATTTATGGACATTTCTTTTGCAAGGTTTATCCAGAACAAGTAATTGCACAAATATTAATTGAATTTCAAACAGTTGACAAAATTAGAGGCGTGTTATTTCGTTTTGTTCTTTGCCTTTGTTAACTAGCATCATAATTATGTACATATTAACTGACGTACCTGTCCCCGGAAAACCTTTGAGTTCATCAATAAGTGCAGAGTTATCAAACCTTCAAATACTTAAAAGCAATGAAGAATATACTACAACAGTAAGTAGTGAGTGTGTGGAAGGGGCGAAGGATTGGTTGAAACAAATCTAGACTCAACTCCAGAGTCGACGATAAAAAAATAAAGTAATGAAAAAATTATATTCATGATGAATTACAACCCCTAATAGTGAGAATCAAGGCTCTATAGACAAATTTATTTGTTGGCATTCGACAACAAAATATTTTCGTTTACTAGCCAAACCCACGTGAATATGACATCTACAAGTACATACATCATAAAGATTTTTGTTTTTTCTTTCTTTTAAATAAGTGTAATAAATCTCACCTGTCTGTTTAAATGTATGTATGTAAGTGTTTATGTATGTATGTATGACTCGCAAAAACAGTTGACAGAGGCGACAGATTTTCATAAGATCAGTATCATTAGAAGTTCGACCCTTCAGACAACAAATATCGAAAAATTGGCCAAAAACATTAATTCCTTCACCCTCAACTGGGCACTTTTCTACAGGGAGGGGTCGCTTTTTTCGGCGATAGCCAAACCCACATAATTTTTGGAATATAACAACTTTATTCCGTGACAAATACATACATCATAAAGATTTTTCTGTGTGTTTTTTTTCTTTTAAATAAATGTAATTCTAAATATGCGCCGAATTTCATGTTAAGACTTGAAAGTATAAATATTCAAATTTGTTCAGATGTTTTTTAAGCAACCTTCATTAAACAGAAACAGTACATTAAACATTTTATTTATTAAATAATTTGACTTTGCTCGTTTTATTTAAAAAAAAAAGAAGAAAGGGTTGTAAAGGCATTTTTTCACAATGTAATGAACTTTGGAAGATTGTCGGTGAAAAAAAACACACAATCGCCAAAAGATAAGCGTTTTATTATTTCTAGTCACCACTTGGAAAAAAAAAAATCACTTGCAAATGCAACTGTTTTACTCGCTACATAAAGCCCTTAGGATATAAGTCATAACTAAAGTTACGAGCTGAAAAAAATGTTTAAATTTTGTGGAACAAGGCTTTGCCCACATCATAGAATTTTAAAATGATGAAAATTTGATCGAATTTTAAAAATATATGTAATTTTATATCGATTACCTGTAGTTGAAATTTAATACAAGTTAAAAGTAAACACCGTTTTAGTTGAGTTTAAGTTTCTTGGTAATTTGTAAAAAAAAAAAAAAAAATTATAAAAAGAAAAAAAAATTTTTTTGTGGGGAGAGGGTAAAACATTTTCTTCGTCATGACAATACAGCTGTTTCACCCTTAGAAAATCGTTATTACTCATTGTTAACTACAAAAAAATGGAAATGTAAAATCGGGCTGTTTAGTAGATATTAACAAATATTCGAAAATAAAAACTAAATAATAAATAATTTAAAATCTAAAACAAAAACGAATATTTGTTAAATAAAACTTTTCCCTTCAGTACCGTTTCTTCAGATCTGCACAAAACTCACAACCAACGGTAAAAAAACAACAAAAAACAAGAACTCCTCAAAACAGAATTTTTATATTGGAAGCACAAAATAAAAGAACCAAATATATTTCATCAAATATCTTCAGAAAAACCTAAAAGTGTCTATTCCAGAATTTCCATGAAGTCACCAGTCCGAACATTTGTCCCTCGCACTAAACTCAATTATAACCCCCGTAATATGTGTGGAGTACAGTTTTGAGGAAAGACACCAATCATACCACCTAAGGACAAGCCAGGATCAAATTGGTGTTCAGGCGTTTCTCTTATGAAGACTGTATACACCAGGTTCAGGTTTTGTCCGGAGGTTGTGAAGGCTCACGACAGTTTCTTAAAATGAATTTTATTCAGTAAAGCATCTTTTAAGGAATGTACTTTGAGGTTTTTGACTACACTATACAAGATATGACAGTTGACAGTTTTTGTTCTTTTTCCCTTATTAAAGAGTGTCAAATTTATCTTGAAGAGTGTGTGTGTGTGTGTGTGTGTGTGTGTGTGTGTGTGTGTGTGTGTGTGTGTGTAAGCGATTTTGGGAATCAGAAAAAAATGGAACCTTTGGAGGCATCAAAATTGGAAAAAAATTTCTGATTCCACAAACGATGATTTATTTATTTAAACCTTAATTTTCTATTGCTGGCACAAGTAAAAATTCCAGATGAAAATCTCAAAATTAGTCTATCGAAATTAAACAGAAAACAATAAGTTTGTCAAATTAAAAATGAAATTTATATCAACATTTAAAAGTGAATTCTCCACTAACCGGCTTCCCATAATGAAATTCTACTTTTATTGGGCAATTTTAAAATTGAAATCAATAATTGTACCAAAATCAGAAATATATAACAGAATCGGCAATTGTATTAGAATCGCCTCATCATCTCAGTAAAAATAATTATGAGTTATCATTTCTTATTTTCTTCCTTTCTGCCTATCAAGTATTTTCCTTTATCCATCTATAATACCATCTCTGATGTGGGGAAATCTTTTTTCTCTTGCCTTTTATCTGAAGAATTGTCATATAGACTAAAATAGTCTTTTTCACATAAAAATGTTTAGTGATGTTTATACCTTTCTTCCTCCACCCACACACATAAAACTCAAAGAAAAAAAAACAAAAGATATCATGCTTTCTGTTAAAGCAACCTATTCCTACGAATATGACTTCAAGTACAATCAACTTCAATGGATATGAAAAGTGAATTCATTTTTTTTTTTTTTTTTAACTCACAGGCACACAATTCAAACCAATGTTTACTGGAGTCGTCTTATCATTCAAAATGAATTCTTCCAAGTAAATTAATCAAAATTCTTTAGTCTGTTCAGTGATTTTTTTATTTTTTATTTAAGTGAGAATATTTTAAAAGTCTGAACTGATGTTTATTAAATTGGATGCAATCTGATGGAGCCTTAACAGAAATCACTTAAGAATGTCAAGGGTTTTACATCTGGCTTTTAAAAGAAAATATCGAGATCTCAGTTCATTTTTCAGGTACGAGCTTTAATTATACACACACACACACGCACACACACACATACACACGCACACACACATACATGACTATGCAATACTTACAGCTACTTACTTAGAAAGCGTAGCTATTAAACCTGACAGTGATATAGCATAAACGGGACCCGAGTTGAAGTCAGTGTCTCTATTGATGCTGGCTTAAACAGAGCTGAGAAGATAATACTAAAGTTTTATGTACAGCATAAAAAAAATTGAATTTTAGGAAGATGTCCATTTCATTAATCAGGAAGCAATCGAGCTCATGAAAAAGAATTTAAAAAACCTACGTAGCAAATATAACCGGTGAATCAAGTGCAAGAGGTACAAACAATTGTGCTTAAAGAGAACGTTAGAATCCTATAACGATCTCTAGATTGGAGTTTTTAAAATAAAAAATAACACAAGAGAAAAATTTATTCAAGCAAGGATTTAAACGTATCATGGAAATTGAATATCACCATCTTTATGGTAAAAACGGTCAGTATATCTCCAAACATTGTAAAGAATGAAGTTTTGTATGTCCTTACACTTTTCATTTATTCATTTACTAGCAAGACCCATGTACTGGCGTTGTCCAGTGGAAAGATGGCACAAAATCAGAACAGATTCGTTGACAGCACCCCACCTCTCAAAACAAATTAAACTATAAATATCTAGCGCATTATTGTAAACTGAGGAAAACAATAACTGAAGAATGTTAGCAAAGACATTTTAATTAATCCTGAAACCATTTGTTTTGGTAGATTTTCAATGATGGAGAAATCCTTATAGACTGGGGTGATTGCGTTTTGTTTTTGTTTTGTTTTTATTAAGTGGTGGATAAGTAAAGAAATGAAGCCCTGCTTGCTGATAAAAAGCATGTTAATCATTTGTTCTGGTGTCTTTCAATGGAGAAATCCTTCTGGACTGGGATATTTTGTTTTGTTTTTATGATGTGGTTAAGAAGTCCCACTAATAAAAAGAAATCCCAAAAAGCATGTTAACCAAGCATAAAACCATGGTTCTGGTTATATTCGATGAAGGAGAAATTCTTCTAGATTGAGATATTTTTTTTTGTTTTTGTGAAGTGGTTGTTAAACAAAGAAATGAAGTCCCTAAAAAAAAAAAAAAAAAAATGAAAGGTAAGGTTGAGTATTGGTTTACTAGGCATCAATCTCCATAGAAATAATAGTGAAAACAGCTAACTGTGGCATAAAGTTTATATAAAGATTTCAAATGAACTACACAAACCAATTCATGTTTCGATGCTCCAGAGAATCTTGACAGAAACGACTCTTAATGAAAGCAAAAACAAAATTCATCAAAAAAGAAAAAAAATCAGATCTCAAGGCCACAGACAATAGTTACATAATCAGCAACATTTGGTAACAATGTCATTTTGCTTAAAAATTATAACTGTGAGAGGTTTTAATAAGCATAGCACTTTTATTTCAATAGATAAAATTCAGTTCTAAGTGACACTTCTGGAAGATGAACGTTACATCCTCAGTATGAGCTATACTAAGAATAGAATTGTGAATTACTTTAGACTTATACCTAGTCAGAGCTGATGAAACAAGAGCATACCATCCCCTGTTCAGAATTCTATGCAGATTCTCAAGTTAAATAAGATACCCCTGAAGAAGGCCAGAGGTTACATTGGCTAAAACCGTGTGAGAATAACACTCAAGATGAGAACATTAGTCTGAATAATCTAAATACAAATTATCTAATCTCATCTTAAAAGTTCTGAAATATAATATATAAAATTCAGTTTTAGCAAAATTTCTGCTTCAATACTATTTATTTAATCCTGCATCAAAATGTGATGCTTTCTTCTGAATCATGCGGCATGAAAACTGTTTTACCTAACATACAAAACTGATTAACTCAAGTAGTGAAAAACTTGACAGCTGATACCCTTTGTGTGTGTGGGTAAGAGGTAGAGGTAATAAGATCTGAGAGACTTTTGTACCTAAACGCCTACACAAATGTTCCTTTTGGTTTAATCTCTAAAATTAGGTATATTCTTTTATAATCTGATGTTTAGGCAGAGTGTAAAAATAGCAGTAAACTTGCACCCTTTTCTCAATCAACTAAGAATGATTAAAAAAACATCAAAGGTTTTCTATTCGTCTCTTATTCTTGAAATTTACATTAGATATATTTGAATAAATATCTGAAACAAACGTTTTTCAAATCTATAAACAAGAATGTTAACTCTGCAACTGTCACCTGCTCATATATAAAATCAGTCACTTAGGTTTAAACAATGCTTACCTGTACATTAGTTACAAAATTATGCTAACTTTATTTGGTGAAGAACTGAGTCTATTTCTTGCTAAATTGATGCGATTTTTGCTTTATTTTCGTTCTAAGTAAAAAATGAAATCAAACACAAAAGAATAACTTCTATTTTGAAATCAGTTGATTAAAATTTGCTTACGTTTTCCATGACAATCACACAATGACACTTAATTTGAATAAAAACACGTCCAGTCGTTTGATTGAAATTGTTAATGAGAGTTTTTTTTTTTTAATTTGCTTCTTTTTACATAATAGATTGCTTAATGGCAACAGTAAAAATTGCAGATTCATTATAAGTTGCAAAGAATACTAGATTTGAAAAAAAAAAAAAACAAAAAAAAAAACCTGAATTTCCTGCAATTTTGCAACTGAGGAATTTATCGAATAGAAACTTGTAAAAATCAAACTTGCAATATATTTAGCTGTTAACTATTTTCGTCAATTCAATCACTCATACCAAATTAAACAAGAACAAAAATATTTGAATTACAATATTACATCATTAAAAATAGTTCTCAATAGGTAAGAGAATTTCAATGAGCTGCTCAATCACCAGATCCTGCGACAGACCTAGCTATGGACTCATCTGAGGAATACAACTGCAATATTGCAAGTTCAAGACATTTTACAATGTCTGCATAACAGTATGATTCCAGACACTGATGATATACCTGCAGAAGTCTAAAATGCCATTCCAGAGATATTTTCTCATTGGGCACATCACATGTTCAATACGATATGGTGTTCAAAGAACTTCCCTGGTAACTAGATGACTTTCTTCAATAAGGGTGATAAGAAACTGTTCAAACTATAGAGAAATCAGCTTCATCAACGTTACAGCCAAGATATTCGCAGGACATGTGTTTGGGTGGCGATCTCGGTACATGGGACAGTGCTACGGATTGTACCCGATCTGTTTAATGAGTAGTTCAAATTGTTTGAGGTATCATGCTCTGGCAATTGGTCACTTATATCCTCCACTTCAAATTGATCATTGTCCAAATCCAAATGATTGTGCAGTTCTTGCTCTGCCAGAAACCGTTCATGTTCCATATCGACGTGGAAAGTGTCAATGAGCCATTTGCGAGAGAGAGACTTTTGATCGACAAAGAATCTTCGTTCATATACATCAAATTCATCAGGATTCACATCTTTTGAAAGTATATTGAGAAGGACATGGTGCTCTCGTTTCCATTTAATCATATTCACACGTCTGGAACCCTTTGCTTTGTAGACATCTTTGTCGTAAATTTTTAGCGATCGATCAAGTTTATGTTTTATCCCAGGTATTGTAACATAACGAACATCACTTCCAAAGGCTTTCTGCCACAATTGTAGTAATCGCAAGGAGAACTGGTGAATATGATTTTTCTGTGTCGTGGTACCATATTTGGCAGCATGATGTTGCACAGCTTGAACACATTCAGCCTCAGTTGGAAGAGAATCAAGCAGAAGATAAGTCCAATCGTCGTAATTATAATCTTCGTCAATCTGCCCTGCTATACCAGCCATGTTCATTGCATTTTACTAACTGAAAAAGAAAGCAAAGTTCAATCAAATTCACAATTAATGCAATGCAATGTTATCGTGTCTATTTAAAGATGCCATTGCATTGTTACAGAAAGAAAACATTTCCTTATTTGGTAATTTTCCATCTATAACTCAAATTAAGCCCCTTTTTGACAACCTATGTTGATTCTTAGGGACTTTTTGACTCTCTTTGGCTAAATCGGCCATATTTAGCCCCTTTTAAAAGGTTCTTATACCCCTCATTAACAGTGCTAAAGTTAGGAGAGTGCCTGCTTCAAGCATTTCCCAACAGTTTCTGCCATGTAGAGGTGTCTTTGGTCCCATGGGAGGTGCATTTTGGAAAATCCGTGATTTCCGACCATTTTTGGCTAATTTTGGGGTAATTTTGACCCATTTTGGACTCTGAGATACCCTAAAAAGCCCTATACTTGTGGGATAGCCAATGGGAATGTTAGATTTAATGATACAAATGCATTTATAGTCAAAAAATGCACCCTGTGGCTTTCAATAAATGATTAAGTGTGTTCGGGGGCGAAATTTGGGCCATTTTCACGCGTTGACGCGGTCAAATCACGTTTGGGGCCAGCGACCCTCCAATTTTGACCCGTTTTGAACAAAATCACTTGTTCCCATCTATTTACATATAAATGAAGGTAATAAGCCACTTTTGGCATTTATTTGAAAAATGTTGTTTCTATAGCCTACCCCTACTACAAGTAGTTAGGCTTCGATGATGGAATTGGCTAACAACATCATGTGATCTAGCTTAAGACCAGCAAAAGTTGACTGATAGTCAAAGGTGCTGTGCTTACTCAGGATAAAAAACCAGCTCCATCTGACTAGGGTGCTAGCCATTTCAAGAACAGGAACAGAATACAAATTAAAATGAAGCAGAAAGAGATACATCCTAGCTGAAAGATCGAAATGTAGTCTGTTCCATCTCAGGAGACCAACTTTTCAGGCATTATTTCTTCCTTTCAGATGCACTGTTTCCGTTTGGAAGAAAGATTTGTTTTCTATCACACTTGCTAGAAATACTCTCATATGTGATGGAATGCTGAAGGGACTGAACAGTTTTTCTTGGCTGGTCTAGAGCATATGAAAAAACTAAACAATTCATTGTAGTTTGGATAATTATTCATTTCAACAACATGTAGCAACTACTCCAGACCTGAAAAAGTGGATGAATGGAGCCGAAATAAATTATTGACAAAATCTAAAATAGGTTGCTTTTCGGTTTTTTTCTTTTTATTTTGCACAGACCCTTATTAATATATTACTAACGTATCAATAAGGGTTCAATATTATTAGTGATATTTGTATGATGGATATATTGCTGGTCAGAAATAATTTCATATATGGTGAATTCTTTATTTTTATTTTACCATGAAAATTTTTGTTTTTTTAAATATTTTCAATACGAGTTCAAATCAAACAAACAGCACAGTGTAGTCGTAAAGAAAAACAAAATCTATTTGTTAATGGTGTGTTTCTTACGGACAATTGTAAAACAGCAACTTGCATTACTGTATTGAAATAAAATTATAAATATTAAATTTATATATATTTTTTACAATTCAGTTACCACTTATCAAGGTCTGAAGGCCACCCGAGGATAAGGATTAATGAGTGTACAGAAGTCACCTGTACAACAGCATAGTAATAGTGGTGTAAAGAGGGTAGAAATGGAATATTTGGGAGACAGTTCAGCAAGAACTTGTTTACATTGAACTTGAAGACGACCATATTATAGTAAGCTGGAAATCAAGGCAGTAGAAGAGGGTTCTAGAGATGGGCAATTCTAGGAAGAAAGCCGTGTTCATGGAATTTGCATTTAGAGTGTAGCATATATAGAGAGTGGGGTGAAATTGTTGACAGTCATTTGTAGTTAGACGACCGTTTGTTTGCAAAAGTTTGGCAAAAGAGGATTATAGATTAAAGCTCAGAAGAGCATTTGCCATGAAAATAGATAGGGCAGAGACAGGCTCACAACGCCTCTTCTGTAGGAAAGAGGTTGCAAGGAATAGAAAAAGAGCATCACCTACTAGATTTCGAAGTCAGTTTTAAACTTATAATAGCTTTATATATGTATTGAGTACTTTTGAAAAAAAAAAATATTGTTTTTATTTGTAGTTCAATACATTAGAACTGAATTATATATATATATATATATATATATATATATATATTTAATGAGACAATTAACACCATTGAAACAGATTAATCCATGTAGGTTTTTTTTGATGTTTGTATATTTTTTTTAGAAGGGAGTCACCACTTATCAAGGTCTGAAGGCCACTCGAGGATAAGGGTTAACGAGTGTACAGCGGTCACTGGAACAACAGCATAGTAATAGTGGTTAAAGGAGGGTAGAAATATATATATATATATGAAGAAGAGACAGATATTAATAGATGGAAAGATTTTTCTTTGCATCTCAATATGCTTGTAAAATCTCCACTAATTATAGGTATTAGCATTTTCCTTCCTGACTGGTGAAAGCGAATATACAGCCACTGCCATATTCCTCATCTCATCAAATGCTACTTTACCATTATCATACTCCTTCTTTTGCAGCTGCTTTTGTAAAAATCAACCAAAAAAAGTGAACAATCATCGCCAGATGAAGGGTTAAAGAAGAAGTCAAGCAAGAGAGGAGAGTACCATTTCCGCAGGCTTTAGATTTACAACAGGACAAAAAGTCTCAGTGATTTCCTGCTTTATCTTCCATAAAACGTCAAATCTCACCATTATCTTTTTTGCTAGAGATCAGTGACATTTCCAACAAGCAAGTGGATTGAACAAAAGACAAAAATAAAGCGTTAACAAAAAAGAAAATAATAATAAACCCAACAATCTGTCTGCTTGAAGAGAAACAGATGACAACTACTCTGCCCAATTTGTGTGCATCGTATTCAGATATCAACTCTCTCTCTCTCTCTCTCACACACACACACACACACACACACACACACACACACACACACACACACACTTGTTCTCTTTATAAACATAAAGACACAACCAAAATCAAACGCAAGATACACATCGCTAACCCACCCTAATTTAGATCGACAAAATTATAAACAATTACATATAAAACAAAAAAGAAAGAATAAATAGTGATAATATTAAAGATTTGCTTAACCTAAAGTTATCGCGCCTCTGCTGTTGAACACTATAGACTAAGCTTATAATATCTGTCCTGCTGACTCGACATTATGTAGAGTTTAAATTTAATTAATTTCCACGTCAATTGATGTTTACCTAGCGATTGAATATCATGCATAGTCAAAGATGACGTTTCAATTAGATTTGAATTCTTCGAGTAGCAGTAATTATCATTTCTCACACTGAAGATTGCGTAAGCATGAAACACTAGATTCTGTAAGCAATAATAAATATTTATATAAAAATAGCAGATATAGCTCTAATTTTTAAAGTCTATGCTGCTAAGAAAACAATAAACTTTAAAATAAAAGAAGGTTAAAAAATAGGTATGTGCATGTTTATATATTTGTATGTACAGGATTCACTCCTAAATTAATCGATTATTGTGAATTTTGGAACACTAGTGCATCATTTGAATCAGACGTAACTCAACAGTCGCTCGGCTTTCCCTGGAACATAACGTCAACAGCCGGATTATACAGAATATTGCCATAACAACGCTACGTAAAAGAAAATAGCAAAATGTTAAATGTAGAAACATAAAAAAAAAAAAAAAAAATGCCGTAATTTTTTATTTTTATGTACTGTATAAAGAAAAGATTATATATAAGTGCTCTTTTGTCAAATAAATAATTTTATGCAAATGTCTTCAAGAAAAGATTCAAAGAACAAGGTTTTTTTTTTGTTTTTTTTTAACAAGATTGTTTAAAAATGTGATAATTTGTTTTTTTAATGAAGTATTTCTTTTTTGTTATTGTTGTTTATGAAGGAAAATTGGAAAAAAATTTCTTTTATTTTTAAAGTCCCACTTGCTTTTAAGGGGTATTTGGGTTATGGTTAGGGTCTTCTTTTTCCACATATTTTTTTCAAGTACGAGGGGTATGCAATAAGTAATGCCCCTGACCCACTTCCCATAGCAGTAGAGCAACGAAACTTGGTACAGTTATTAGTCTTTCTCTACATAGGAACTACTCAGAGTTACGCATTTCTCTCATCGTTTGATGCAGCTCTGGAGACCGTTTTTGTAGAACACCCCAGGCTGGTCCTCCAACCATGACATGATTTCAGAAATCAAGGCTGCATCATCTGGGACGCGATTTCCTTTCAAAAACAACTTCATGGCTAGGAAGAGGTGAAAGTCAGAGGATGCAAGATCAGGAGAGTAGGGAGGATAGGGGAGGATTTCATAACCACACACCCGTGCTTCTGATCTGGCGACATCGAGTTGTGGACCGGAGCATTGTCCTGCAGGAGGAGGGTACCTTTGCTGATCTTGCCATGCCTCTTGATTTTGATAGCTTCCCTTAATTTCTTCAAAAGTGAAGCATAATAGGCTCCTGTAATTGTGGTATCCTTTGCCAGGAAATCAGTCATCACAACTCCGTCCTGGTCCCAGAAAACTGTAAGCATGACATGCCAGCGACGGGCTGCACCCTTGCCTTCTTTGGAGGTGGTGAGTCCAAGTGCTTCCACTGCATTGACTGGGCTTTGGTCTCTGGATCATAGTGATGGACCCAGGTTTCATCCTGTGTAATCAGTCTTTTGAAAAACTTTGACTCATCTTCTTGGCACATCTTTTTTTTTTTTTTTTTGAGATTTAGCAAAAAAGGTCCCAGTCCAGATTGCTGTTCACTGTTGACACTTCACATTCACACATCTCCAGTCATAGACGTCAGTAATGCTCCCTTTTTTGCTAGGCTGCACTTGTGGCCACATGTTACACATTGTATTGGTTTTGCCAGTAGTTTCTGCTGTTGACAAAAGTTAATTACCTCAAAATGTTCAAGCAGCATACAGTAAACAAACAAACTGTCTGAGAAGAAAGGTCCAACCCGAAGGACGCAACGAAGGTGCAAACCAACTTCAACTCTACAAATAGACTCACATCAAACATCCTACAAGCACCATATTTCAAAGGGGAGGTGTTATAGCAATCAAAAGGGGAAATAAGTTTAATAAAGAAAGTAATCAAATTTTATAGATTCTAGAAAAAGACTGGAAAGTTTCAAGAAAGAAAAAAAGATGGACAACATGGCGGCTGGCCTAACACATGCATATCATTCTGTAGATAATTAATATTTCTGTTAACTTAAAATTAGCTTGTCTACTTCTTACTCAAATATTCCATTGTTTCGACAAACCATTTCTCCGGATACAACAGAATTGAAACTAAGCGCACAGTGTTGTGATTGGCTGGTCGCCATGTTACGTCAGACAGCAGCTAAACCCAAACTGTTGATGCCATGTTCTAGAGAAAGCCGAATGACTGCCGAGTTACAACTGGTTCAAAGGATACACTAGTATCAGTTTTATGCAAAGAGGACAAAAAAAGGAATGAAGCCATTGTGAACATTCAGCTACCTTCGATTTCTGTGAAATTTAACAGTATTAATTAGACATCAATCAATAATTTCAGTTTCTCACCTGAAATTCATATTTTTTAAGATTTGCATTACATTTGATCCATAGTCATTAGACACTAATTAATAAAGATTCCCTGAATTTTAATTTCTTATTAAGATCTATTAAACTAAAAGCTTAAATTTTAGACATTTTCTAGAATTAAAATTATGCAATTGAATTTAATCAAAATTTGAATAATGATTTTTATAAGGTTTAGCATCATTTTATTCTAATTTTATTTTTAGTAAGGGACAAAAGTGGTGCAAAACTGTTCTGGTAATTTATTCTAGTAACATATAAAAGATAAATAAAATGTACTCATAACATTGATGTGAAGTTTCATATCCACAAACTGATATATATATGTATTATTTACTATAATAACTATTCAATATCTACAGACACTAGTGTTTCATCCTTTCGGGTATCATCAGCGCAGGATATCACGATTAACACACACACACACATATTTATATAAGTAATAAAATCAAAAAGATGTAGTCTTTACCGGATATATGCAATGGTAAACTATAATCTAATATAAATATCAGTATTTATATACAGATAGTTAAACCGAATAAAAAAGCTTAATACGCAATAGAGAGTAGAGCTCATTATAATAGAAACAAAATTGATTGTAAAGTTCAACTTAGTTTTAATTTTCTTTCACTTATATATATGATGCAGAGTTTTTGAAGGACTATGCCTTTCAGAAAATAATACAACTTTCAGACTGAAGACGTGAAAAAAAAAGAGAAATCGAATATCTAGTATATAAGGTTAGTTTCTCCTACATCAGTGCTTGATAGTTTTCAGATCAAAAGCTAAATATAAAAATGTGTTTTATTAGTGCGATAGGCAGATATTTTTCTATGTATACATACATACATACATACATGTGTGTTGAATTGATTATCTTGTCATGTTAAAAATGTATGTTGAAACTTCTCTGACCTACCATTTCTTATAGCAACAGACAGCCGATTGCTAAATAAATCTATCTATCCATCTGATATCTACTTTATACAACACACAAGCCTACAAACCGTATTTAAGTCAAGAAGGGCTGGTACATGCATGCAGGGCCCTGAAACATGCATGTACGTAGATTACTGTTTTAAAAATAAATACATAAAAATATTATTTGTTTACGTCCAAAATAAAAAATGGGCAATTTCTATAAAAAAACATGTGATCTTCAAGGTGAAGACGCTAACCTCAATATTGTTTAAAAAAATCAACGACAAAAAACTACGTAAATATATAAACGATAAAAACTAAACAGTAAATCATCTATGGCATCATAGCATAATGGATAAGACGCTGGACTAAAATACAAGATCCAGGGTTTGAGTCCTAATAACAGTGAAGCTACACTGAAGAGGGGTAGGGCCCCGAAACATGCATGTACGTAGATTACTGTTTTAAAAATAAATAAATAATTGAAAATATTATTTGTTTATGTCCAAAATAAAAAATGGGCAATTTCTATAAAAAACATCAGATCTTCAAAGTGAAGACGCTAACCTCAATATCGCTTAAAAAAAAAATCAACAACAAAAAAACTACATATATATATATATATATATATATATTTTACAGTGAAAGTAATAAATAAATCGAAATATTTGAGTTGATAATTAACCAAACTCTAGTCCATCACCTTAAAGCTGCTAAACTTCTGACCGACGAACAATATGGATTTAGGCAAGCCTATTCTATAGCACATATCCTAACTGTAATCTCTGAACATATATACCATACACTGGACAAAATAGGGGAAGGTAGAATGGTAGCCCTAGATATATCAAAGGCTTTTGACAGGATATGGCATGGTCTTCTCGGGAAAATCAGATCATATGGTATCACTGGAAAATACTTAACGTAATTAAATCCTTCTTAAATAAGAGAAGAATTCAGGTTGTCCTTGACAGTCATACATCTAAACAATATGATATAAATGCAGGTGTACCTCAGGGGTCTATCCTTGGACCGTTATTATTCCTAATATCCATTAATGACCTCCCTGATAAAATTGTCTCTGAAATGGGTATATTTGTTGATGAGACCACACTATATTAGGCACGAGGGGAAAACAAATGAACGCATATCTAAAGAAATGGCAGAAACACTAGAGGAAGACCTCCAGTTTGTAGTGGAATAGGGACAAAAATGGATGGCGACATTCAATGCTGCCAATACTAAGCTTGTTTCCTTCAATAATTTCAAGAAACCTTCTCAACCACCGATAGCCATAGCTAAAGATACACTATCTGAAAGTACTTCTTTCAAACACCTCAGCTTAACATTCACAGGAAACACGAGTTAGAACAGATACATTGAGAGCATTGCCTGGGCCGCTGAAAGGAAGGTGGGCTCTCTCTACCGGGCTAGAAAGTTACTTATGCCTGAAAGTATTCTGCACCTCTACAAAGCCACCATTCGCCCATGTATGGAGTATGGTTTTCACATTTGGGCTGGTGCATCTGCTACTAGTCTCTCGTTCCTGGACAGGGTTCAAAAGAGTCATCAACCTGATAGGTCCTGAACTAACATCTAAGCTTCAATCTTTGTCCCATCAACAAAATGTTGCCTCCCTCTGCCTATTCTACAAGTATTTTAATGGTGGATGCTCTGAGAAACTACAAGCCCTTGTGCTCCCTCAATGCAAATACCCCTGACAAACCTGACAAGCAGCAAAATCGCACCTTTACATAGTAGAGATCCCTAGAAGCTTTCTACTCTAATAATCTAATACTTCCCCAGAATTGCTAGAATTTGGAACGCCCTTCCTGATTCCTGCTTTCCCTACTGTACCGATATGCAGAAATGCAAGTGTAATGTGAACAGATAACTGGCTGCTCAACTCCCTACACAGTATCCCTGCAAATTATGTCGCCCCCTACATCAAAGTGTCATTGTGCCTTGTTTGGGGTGAAAATGGAATAAAAAAAAATAATATACTTTTTCCTCCCATGTTAGAACACTTATTTAGAAAGATAATCTTCAATCACATCTGACAAATATCCTGATTGTTATTGTCGTAAAATAAAGTCAATTGCAGCTATATATTCATCATTTTACATATTCTACCGATTTAAATTAAAAATTCGTTCCTATCACAAATTAGATGAGGATTTTTCTTGTTAATGATTTTATTGTTGTGGCAGACAATCAAGTCAACTCGTAGCTTGGTAGTTGAACAAAAAAAAGAAAAAAAAAAAGAAGTGAGTGATATCCACAGATGGAATGGTAGGTTTAAAAGGGGGATTAGGAACAAAAGGAAAAAATGATAGAAAGAAAATATAAATGAAAGAAACAAATGAGAAGCTGAGAGAGTGATGACATGAAAATGACAAAGAGTGGGAGGAACTGATGGTGAATTATTTACATAAGACTTTGGAGAAATATCTTAAGAGGGGAGGGGGAAGTAAAAAAAAAAATTATAAAAAAAAGTCTAAGAAGAATAACAAAAATATACCTGACATTGACAGGTATTATTTTCTATGTATAAATGCAGTTGTATTTTTTGTTTGACTCTGCTCAATCTGCCAAATGATAGAAGAAGCCATAATAATGACAAGAAAGCTAAGTAGAATCATTTGAAACAAAACCAGGTATGTTTATCAAGTGCCAGAGCACCTTCATTGCATCGCAGTAAGACAGGCAGCTTAAGAAGTATCAGACGCTGACATGTTTTTCAAGTCTTTTTTATAAGCAGGTAACAAAAAACTGTTTCACGTCAGAAGGAAGAGGTAATAGTTCCTCCACCAATTCTTAAATATCTCAATATCGTTACTCTTTACATACTATTATAACAGATGTGGTGTACATCTTTAAACATTTATATTTCTATGCAACAGCTCAAACTTTATGTAACTTAAACAATTAGAATAAATTTTTAAAATAATTTGTCGTTTGAAATCGAAACCCAGAAACTGCAAGAAGCCAGAACCTTAATTGACAGATATCTTCAATTAGTTAAGAAAACTGATAAAATCAGTTGGGAGAGGTGGAGTCAAATTACTTGGAATCAAGAGTGCTATTGTATTTTGTTCTATTCAGTATAGTCTAGGAGCAACAGATATGAAATTACATTATTACATTTAAAATAGATATATTCAGTGCATGAATTACATTGTATTATTTTGGCCTTCGGGACAAGATCAAAGTTTTCCCTCCCACCATGCCGAGGAAAGGTCAACGGCATGGTGGGAGGGAAAACTTTGATGATTTTAGGCCCTTGACTCTGCTAAACACAGAGTTAAAGATTTTGGCAAAGATTCTTGCGAATCGCTTGCAGGTTGTCATCACTGACTTGATCGAACCGGACCAGACTTATGCTGTGAAGGGGAGATCGATTCAAGACAATTTGCACTTGATACGCTCGATCATAGAGGGGACAGAAGACGACGCCGAAGCCGCGCTGATCAGTTTGGATCAGTCCAAGGCATTCGATAGGGTCGACCATCGGTTCCTAGGATCTGTGCTAGAGGCCGCCGGATTTAATCCGGACTTCCGCAAGTGGATCTTTGTTCTGTATGACAGGCCGACGGTAGCGGTGCAGATCAACGGTAAGCTGTCGGAGTCATTCGCTGTCTCTCGGTCGGTGCGACAGGGTTGTCCGCTGTCGCCTCTGTTGTATGTCCTGGCGTTGGAACCCCTCCTTCGCAAGTTAAGGGACGAGGCGGCTACACCAGTCCTGCACGGAATAGCTCTCCCTGGAGGCACACGAGCCAGGGTTTCCGCGTTCGCCGATGACGTCACCGTGTTCGTGTCTTGCCTCACGGACGTTCAAGCGGTGGTCGAGGCGCTCGCTCGATACGAAGAAGTAACAGGGGCCATCTTCAACCGTAGCAAGTCTGTTGGCCTGCGGTTGGGGGCCTGGACCGGGGTAAACTCGCTTCCAGGTATTTTCAGCTGGACCGATGGACCGGTCCGCATTCTCGGTGTCTGGTTTGGACCGGGACTTCAGCTGGAAAAGAATTGGTCGGAAGTAGAGTCTAAGGTCAAATCGTCAGTAAAGACTTGGATTGGAAGGAAATTGTCCTTGAAGGGTCGGGCGGAGGCGTGTGCTACATACGTCTTTCCGCTCATCCTTTACCGTTTGTCTGTACTTCCTCTCCCTGCAGAACGACTAACCCGCTTACAAGGGCGCCTCGATTCACTTTTGTGGAACGAGGGTAAGCATTATGTCTGCAGAGAGGTCTGTGTTCAAAATCCGAGCGAGGGAGGCCTGGGTCAGCCCAGTCTCTTGTGTCATAGAAACGCCGAGAGATTGGCTTTCCTGGGTCGTTCGCTTGAAGGAGACGCTCCTTGGGTCCCTGTGGTTGAGAACTCGTTTCCCAACCTCAAACCCAACCCTTCGGTAGAAGGTCGTCGTAGACCGAAGGGGGAGTCCAAGTTCTTCTCCGAATGCCGAACCGCTCTTAGAGCTTTGCCGGGGACCAATGTCCTCGATCAGCCAAGGAAGAAACTGTATCGGGATTTAGTGGAGGGGACCGCGAAGGATCCACTTTGTAGGCGGATGGGATGGTCGATGGAGGTTGTCCGTTCTCAATGGCGTTGGGCGCCGGGACGGGAGATTCTGAATAACTCGGAATTCTCCCTGACTTGGCGACTGGTCCGAAATGCGCTGCCCCTCTTCGACGTACTTTTCCGGTATAAAGAACATACCAGCCGCTTCTGTCCGTGCTGTGACGAACGCGAGCCCGAAACAATCGAGCACGCGTTTTTTAGTTGCAGCCGGATACAGCCCCTATTAAGGTACGTCGAGGGGGTAACAGCTCGCATCGATGCCGAGTGTCTGCTCGATCTCGACGTAGGAACTTTTGTGTACAACATGGAGCCGCCGTTCCCCAGGGAGGAAAGTTTGGTTTTCCTGGCGATCCTAGCAGTAGCGCGCATGACCATTTGGATCGCGCGCCTCAAGTTGGTCCACGAAGGGACATCTGTTCCTGATCGGGATCTGATCGTTTACTTTAAACATTTGCTTAAAGTAAAGATCAGATGCGATTGGAAGAGGTTGCCTAGAGTGGAATTTGACAAGAGGTGGGTGCACAGCACTAGTTTGTGCATCTGTCGAGGAGCCAAGTTTCAATACGTGTTGCCTCCTTAGGCATGGCATGGGCGGTGCTGGGTCCTACGGAACCCATCCCGCCTAGGTTAGCATTATAAGTTCAGTAAAGTAACTCTTGACTGGTGGTACAAATGAGATCCTGTTCCTGATTTTATTTTTTGGTATTAGAGAACCTCTGAGTCTGCCCAACCCCCCTGCTCCTCATCTTTATTTTCTGATGCCCCCGGTCATCCCCCTACTCAGAGGTCACCTTCCTACCCCCTCCATCCGTTGCTTTATTTTCTCCCACCTCCATTAAGGCGACTTCCCCAAACCCCATTAGGGATGCTCTGCTTGTTTTCGGTTCCCCGGAAAACAGTGGGGGATCTAGCCACATAGAATAGTACAGGGGGGTCTTACTAACAACACATTAGTAGTTTTTTCCTTATTTTTGAAATGAACATTTTCATTAGTTTTTTCCCACTCCACGAACATTTTATGCCAATTAATTCAAGAACTCTTTCTCATGAAATCGAACTTTATTTTCTCACACATACACACACACACAAAAAAAAAAAAAAAAAAAAAAAAAAAAATACACACACAACATACAGAAATGAATATACAAATTGTACATAGTTAAATTTTACATTGAACGCTGGGGTTATTAGTTAGATTAGGATCCACAGAGTGATTGAGGTATTTTGGTAAATGTTGCCAGTCAAGAGTAAGACTTCAAAGTCTCATCTGTTACATAGTCAAAAAGACCCTGTACCCTCCCCCTCCCAATTTCTTGTAGGGCCTTGTGCCTAATTTTGTTGAATTGAATTTTTTGTACGTTTTTTTTTATGTTCAATTTTTTCTTTCTCAATAAAATATATAAACAAGATCAAAGTGTAGTATCTGTTCTTCAGATGCTGCACTTCTATTTCTTGTTCTCTTTCGGTGGAGGAGAAATCCTTCACGACTGAGACAATTTTTATTTTTGTACCTTTTCTCCACGTTAAAAAACGACCCTGGTGTCTAACTCTGTCCCGCGGGGAGGCATAGTAAATAGGTGGTTACAACTTTGCCGGCATTCGTGACAAGATCAAAGTGTAGTATCTGTCCGGCAGATACTGCAAAGCTATGACTAGCAAAGACCATATGTGAGGGTAACCCCACATATCTGACCTTGGTCACTGAAGGGGCAACCTTTCATACCAACAGTTTCTAATCCAGCTCCCACTTCCCTCCTCTCGGGAGCTGGATCCCCATTTCCCTCCCCACCTCCCCCTATCTCCACATTAAAAACGGCCTCCTGCCTAATTTGCTCAGTGGGGAAGCAAATAAATAAATACATTGTATTATTTTGGCCTTCGGGACAAGATCAAAGTGTAGTATCTGTTCTTCAGATGCTGCACTTCTATTTCTTGTTCTCTTTCGGTGGAGGAGAAATCCTTCACGACTGAGACAATTTTTATTTTTGTACCTTTTCTCCACGTTAAAAAACGACCCTGGTGTCTAACTCTGTCCCGTGGGGAGGCATAGTAAATAGATACATTGTATTTTTCAGCACATTAAAACAGGAGAGAGGAGTGGGTTAGGCGGAGGATAAAAAAGGGTTAAAGAGAAGGATGAGAAAATGGGAAAGAAAGATAAAGAGACGGCTGGAGAGAAAAGCAAAGATACAAATTTTAATATAAAGATGTTACACAGTCCATTATATAAGTTGTGTGTGCATGTGTGTGTACAATTAAAAGTAGAAAAAAGTAACTACAGAATACACACCCACAAAGCTAATATTATTTAGCTTGAGCAAAATATAGAGATTTTGTTTTAATATATTCTTTTGGGGATTAATAGAAACAGAATTAGTTAGGGAAAGATGAAGTCGAGATTCAGAGTGATTTTTAATGTCATGCAACTGCATCAAAGGTCAAAGTTTTTTTTCCAGTTACCAGAGAAAATGAGAGAAAAACGGAAGATGGTAAGTGGAGTGATAGATAGAAGTTTTAATATAAAGATGTTACACTTTAATTCTTATATTTTGTTGCACATGATCCCTTGACTAGCATGGAAACCATGCTAGTCAAGGAAAAGCATATTTATTAAAAAAACAAAAAACAACAAAAAAAAAACATGTATTTAGAAAAATCGTTTGAAATTTGATAATGTTAACAGTTTTATTTTGGATTCACATGTGAATTTTATCTGACTGGCCATTTTGGATTCCATTCATGACTGAACTGCATGGATGACTACAAACGATTACATTAATTTACATTAATATTTAATTCCATTCTAAAATAATCATCAATCAAAAATCTAGATTTTCAAAAAATCCAAATAATACATAACTTGATAAGTTCTAATATAGTACATAAATCTATTATTATACTAAATCTGAGTTGATCAATATTTGTTATTTTTACTTTTTTTTTTTTTTTTTTTTTTAAATAATTTGATCACACTAAACATGCGTTAAAATATTCTCCAAGTTAAGGATTGAGTTAAGTTTGACAAAAAATCCATTTTAATTCGTCTAATTAGTGATAATCAGCAATTAACTAACAAAATGACCCATCTATCTAAAGTTCTACACTCCCTTTCAAACTTTCTCAATACTTTGTTTATCTCCTTGCTATTAATTCTACACCGCTTTGTGTGTGTTTACCTCCCTCTCTCTCTCTCCTTTTGTTTATTAACAGTCAAAAATAATAAAGAATAAAACTGGAATATTATAGTATAAACAAAAGGAAATAAAAATTGTAATATGGTAACACGATTCAACTTGAGTGAGAGAGAGAGAGATGAGAGAGATAAGGTGGTAGCATAAAGTAATTTGGGATTTTTCTTTCGTTTTTATTTCTAACCGGTTTTACAAATTCACTAACCAGAGATGATCGATGAACGAAACGGTCACATTTTTTTTTAATATAAAAAAAAAAAATTTTAAAAAAAAATTAAAAAATCAGGATCATCTTTACATACGGTGCATTTAATGACTTCATTTGGAAATACACAACGAGCATTATACGACCATATTCTCTTCTTCATAACTGGTATCTACATTTGGATAAATTGATGACTACAAACTGCATAAGCTATTCAAACACCATTATATGCTCCTAGGAGTTTTCATTATTATTTCCTTTGTCTGTAATTATCGATGCTTACACATCAATGTACAAAATTAAAATGTGTAAATGCATTTGTGCATATGTCGTCTATCCTGAATAAAAACAAATAATTATATTTTGAACCAATCAGAAAAGTTTCTGAATTTATTTGAAATGGTCTTTCTGGTAGCCACTTAAATTCTTTAAAAAGCGAAATTTGTGTTCAAATAAACGAGTGGAATCCAGTTGACCCAAACCTACAGATCAGTGTCGCTGGGCACCACTCTGTTGGGTGCTCATATCTGCAACATCTCTCTTCACGTACACATTCAGAAGCATTAGCGAACACACTGACACACACAATGACTGCTCGGATATCTTAATGTCGTCTGCCCACTAAAACAACTCCTAAATTGAAATATTTTCAATTTTTCTCACTGAGCTATTTTTCTAATAAAAAACAAATGATTCGAGAAAGTCAGGAAAACCGTTTTAAAAACTTCTCTTATTTAAATAAATTCATAAGAGTCAATTTTCACGACTCTTAATTAATCGAGTAAGACTTCTTCAATATCTTGGCTAATGAATCTCCCTTATTTTTACAAGAACTCTAAAAATATTCACGAACATTCTATGTATTTCCTTTTGCTGTAAGCTCCCATTTTAAACATATATAAAATATCTCTTTTGTTAATATATTCCTTCTCATTCTTTTGCTTTGTTTACCGTATGATAATGTCTCTCGTTTTCTCACATTTGATTATAAACTTTGCAAACCTTTTTTCATTGAAAATATTTCTCTGAATCCGGTTTATTACAAAACACTTTAAAGTAATGCCCCCAAATTGATGTGAACACAACCCTGAAAACTGGTGACCGAAATCCCATATATCCACGTGGTCACGAGGGGAAGTATTTTGTATAGACACCTGTATGCATGCTTTTCTTAGCAGATGCTCTCTTTCAACCAACTATAGTTTTGTACCTATGAAGATCTATCTTTCAAACAGAATTATAAAGATAAGAATGAAGCAATTGAAAGAAAAAAGCCATCATTTTTACATCATTTTTTGGCATTCAATCCATTCAAACCGATTTTAAAGTTTACATTTCTATTTGTACTACTACTAATAATAATAATAATAATAATAATAATGATAATGATAACGTCTCATCGAAAAAACTCAGTTAAAAAAATTCACATTTTTATCATAAAAATAGAGAATAAAAAGTTAAACGGCGAATGTCTACGGAAACTAAACGACAGGCAAACATATGCTAATGTTATTGTTTCAGAAAACAATGCCAGAAAATGGTTTAAGCTTACATAAAAAGGTAATATAAAATAACTTTCAGTAATAGCTGATATGCAAAGTTGTTGTGAATATTGTCATAAAAAGCTGTTTTATTGAATGTACTGCGATGATTTGAAGAGCGCAAATGTGTGTGCGGTTGAGAATCCCAACAAATGCAAGTTCTATAAGGAATTGCTTTACATCTTGAAGCAGATACCTTAAGATTACTTTTTTGTAAAGATGTAACACAAAATCATAATTTTATTAGAATTCATTTACAAATCAATATCAATAGATTTAATCATGATTCATATAAAACCCTCTTGTATTCTAAATATCAACAAATATTACTTTTGCATGTTTATTCTAGTTATTAAATGAAGAAATTTAATAGTAAATTTATAAATCTATATATTACTAAAATTATTAATGCTACTTTAATTGCTTGTCACCGTGCACACTTAATTTATACCGGATTGTTTTAGATGGTGGGGGATAGGAATTCATTGTAATTAAAAGAGAGAGGGAGAGAGAACGACAGAGAGGGAGAAAGAGAGAAACGGCAGTGAGAATAAAGAGAGAAAGAAAGAAAGAAGTTTAAAAAAAGAGTTTAAAAACAGCAGTGAGAATAGAAAGAGAGAGAAAAGGGGCAGTAATAAGAGAGAGAATAAAAACGGCAGTGAGTGAGAGAGAGAGAGAGAGAGAGCAGTGAGAACAGAGAGAGACAGAGAAACGGCAGTGAAAATAGAGAGAGTGGGAAACAGCAGCGAGAATAGAGAGAGAGAGAGAGAGAGACAGACAGACAGAGAGAATAGAGAGAGAGTGAGAATAGAGAGAGAGAAAGAGAAACAGCAATGAGAATGGAGAGACACAGCAGTGAGACGAGAGAGAGAGAGAGAGAGAATCGTCAGTAAAAATAGAGAGAGAGAGAGAGAGATACACACAGAATAATAGGGAAAAAGAGGAAAAGCAATGAGAATAGAGAGAGAGAACGGAGAAGAAGAGAGAGAGACAGAGAACAGTGTGGAAGAGAGAGAGACAGAGAACAGTGTAGAAGAGAGAGAGAGAAAGAACAGTGTAGAAGAGAGAGAGAGAGAAAGAACAGTGTAGAAGAGAGAGAGAGAACGGGACAGAAAAGAGAGATAGAGAACGGGAGAGAAAAGAGAGATAGAGAACGGGAGAGAAAAGAGAGATAGAGAACGGGAGAGAAAAGAGAGATAGAGAACGGGATAGAAAAGAGATGAATGTTGGTGAATAAAAAGAAAGAGAGAGAAAAGAGGGGAAGAAGAGAGAGAGGGAGAACGGGGAAGAACAGAGGAAATGTGAGAGAGAGAGAGAGAGAGAGAGAGAGAGAATGAGGGAAAAATAGATAGAGAAGGGGGAAGAAAAACAGAGAGAACGGTGGAGAGGAGCGAGAGAGAAAGAGAGACAGAGAATAGGGATAGAGCAGAGAGAGAGAGACAGACAGAACGGGGGAGAGGAGCGAGAGAGAGAGAGAGAGAGACAGAGAACGGGGGAGAGGAGAGAGAGAACGGGAGAGAAGAGAGAGAGAGAGAGAACTGGAGAGAAGAGAGAGAGAGAGAGAACGGGAGAGAAGAGAGAGAGAGAGAGAACCGGAGAGAAGAGAGAGAGAGAGAACCGGAGAGAAGAGAGAGAGAGAACGGGAGAGAAGAGAGAGAGAGAGAACGAGAGAGAAGAGAGAGAGAGAGAGAGAACGGGAGAGAAGAGAGAGAGAGAGAGAACGGGAGAGAAGAGAGAGAGAGAGAACGGGAGAGAAGAGAGAGAGAGAGAACGGGAGAGAAGAGAGAGAGAGAACGGGAGAGAAGAGAGAGAGAGAACGGGAGAGAAGAGGATAGAAAACGGGAGAGAAGAGAGAGAGAGAGATAGTGAGGAGAAGAGAGAGAGAGATAGTGAGGAGAAGAGAGAGAGAGATAGTGAGGAGAAGAGAGAGAGATAGTGAGGAGAAGAGAGAGAGATAGTGAGGAGAAGAGAGAGAGATTCTGAGGAGAAGAGAGAGAGATAGTGAGGAGAAGAGAGAGAGATTCTGAGGAGAAGACAGAGAAAGATTCTGAGGAGAAGACAGAGAAAGATTCTGAGGAGAAGACAGAGAAAGATTCTGAGGAGAAGACAGAGAAAGATTCTGAGGAGAAGACAGAGAAAGATTCTGAGGAGAAGACAGAGAAAGATTCTGAGGAGAAGACAGAGAAAGATTCTGAGGAGAAGACAGAGAAAGATTCTGAGGAGAAGACAGAGAAAGATTCTGAGGAGAAGACAGAGAAAGATTCTGAGGAGAAGACAGAGAAAGATTCTGAGGAGAAGACAGAGAAAGATTCTGAGGAGAAGACAGAGAAAGATTCTGAGGAGAAGACAGAGAAAGATTCTGAGGAGAAGACAGAGAAAGATTCTGAGGAGAAGACAGAGAAAGATTCTGAGGAGAAGACAGAGAAAGATTCTGAGGAGAAGACAGAGAAAGATTCTGAGGAGAAGACAGAGAAAGATTCTGAGGAGAAGACAGAGAAAGATTCTGAGGAGAAGACAGAGAAAGATTCTGAGGAGAAGACAGAGAAAGATTCTGAGGAGAAGACAGAGAAAGATTCTGAGGAGAAGACAGAGAAAGATTCTGAGGAGAAGACAGAGAAAGATTCTGAGGAGAAGACAGAGAAAGATTCTGAGGAGAAGACAGAGAAAGATTCTGAGGAGAAGACAGAGAAAGATTCTGAGGAGAAGACAGAGAAAGATTCTGAGGAGAAGACAGAGAAAGATTCTGAGGAGAAGACAGAGAAAGATTCTGAGGAGAAGGCAGAGAAATATTCTGAGGAGAAGGCAGAGAAAGATTCTGAGGAGAAGGCAGAGAAAGATTCTGAGGAGAAGACAGAGAAAGATTCTGAGGAGAAGACAGAGAAAGATTCTGAGGAGAAGAGAGAGAAAGATTCTGAGGAGAAGACAGAGAAAGATTCTGAGGAGAAGAGAGAGAAAGATTCTGAGGAGAAGAGAGAGAAAGATTCTGAGGAGAAGAGAGAGAAAGATTCTGAGGAGAAGAGAGAGAAAGATTCTGAGGAGAAGAGAGAGAAAGATTCTGAGGAGAAGAGAGAGAAAGATTCTGAGGAGAAGAGAGAGAAAGATTCTGAGGAGAAGAGAGAGAAAGATTCTGAGGAGAAGAGAGAGAAAGATTCTGAGGAGAAGAGAGAGAAAGATTCTGAGGAGAAGACAGAGAAAGATTCTGAGGAGAAGAGAGAGAAAGATTCTGAGGAGAAGAGAGAGAAAGATTCTGAGGAGAAGAGAGAGAAAGATTCTGAGGAGAAGAGAGAGAAAGATTCTGAGGAGAAGAGAGAGAAAGATTCTGAGGAGAAGAGAGAGAAAGATTCTGAGGAGAAGAGAGAGAAAGATTCTGAGGAGAAGAGAGAGAAAGATTCTGAGGAGAAGAGAGAGAAAGATTCTGAGGAGAAGAGAGAGAAAGATTCTGAGGAGAAGAGAGAGAAAGATTCTGAGGAGAAGAGAGAGAAAGATTCTGAGGAGAAGAGAGAGAAAGATTCTGAGGAGAAGAGAGAGAAAGATTCTGAGGAGAAGAGAGAGAAAGATTCTGAGGAGAAGAGAGAGAAAGATTCTGAGGAGAAGAGAGAGAAAGATTCTGAGGAGAAGAGAGAGAAAGATTCTCAGGAGAAGAGAGAGAAAGATTCTCAGGAGAAGAGAGAGAAAGATTCTGAGGAGAAGAGAGAGAAAGATTCTGAGGAGAAGAGAGAGAAAGATTCTGAGGAGAAGAGAGAGAAAGAATCTGAGGAGAAGAGAGAGACAATGAGGAGAAGGGGGAAAGAAAGGGTAGAATGACAGTGGAAAAAGAGAAGGGGAATGAAATCTCTGTCAAAAGGGCAAAAGTTAAAATCATGTTTCATAAAAGTATGTCTAATCAAAAGTTTTTAAATTTTAATATATAAAGTGACTTCAATAACAATACGCATCTTCTCTGCTTTGTTTAAAAGTCTATTATGACGTCATCACACAATGTCACAGTATTAATGAAAAAAAAGCAATCTTTTAAATTTTCCATTGTAAAGATTGTTCAAAATATACTTTTATTTCTAATAAATGTTTAAACTATTTATGTTTATTTAGAATAAATTAAATTATATACAAAAATAATCAACCTTAGTTTGGGTCCAGATTTGTGCTCAACTGTGGCTACCCAGAGTAAAGAAGGCCGGTGCACATGACAGTGTAACGTCACTTCCTGATTAAGTTGTAGGTATAGACAGCTTCCGGTATTCAACCACGTGGTCACGCAAACAGGAAAAAATATATGGCTACCGATTGTCCATGGCTACCAATATATGTTACCGATTGTCCATGTATGTTCTAAAGAGAACGAACAATTCTCCATTTGTTTAATAATTATTATAATTGCACATTGAGAGAATTTTAATCTAACAAAATATAGTAAGTGAATTAGTTTTTGAACCTTTAATTTCCATCGGAGAAAGTCGAATATTTCATTTTATTTTTATTTTTTTTACTGCAAAACAAACAATTTTTATATATTTTTCAGTCCATTCTTTTAATAATAAATAAAACTTTTCACTGAGTATTTCCAAATATTTTAAAGTTAGCATTTTTCATGGCAGTTTTTTTTTTTTTTTTAACGATCGGTGAATTTTCAATATTTTAGCACCGAGCGTAAATTATTTCTTTTAAATATATTTAACACTTCAAGTTTTTGTTTTTTATAGCTGTGAATAATTTACATGAAGGGTTTGTTTTACTATACACATAGATTCGAAAAAGTTGTCAAAAAACAAATATATAACAAATAAAATATATCTATAAAAACTGTATAATTTTCGAAGCGATTACATGTTTTAAAGTGAGTAAGAACCACAAAAATCCTTTCCAGATAGGTAGAAGAGTAACTTATCTTGCCTTTGATAACATTTATTTGGTATATATTTGATTTTTGATAACTTTTTAGAATCTATGTGTACAGTAATACAAGCCATAAATATAATTTAACTTGGAAATAATATTTAAAATACACATGCATACACTGCACAAGCACCCTCATTATTATCATAATAATAATAGTAATAATAATAAAAAACTGGTGTAGATGACATCAACTGGCGCCACTCCAACTAGTTGTGAAAGATTAGGAAGGATGGAAAGACCGAGGTGGGAGAGTACTAACCAAATCTCCACTAGAAGTGTGCAGCTCAAATCTGGTACCTTGGAGAGACATTTTGTCACCCAAACCCCAGGAAACACCAATGGCCGATGCCAACGAGAAATCGGTGACAACGGTTGTTGCGATAACTGCAATCATCTGCACAAGTGGTCAAGAGGTGGAGAATACTGGAAATCTGGGGAGACTTGTTGTCACTTGGTCTCCGGGGAACACCACAGGTTACTGCCAGTGAGCGATCACTGATGATGGCCTGTGATACAACTAATACGCTACACATTTTTATGAAAAACATGGGGGAAAAATGGACATAGAAGAACAGAAAACGAAAACTTTAAATATAATTTCTGTATTTAAAGTAATAGTTATTTAAATATTTCAACATATAATTTTGTGGACAAAATCCAGCTTCCTGACAAGGGGCACTCTGGATAGGAACAAAAATAATCTCAGTCGAAAGATTTCTCCTCCACCGACTAAGGAAAGAAAAGGTAAAGTGTAGCATCAAAACAGATACTACACTGTGATCTTGTTCCGAAGGACAAAAAATATTTGTGGTTAATGTTTCTTTAATTGTTTGTTCCCTAAATTCATAATTCAGTTTTATCAGTATTAAATTTTATATTGCTTTAAAATTACTTAATATAATATTTATATTTTATATTGAATAAAGTTCAGTTTCAGTATTAATCGAACTGTGTTCCTTTTTTTTTTTTTTTTTTTTTTTTTTTTTTTTTTTTTTTTTTAAATGTTTCATTGCTCTTTTTCAAATGGACCTCACATAGTACTGATAGTCTGACAAATCTTACCTACATTGCCTGCAGACATTTTTCAGTTAACAGGCCTTCTTACTCTCGGTGCCGTGGCAGAACACAGCAAAGACAACATTTAAAAACTATATATTTTCTTCATTCAAACAAAACAACTAGTGTCTGTTTATTATTTGTCCAATTCTTCTCTCTTAATAATCTCAAAATCCAAGTTTTTAATGAAAGAATCATCTCTAGGGCAGTATTATTCAATTCTAATAAAAGAGACAAAGCAGACAAAATTCATAACCGCTCAAAAAAGCATGATTCTAATAAAGATACAGAGATTTCCTATGATTCATGTTCTTTATGTTGCTGCTTCTTTATTATTATTCTCCCACCACTTCTCGTCTCATTTGCATTTCCTCACACCAAGGTTTCATGTGAAAACAATCAAGCCAGATTATCATTGTAACTGTGGGTATTTTTATTTTTAACGAGGATAAACAAATCATCTTGGGTGTCATATTCATGTTTCGGCCAATGTATCTTCGAATCTTGTTAAGCTCGGGAACTGATGAAATAAAAGTTTCAGTATGAAATTTCAATAGATTTCCAAGGTCAACTATTGTTTCCATGTTCAAAAGGATGAACAGCACCTGAAAAAGGTCAAAGGTTACATTCGCCAAACCGTGAACATAACTAAGATGCGGAGTGGGGTTGGATAACGATTATATAATCGAAGTAATAAAGATAACATGTTCAAATGTTACAAAAAACTTTTCTTTTTTTAAAACAGACACAATCAGTATTGTTATATTAGTATGTGATTACAAAAGAGTGAAACATGGCCACGGTTTTCCTTTCTATTCAAGAATAATGTGACATACAAAGTACAAAAAGATATGCTAATATGTACAATGAATAATAGTATTTGAATTAAGAAACTAGGAGGTGGTTCATTTATTAAATCTGATCTATTATACAATCACACATTCAAATCTAGTGGGCCAGAGTTTGGATTCATCCATTTTGTGAAAGTCAGATGTCTAAATGTTTTTAAAGCTAAATCCATAATGGGTAGTCAGATTTTCCCCCCTTTGGGTGATTTCTCAATTCAGAAATGGGGAACCAGTAATTTTTGTAGGGGTAGGATTATCAGCCTATGTCCTTCATTTCCACATCCTTTTATTTCAATGGAAAGGCTCAGTCATTTTGAGAGAGAGAGAGAGAGAGAGAGAGAGAGAGAGAGAGAGAGAGAGAGAGAGAGAGAGAGAGAGAGAGAGAGAGCACGTGTGCAAGTAAGAGAGAAAGAAAGAGAGAGGGTAGTTCTACTTTTTAATTGCACATGTCACAGCCGCCTTAGTTTGATTGACTGTGCAAATGCACACCTTGGGCATCAAAACCCAAAGAAGATGTGGCAGCTGCTGTAGAATATATGTATTTGATGATAAAAAAAAAAATCTGCAAACAAAAATTTTTAAGGTAAACCATTTCATATTATACAAACAGATGCATTTTGCTGCATAATTGTCAAGTAAAAAAAAAGAACACAGACACACACACACGAAAACATTATTATTATTATTATTAAATAATATATTTTTATGTTTGCTGGACCAACAAATATTTATTTAGACAAATGATACTGAAAGAAATAATATAATTTAATCATTCACGGACATGCATTTTGTCATTTACAATTCATCAGTATGATTGATCCTAGTGAGAGTTGAAACCAAGACCCCAGAGTCTGATGCTTAAAAGTCTACCGTTTTCATGGCGTAATGAATAAACATGGATCAACTACTTTAGAGTCAGCTGAGTAGACACCAACAAGTGAAAGCCATCCAAAGTGACCAAATACACAAAAACTAAGTTTTGGGCCTCTATTTTAGAATGAGCAAAGTTCATAGATTACATTGAGAAAAAAATAAATATTAAATAGCATTTTTGATGAATTTGAAGGAAGAAATCACTAAAAAACGGATACAGACGAAGAAGTGTTCTTTCACCAAGACAATGTACCATATCACAATTTGATCACAACAATGGAAAAACTACATGAATTGCACTTTGAAGTGTTTCCAAGCCCACCCTATATTCAAGATCTGTCCCATCCCCAGTGACTTCTGTCTGTTTAAAAAGAATGCTCCAGGGAAAGATATTTAGCTACAATGAAGAAGTGATATTGGAAACGGAGACATATTTTGAAGGTAAATGTAAATTGTTATTAAAAAAAGCGGGGAGAATTATTATAGACGTGTTGGAATCAATGTAATCATCCGAACAATAGATTATGTTGATGAACAAAATCGAATTTTATCTAAAAGTTGCTTTATGAATTAGACTCAGCACTTATTGAATGATGTGTTATATCCAACCTTCCAACTTAATATCAGTCGTCATCAATTGGAGGCCTTATACAATTTGAAGACATATTTTTGTTTCTATTTCAGATTTACATGTCAATTAACACAAAAGTAGAGAATGAGGGAGGAAGAGGGTTAGTTTTTTGGAAGAACACCATACATGAACATGTTAAGCTGAAATACACTAAGAAGATGTGATTATTGATCTCTGGTTATTCCCATCCTACTGGTTAATTATTTGGAATGAAGAGAAAGTCGAATACATCTCTTCTATCTTTCAATAGTTTTGTCTTAAATAGTTGGTTCTTTCCGAAGTATTAAAGAACTTATTCACTAGTTGTGCTCTCTCAGCCAGAAAGGATCATACAGAAGTGCATACAAGGAAAACCTGCAGTGACAATGGGAGAGGTGTTATAAGTGTAGAATATCAAAAAGTGAGTTTAATAAATGCCAAGATAAGCGTCTGTAAATGTTATCAATATGAAAGAAGATAACCTAGGAAAAAAGGAAGATAAAAATCAACGTAAAAAAGAATGCAGGAAAAAAAAATACCTATTAAGATACAAGATATTCCATTGTCATTGTTTGTTTATTATTAAACTGGGCAAGTGTTCTGGAGAGCTTGAGATACAAGATTATTGATTTTCGAGGTCTAAAATGTTTACAGGCAGGTTAAGCACTCTTTAGCCTTAATGGACAATCACCTAGAAATTTTGCCTCGATAAAAACACTGGTCCTTATCACCTCACTGAGTTTGCATCAGGAAAAACATCAAGGCTTATAAAACTTTTGCCCCAAAGAAATGAATTCCAAAGAAACCTGATCAGAAATAAGGTTGGAAGCCAATTTTCTAAAAGAACACATACCAGCATGTAAAATTGAATGATGAGCAATGATGATGTAGTAGTATTAGTAGTATTAGTAGTGATCGTTTTTGGTTAAATGATATAGTTAGGAATATTATATATGATACAGTAAAAATAAAATAAGTAACACTATGACAGTAAAGACCGTAATAAGGTGAATCAATGAGTATATATGTCTGCTGTTTATTTTATTTTTTCTTAAAGACCATTTAGAAGAGTTGTCAAATCAAAATGTTGATCAGAAAGATAGACAAAACTCATCTGAGAACTGGACTCAACTTAAGTGAAAGGTTCCATTAGAAGTGGATTACGCGAGACAAGTGATTTTTACCCATCATTTCAATGGAGATGGAGGAGGAGGAGGAGGAGGAGGTAATATATAAGAGAACATCGCCTCAGCAATATAAAGAGAGAAAAAAAACCAAAACAAATAAAATACAAGTTTCAAAAAAGTATGTAGTATATTATAAACTGTCCCCCCACCAAAGATAGAACTTGTAAGATACGTTTAAGATACATTTCATTTTTATTTATTGTTTTGAAAGCTTTTCATTAGCTTTTTTTTTTTAATCCTTTTTTCAACATCTCTGATAGCAGCATTCAAGATGGGGAAAAAAATATCAGGAAATGATTGGAAAGAAAGATGTATCTGGGTTGGGGGAAGAAGAAGAAGAAAGTATGAGGGCTTGTTGTTGTTATGGTCAGATAGACAACGTCTAATGCCATGTAATTAAAATAGATATATTCAACTTCTGAGTCTTGGAGAGTTTCATTCAATGTGTCTCAAATTCTTTGATAAACATCTTTTGATTTATGCTTGCCGCATGTCAAGAGCAGCATTTCAATGTAAGAATCACCGAAAGTTAAGTTGCAATATAAGGACTGCTTCGATGGGTGATCGTCTGGAAATAATAGGTGTCATAAATGGGAAAATGGAGATTTTTATATCTACATATATTAAACTATCTGATTTTAACAGAAGAAAAAAAAAATCCCTTGGTTTGTCTTTGTAACGCTACATCAACCCGTTTCAGCTTATTTAGTCTCAAAACAAATAAAGTTGATAGAGTCGCACAGAAAGCAGAAAGACGAGGTAGGGAGAAGAAGAATAATTAATAAAAGAGCGCGAGAGACAAGTAAGAATATATACATATATAATTAAGATGATGGAATACTAAAGTTGAACTCATATACCAATGCACATTTGACAAATTATTCTTTGATTCCAACTAACCATTTTGGATTCTTCCTACTATATATTCATTGCAATAAAATATTGCATTTCGCTCCGGTTTTATTACTGATTTTATCGTGTGAAATATTAAAAAAAAATTTAAAAAAAAAAAAAACATTTTAAAAAGTTCATCTATAAATATAAAAGTGAAAATGTATGTATGTATGTATGTTTTCCTCGATGTCCACGAAAGGCTTCTTTCAAAGAAGCGCTTGCTCGCTTCACAACTTTTTAAAACTTTTTATATCATCTATAAATTGTAATATCTATGAATTATCCACAGAGCTCGCCTCTCTATTTAATTTTATTGACTTTCAAACGTTAATTATTCCACATTTCCCGCATCGGTACGCGTTACATTCGCTTTTCGGTATAAAAAAAAGCGAACCTCGACTCTAATCACAGGCCCAGAGCCAGTTTGGTCAATGTCGACTTCGTCATATCAGACTGTAGCTTTCATTTCGAGACAAGGGAGCGGGTTTTTAAAAACAAACAAACCCATTTATTCAAAACTGTCCCGCACAAAATAACTGCTGAATACCTATCGCCGTCACGTCAATCAAAAACGCCATACCCCGAAAAACATCCGGGCAATGCCGGGTACCCCTCGCTAGTTTGATATAAAAGAGTGTTTTCTAACAGGCCAGAAGACTGGGGTTCAATCCTTGCTCGAGTCATATCAAAGACTAAGAAAATGTTACTGATGCTGCCTTGCTAAATCTGCTAAATCTAGAAAAGCTAAGTTGTTGGTTTTGAATTTGGCAACATTATTTTATCTTATACTACCTATACCTACCCGATATTAGTAGGGATGTAGAAAGGTCATTTTAGTTTTTAATTTTTATTTATTTTCACATTTTTAAAACTTATAGAAGAAAGAAGAGAAACTTGAATGCCTACCAGACACTATCCTTGAATGTCTAAGGTTTCAGTTCAGAGGTTTATCAGAACATCTGGCAAGAGGATACTTTCCCCTACAAGTAAACCAATATGAATAAAAATGGGATTTTTTTTAAACAATTAGTATTACTGAATAAAAAATTACATCAGTATTAATTATTATGCTATAATAGCAAAATTTGCTACTGATAGAAAAAATGACTTCCATCTGTAAATTCATGCAGAAAAGAGCAAAAAATATCCTATACAAAAGCAATTGTATTTGCAAAGAAATTAAAACAAATTACAGTGCTTGCTTTTGATCAATGCTAAATAGATTATGAACATAGGCTTGCTTCAAAATGTTTGGTAGAAACTGCAGGAAATAGTATGTATCACTTAATGGGGATTGTGAATGCTTCACCCTTGATCTCCAGCTATCAATGATGAATGCCATGTCTTTCATGAACATGAATTAGCAGTCTAATGAATGAAGTAAAGGAGAAGCTTCTTTAGCCATGTCAAACTACTAACAATATCTCAGGAAGAAATAAAAACTACAGCTGTAGATTAGATGGCTAGAGAATGTACCCCCTCCCCTCCTACGGATATGGGGAATTTCCCCTTTTGAGGCCCTCCCTCACAGTTCAGCAGCTTCCTGGCTCCAGTAGAAAACATTCAACCACCTAAGAACAGGAATGGAATAATCAAAGTTGCTATGACCAGATGGAAGTACAACACTGACCCAACCATCTGAATGTGGAGAGGAAGATTATATGATGCAACACTGCCAAAGCGGAGTACATAGAAAGATTTTGCAGAATACAATACTAATGCAAAGAACTGCGTAAAAAGGTGAGAAACTGTTGCACTATCACATGCTTTAAAGACATGCTAAGAAGAAGAATGCTAAAGAAATGTCTCTTCAGAATAGAATGGAGGTGCGACAGGAAAAATACAATAGACTTTTTTTATAAGATTTTTTTTTCAAACACAAAAACATTTTTCCAAAGTTATTACTATTGTTAAGGTGCATGGACAACTAAAAAATATTGAAATAGATTGTGAATTATCGGGATCCGAGTGACTATTATATGGATGTAGCTAAAAAAGACTGGGGGGGGGGACTTACATAGCAAAAATTTTACAAAATGTTTAATTTCGTTTGCTATAATTAGGACAATCTAAAACTTGCAATTGATACTCATTGAATGCTCTTATAACGTGAAATTTAAATATTTTGATTGATTTATGAAATTTTTTATACGATTACTTTGTCAAATTACTAAACCAGATTAATAAATGAAATTTTTGGGTTGTTCTAATTATAACTTTTCATGTTTCATAGTTTTTTGGCCTTGGTACCTTTTGCTACACTTTTGGTCGTAATTAAATACTTACAGATGTATGAAGCAAAACAAAAAATGAACAAAACAAAACGAGACAAAAAGTTTTTTCATTTTCGTACGAAGGAACAACGAAATGAATCTAATTCAATCCTGCAAAATTCTTCTATAGGTAGATAAACTTTGAGGCATTATTGTGAAATGGCATACAAACATCGATTTGCATGCAGTAAATAATTCCCCCATGAGCAGTATGACAAAGCAAATGTTTGCCTGCCTATCACTGGCTATCCTACTAGCGCTTTAAATAAGGGAAAAAAAATTTTGGTCGACTTCTCTGAAAGGGGTCTAAAAAGAACAGAAGCATCGCTGGCTACACCCTTCATTACAAGTCTATTATAAGATAATGCCACCTAAAAAGATGTTTGCCAATAAATTTATAGGAACACAAGCACGGATGTAATCAGTGGAGATAGAATAATGTTATTTTGGAGTTCCTTTACTTAGATTAGGTGCTCTACAAAGGTTTGAGAATGTGTTTTACACTACTACTTAATCTGTAGATGGGAGAGATCAGATTCATACATTTCTCAAGTGTATAACTTTACAGCAACTTCAAAACTTGGATACCTGCAATTTCCAGTCATTTTATCTAACCTTTTTGAAACCAAATAAATTAATTATAAAAAAGAAAAAAAAAAACATAAATAACAGATGAAGTAAATGAATGTGAAACAGTGAAGGACTCAAAAACTATTTGTTCCTCTGTCACATATCCAAGTGCTGGTTCTGAATGAATGTTCTTCCAAAAACAAGTAGGTAAAAACATAAAAGCAAAATAAAAAAAAAAGGATGAAATTGAACTGCATATCAGTAACCCGCTACCCTCCACACAGGACAAACCAGTTGAAGCGCAAAATTAAAAATAAAAACATTAGCTTTGCAGAATGATTTAGTTGAATATTTTTTCACAGATCTGAAGAACAATAAATCAAAGGAAATAGATTTTAAATAATGAAATAAAAAAAAATTCTAATGGGGGAAGAAAAGGTAACTGAAATTCAGAAAACAAAAATGAATGATTGAGATACATACATACATTATATATGTATATATATCTCTTAAGAAATATTTGAGTATTTGGATGAAAAAGAGTCAAGTGATTTGGAGAAAAAAAAGTATGATTTATATTTAACTGAAACCCAAGATTCATTAGATATTAATTCAAAGAATATTCATTCATCTCTATAACAAAGTCAATCGGATTCTCAACTATTTTTTTATATGTTACATTTGACAAAATAGATATTTTATTGATTAATTATTTTATTTTATTGAACGTTGATTTGTGTTGTTAAGAACAATAAAATATAATTAGTTAATTAACTTAAGAAAATCCAGTCCAATTTATTATCTGCTTTTTTAAGGGAGGTAACTCTGTATTAGATTAGTTACTTTTTTGGGGGAGAAAGCAATAAAAGAAAAAAAAAAGGGATGTAACTATTTCTCCATCATAGAATTATTTCCTTTTCTTTGAAAAGATAGAATAAGAAAAATGAAACCGCATCGGTTGGAAAAAAAAAATTTTTTTGAAAAAGTTAAACAAATGCCAGCAACATCGAGTAGGTACAGTTATACAAGTTGTAGATTTTATTTTGTTCACAGACTTAACCATATTCTGAAACTCCATTAACTAGAATACTTGAATAACTATATTTCATTTTGATTAAAGGTAGTACAACTTTATCATCGATTAGCATCACTACTTCACATCCATAAAAAACAAATAGGTTTTACCTAATTTTATTCACTTGAAAATTATAGAAGTAAAAAAAGAAATACATAAATAAAAGAATAGAAATGTTAATTAGAGGTTCATTGATTAAAGCAGAAGTATACATGGATCCTCAGTGCTCCTAGGAAAATGTTGCGTTTGTCTCTAGAATATTAATAACTTACTAAAATCAATTTCAATTTAACTTTACCTCCAATATCTCCCAGCCAATCAATGTTCAGTACAACTCAGATTTACCCTTAAAAAAATGATGAATAGAATTAAAGTTATTCCGAAAAGATTTACTTATCTTTGACATAGATATACAAAAATAAAGTTCTGAGTTAGACTATATTTTGACCAAGTTTGGTGACAACTGGTCTAGTGTTGTGGACAAACAAAGTTACAAATTCTGTGGTGGAGGTAATAATGTGTGTGTGTGTATATATATATATATATATATAAAAATGAGAGAAAGAGGGTAACGTCACACTACAGTTGTGGAGGAAAAAAGAAAAAGAATGCTGAATTTTTGTTTAAACTGGTAATTTATTACTTATTCATGGCAGAGAAAGATCAATAGTGCCTGTTCTAATCCTCTTAAATAGAACAACTGCCTAAAGGGAGTCAAAAAGACATTCAGGGTATACATCAAGACCATTCTTTCTTCTGTTATTATCTTCATGCACACATTTTCTACTTCCAACATAGAAAGTTACATGGATGGATTTTCAAAGAAAAGACATTATCAAAGAATTGGGTGGGGTCCATATTGATGGTAAGGTTAGGGCACACTTCTCTAATGCCTGCCTTGCTCTGGGTGCATCCATGAAACTGGAACAGCCTGACTTTCCTGCGGAATTCGACCAGCGTATAAGGTCCTGGACAGTTTCTTGGAAATGGTCGGATAAGCAGCCATCCAGGAAGTTTACAATAGGGTTCCGGAATATAAAATTCCCCCTGAAGTTTGTGGAGAATACGATAAAGAACTACAGACTTAGATAAAAAATGGATGGCTAGTTCCCTATCCAGAGAAAGAATTGCCCCACCCCCCAAGTGTCTGATCCCATTAATGGCGCTTATCCAGCATAATAAACAGGTGAGGCCGGGATGCGACTATCGAGGACTAAACGAGCACGTAAATCCTTTTACAGCCCGCGCGGATGTACGTACCGAGAAGTTGAGGGAATGGCGGCAAGCAGGATCTAATGTATCTGTGTTAGATCTTCGTAAAGCATACCTTCAAGTGCATGTACATCAGTCACTATGGCCCTATCAAATGGTGCTCATCAAGGAAGAAGGGTATTGCTTAACTCGCACGGGATTTGGACTTTTGTGGCGCCATAAATTATGCAAAGGATTGTTGACGCTATACTGACTAAGAATGAGCGCATTCAGCAGGCAACATCTGCATAATTGACGATGTGTATGTGGATGAAGAAATTGTGCCTGCAACACGCGTAAAAGAACATCTTCACAAGTTTAGCCTTCTCAGCAAGGAACCAGAAAGGCTACGGGATGGTGCAAGAGTGCTCGGTTTGCAGGTCTGGGAAGAAGATAATGTCCTGTGTTGTAAACAAGGCAATGAAATCCCAGGTATGCCCTGTGTTTTCATGCAACGGAACGTATTTTCCTTGTGCGGAAAGTTGGTTGAACACCTTCCTGTGGGTGGCTGGCTTCGTATTGCAGTGGCATTCATCAAACGGAGAGCATCTGACGTCACCACTGGATGGGATGACAAAATTTATTATGCCCCTCTCAATACAATGTCCAGAGAGGTTCTCACCAGAGTGCACAAAGATCCAGCACGGGGCATTTGGTGTATTGACAGACAGGACCGTAGTGTATGGGTTGACGCAAGCTCTCTTGCCATTGGCATGTTGTTAGTCCATAATGGAGCCGTAGTGGAAGATGCTTGTTGGTTACGCCCAGAAAAGGACTCCCAACACATAAACCTGGCAGAACTCGATGCAGTGATCAAGGGAATAAAATTGGCAATCCTTTGGAAGACAACCACCCTGCGACTATTCACAGATTCAGCTTGCGTCCATAAGTGGATTTCAGACACTCTTACCGGACGGGCTAGAGTGCGAACCAAAACAACGAGCGAGATGCTCATCCGTCGGCGCCTTGACACATTCATGAACCTGGTGAATGAATATGCACTATCAATGGAGGTGTCCCTGGTCAGATTCAGAATAAACAAGGCAGATTGTTTAACAAGGGTACCTCAAAGATGGCATGATGCCATAAAAAGAACTGTTGAACCAACGCAACTTCCCTGTGCCGCATCTATGATCCATGGTCAATCTAATCGGATTAAGGAAATCCATCAACAAAGCGAGCATCCTGGAGTCAAGCGGACCCTATATTTCGCTAAGTTGGTTGAACCAGGAGTGCGAAGTGGTCAAAAACTGCGTGGAATGCCAGTCCATTGACCCGGCACCCGTTCGCTGGGAAAAGGAGAAGTTGGAAGTTAGGAGCCACTGGAGCCGGCTAGCGCTAGACATTACTCATCACAATGGCGAGGATTTCCTGACTCTCATTGATTGCGGTCCATCAAGGTTTGCCATATGGCGTATGCTGCATTGACAAGATACAGTCACTATTGTCCGTCAACTAAACAATATTTTCCTTGAACGTGGACCTCCAACAGAGATATTGCTTGACAATGGTGCTGCATTTATCAGTGAGCAGTTTAGAAAGTTTACGGACAGCTGGGGAGTTCATCTGAGGTTTCGATGTGCCCATGTACCTAGTGGAAATGGGATCATTGAACGGAATCATCGAACCGTCAAAACAATTGCGGCTAGATCAGGCTGCACAGTGTTTGAGGAAGTTTATTTGTACAATGTAACCCCGAAAGATGATGTTTCGCCCTTTATGGTGCCGGCTGATACATTGCATAGGTATCATGTCAGGGTGAAGGGCATAGAGACGACCCGCTGCCTGAGCTGGAAGTAGCCGGAGAGAGAGTAAGGAAAGAGGATGTTGTGTAGATCAAAAACCCGAAAGGAAAGTGCACGACAAGGTATGGAGTGGAGTGAGTCACTGAAATAATCAGCCCGCAAGCGGTGTGGGTCGACGGCGTGACCCGTCATGTTAAAGACATACGGTTAGTAACGCAACCATCACTAGACGACACGAGCGAATCAGAGTCAGAATCTAGCGAGGCATCGCTCTGGATTGCAGCACCACCATCAGACAGTGACTCTGAGATTAGTAGCCTCTCAGAAGACAGAGATTAGTAGCCTCCATGAAGAGACACAGATGCTCGACCCTCAGACCGCAGACAAAAGCGCAAGTGAAGATGAGGCATGTGTCGTCCCCCCTCGAAAAACCATCCGGCCAAGACGATCACCACCCCCTTGCCATCTCTGGGATCATGAGATCAGGGGGGAGTGTGGAGAAAATGGCTTACCGTACAAACGTCCTCATGTCTGTCTGTCTGTCCTGTGAGTCGCGTGTGCCAAGAAAGAAAAAGCCCATCATGACGGCCGTGACGCTTTGTAGTGAACGAAGTCTTGCGAGATCACGTGCGCGTGCTTTATAAAAACAGGTCACTTGGTGGGAGAGGATCGAGAAATCATTTGACGTTTCAGAAACAGCAAAATCAGTCGGGAGAATTTGTGTGAGCAGTGATTTTTGCCTGTCGATCGACCGCTATGTTATTGGCAATATAACATACTTAATTACAATTTACTTAAAAAAATGGCTTAGTTCAGTCCAGATGACTGCTAATATGAATTAATATGGGTACAGCTAATCTCTATATATATAAAATGAACTCATTTTTTCCCCTCTGATTTTGACCTTAATAGGATTAGAAATCAAGACATTTCATGCAAATGTAATATGCACAAACTGCAGCACAATATCTGAGGTGTGTTATATCCACTTCTTTGATAATCATAGTCCTATATTTTTCTGCTGAGAGTTCACTGCCAAAATCGGTTAAAAATCGATTAAAGTAGTAAAATCTTTTCTCTCAAATAAATTCCTCCTTCCCCTGCCACCACTTCACAAGGGACAATTACGAAGGAACAACAGTTTAGGTTTTCTTTATTTCATAGTTGATTAAAAAAATTGGAATGGAATTTTAACGTTCCTTTTCGTTCTATGCTTTCTACTGGGTGAAACGCACAATGGACTTAACCGGTTTAATATCGTTTTTTTGTTTTTATTTTTTTTATTTAAACAGAGTTATTACTTCACTTATTCTAAACAACCAGGCAATGCCGGGTACCCCCAGCACCATGGACTTCGAACCGAAGGGTTATTTATGCCATTTTTTTTTCGCTTTATTTCGTTTTGTAGTTGATTAAAAAAAACTAGAATGGAATTTTAACGTTCTTTTGTTTTTCCGATTTCTTTCTTAAAGAAGTCTTACGTTTGTTGTCAGTTTTTTTGTTTTTTTTTTGGGGGGGGGGGCCGTTTTTTTTTTAATACTTAAACAGGGTTATTACTTCGTTGGGTGAAACACACCATGGCCTTAACCGAACCCAAGGGTTATTTATGCCATTTTCTTTTCAATTTATTTCGTGTGGTAGTTGATTAAAAAAAACTAGAATGGAATTTTAACGTTCTTTTGTTTTTCCGATTTCTTTCTTAAAGTTTTAAGTTTGTTCGCTGTTTTCTTTTTGTTTTGGTTTTGCCGTTTTTTTAAAGAAGTTTAACATCATTCTTTTTTTTTTAATATTTAAACAGGGTTATTACTTTGCTTATTCTTTACATCCCCCACAACTTACACACACACACCTCAAAACAACCGGGCAACGCTGGGTACCCTCGCTAGTATTTAATAATATATGTGAGATAAATACGCATGGAGACATATCTTTATAAAGGAGTATACATTTATCTATACAACATGCTTACAGATATATGCAGAAGTGTACACCTGTCAACACGCATCAGTTTTTTTAATGTGATTTTAATGTTTTCTTGTGAATGTGTCAATTTTCACATATTAAGATTACAGATATGCAAACAAATACATGCACTGTCAGGTGTATATTTTTTGCTAGCCATTTTAAGCTACAGAGTAAATGAATTTTAAAAGTATAATAGAATAATTGTGAACTTGTGAAATAATAATTACTAGACTTTTTAGCCAGGCAAAAGTTACAGTCAGTTGACTAAGAATAAGTGATTTGTGCCAAACTGATGCTTTAATATGGCTAAATTTGCGCTCATTTTTGCATTAAATACTAATCCTTATTTATCTCTAACTGCATCCAATGGATACCATAATATTTAGTTTGATGCACCTTATCATAACAAAGGTCAATACAATTTCAACTAGATTGTTTCAGTAGTTTCTAACTTATTAGAGTAAATTTGTAATTGTGGTGACTAATCTATATTAAATGGATATTATAATTCTTAGGTCAATGCACCTTGTCATGACAAATGTCCAACAACATTCCAGCCAGATTGACCCAAAAGTTACCAAAAAAAAAAAAAAAAAAAAAAAAAAAAATGGAACAGACAGTCTAAGAGAAATACAATATAGATTACAATTATAAGCTTCAAAACTACTGAGTAGAATTTCAACAAAAAGAGTCCTAGGAATGCTGGATATAATAAAATGAATAATATTAATCACAGTACTTAAATACCCAATAGGCCACTGTGAAATCTTTAGTAGGATTAAAATACCTCCCACACCCCAAAAAATGGATTATTTCAAAACAAAATAAAAATCCTTGTTGTGAGATTAATACGTATTGGCACGACACAAAAACAATATTTTTGTTCTGCTATTTAGTTTTAAGAGGAAAAGAAATAAGAATGTCAGACTTTAAATATTTAACAACAGAGAAACTAGAATTATTTGCTTCATAGGAATAAAATAGAAAAACAATAACTTTTGATAAAAGAAAACAAAAAAAAACAAATATATTAAAAAATTCTAATTTATCAGAAATCCCATGAGCCTGTGAAGTCCCTAAAGCAATTAATTGGAAACAAATATCGATTAATGAATTCTGTTTTGTATCAGTTGTTAATTTTGAAAGTTGACATGTGATCATTGATTTGAAGAAAAGAGCATTTAATAAATATATAAATTGATAGGTAAATAATAACCAGGTGTCTTTTGAAAGAGCTTTTCTCTACAAAAGAGAAAGCAAATTAAATATTCATTGCATACAAAAAACCTGCTTACAACAAGCAATTATTGTTTTCTGTGGAATAACCTTTTATTTAAATAATACCATTCAAGATTAATTAAGTTGCATGGAGAATATGGCAGAAGGTAAATCTCTTAAACCAATAAAATTAACAATAAATAAATATAAAACTATTGGTAAATGGGGAAAACAGTCTACTTGATGATGGTTTCCGGTTTTAAATTTAGAAAATGACAAGTAATGTTTATCAAAGAAACGGTCCCTCATTGTTTTTGACTGCTTAGATTGTGACAGAATTTTTAATTTCACTAATTTTAATTGAATATTATAAAATTGTGATTTGGTTGGCTAAAATCATTCCTATTATGAAAAATAGTAAATAAATTACCTAAATAATATTTACAAAATAAACTATTTAAAATATGTATATTGAACACTTTCTGAAACCCTTATTTCATTAATGAAAATATATCTCCTCCAATGCCTGAAGATGGTTGGGCGATACAATAGTCAAAACATTCCAAAAATGGCACTATTCAAGATGAACAAAAAACAGTGGGAAACATGTAAATAGTATAAAGGCACTTTTGTTTTTAAAATTCATCTTCTAAAAAATCTTATGTGATCTTGAGTGTTATTTTGAATTTATTTTTAAAGTTTTAAATTCAAAGTGAAAAAAAAAATTATTTTAATATTGAGGATAATAGTTCGCAATAAATAAAATTAATAAATAATACGCATCTCAATGAATTTCAATTAAATAATATATACCATTCGGTACGGACACGACCATGGAAGATCAGATAATAAACAAATTTATAAGACCAAAAATTTCAACTTTGATTGCCCTTCGGGGCCCATGGCGCAGTTGATAGATGTTGAATCTCTATGGTTCCAGGTGAGAATTGTCTGAAGATAGCGGTTTCAATTCTACCCAAAGCCAGCCAGAGGTTAACTTGGCCAAAACCTGGTGAGACGACAACAACTACGGAAGGCAGCAATTGCAGTGAATGCAGTCAGGAGATTCAGAGTTCCTATCCATCACGGTTATCACCCGACGAAGGCCAGAGGAATAGTTGGTCGAAACGTCGTGAAACAACTAAGAAAAAGATGAGGATAATAGTCCGCAATAAATAAAAATTAATAAAAATTGGAAAAAAAAAAATTTAAATTGTTCTGTACGTGAAAACCCTAATTTAATGAGGATCTATGTGCATGTTTTGATAAGCAATGTTAACGAAAGAAATATGAAACAGGGAAATGAGTCAGATACATTTTAAGTACAGATATTTGATGATTTTCAAACCTGTAAAGGGAATTCAGAAAAATAGGGCTTATTTGGTTTGGAACATGATTGCAGAATAATTATGTATTATTATTATTATTTAGTTCTACATATTAAGCACTACCAAACCACTGAAATATATATACATATATATATATATGTGTGTGTGCATGCACATGTACTCATACATATGTGTAACGATATATACAATCTTACATACGCGCATCAGATAAAAATGATTTCCTATAGAATAAAAGCTTTACAGCAAGATTTCTACAATGTACAGATGAAAGTGTTGACAGGAAGATCAACAACAAAAACAAGATTTTCTTTTATTGCAATATTAATCAGAACACAGTAGTTAGGTCATTTTAGCAGCAGGAATTACAACAGATCAACTGACATGTTGATTTTACCGATTCCTATATCTAGTCAGAACAGAAAGTCTGCTTATCAAGAAAGAAAATGGAATAAAAGAATAAAGAAAAATATGGATTTTTCTTTCGTAAATCTAGTGTATTTATGTTTCTGAATTTTTTTTTTTAGATGAGGACTGATAATTTTGATTATTTGAACTGCTGTTCTCATCTTGAGTGTTATTCTCATTACGTTTTGGCCCTAGTAACCTTTAATCTTCATGTGTTTCAGGTCAAATTTGGGAATCTTTCTGTAAATCGGGAGAATCTGTACGGAATTTCAAATAAAGCCCTTTATTTCATTCATGGGAGTAGCTTGCTCCATCAGCCATAACATGGAATATATTAAGTAATTCGTTGTATTCTTAGTATCACTCCCCACATCGAGGATTGAGCCTTTAACCTTTAGAAGGAGTGTGACGTAATGGATAAAATTTAAATTCAGTTCTAAGTGACACTCTTTTGGAGGTTGAAGGTTAAATCCTCAGTGTGAGCAACACTAAGAATAGAACTACAAATTACTTAACGCTTTTACGCAATTATGGCGGATGTAATACGAGTATTCTACCCTTGTGACTTGAACAAAGTTCACGTACATAAAGGATAGCATCCGTTACTGGGAGTCTTTAGATTATACATGGCTAGCAACTTCCCGTCTCGCATCTGAAGAGACAATGCCAGTGAAAAGGTGCCGTTTGTTCAGGGTGGTAGGCTTCACGCAACCACTGATCAAGCAGGGTGGTCAATCATAAGTTTAGTCTTTTAGCATTGATCGCTCTCAAACAGGTCACCTATATTCTACAGAGGAATAGCACAGGTTCAAGGAAGTACAGCTTATCATGCATGTCGTGGCCACTATTTGGAGCTGATCAGGTTCCGTGAGAGGTTATTCTATGAACCGACTCAATTTTTTTCTTTTCATATAAAACATATGCAAATGAATTGGTTGACTGAATAAATCTATTAGCAAAATATTTGCCTTCCTTTTATTCAGCATCATTACATATATTGTCCTTCCTTCTCTATGAGTCCTAAGCAACTTTTACCGGAACATAAAAAACTTCCATGAATTTTTCACATAGACACGCACACACACACACATATATATATATATGTATGTATATATATATATAGACATATATATATATAGATATCTACACACGTATATATATACATCTATACATATCTATACATATATCTATCTATACATATCTATACATATCTAAACATATATATATATATCAATACATATCTATACATATATATATATATATATATATCTATACATATATCTATCTATACATATCTATGTATATATCTATACATATCTATACATATATCTATCTATACATATCTATATATATATCTATACATATCTATACATATATATATCTATACATATATCTATCTATACATATATCTATCTATACATATCTATATCTATACATATATATATATATATATATATATCTATATCTATACATATATCTATCTATACATATATCTATCTATACATATCTATATCTATACATATATCTATCTATACATATATCTATCTATACATATCTATATCTATACATATATATATATATATATCTATACATATATATATATATATATCTATACATATATATATATATATATCTATACATATATATATATCTATACATATATATATATATCTATACATATATATATATCTATACATATATATATATCTATACATATATATATATCTATACATATATATATATATATCTATACATATATATATATATCTATACATATATATCTATACATATATATATATATATATATATCTATACATATCTATATATATCTATACATCTATACATATATCTATATATATATCTATACATATCTATATATATATCTATACATATCTATATATATATCTATACATATCTATATATATATCTATACATATCTATATATATATCTATACATATCTATACACATATATATATATATATATATATCTATACATATCTATATATATATATCTATACATATCTATACATATATATACATATATACATATCTATACATATATATACATATATACATATCTATACATATATATATATATATACATATATATATATACATATATATATATATATCTATATATACATATCTATACATATATATATATACATATATATATATATACATATATATATATATCTATATATATATCTATACATATATATATATATATACATATCTATACATATATATATATACATATATATATATATCTATACATATATATATATATATACATATCTATACATATCTATATATATATCTATACATATCTATACACATATATATATATCTATACATATCTATACACATATATATATATCTATACATATCTATACATATATATATATATCTATACATATCTATACATATAAATATATATATCTATACATATCTATACATATATATATATATACATATCTATACATATACATATCTATACATATATATATATATACATATCTATACATATATATATACATATCTATACATATATATATATACATATCTATACATATATATATATACATATCTATACATATATATATATACATATCTATACATATATATATATACATATCTATACATATATATATATATATATACATATCTATACATATATATACATATCTATACATATATATACATATCTATACATATATATACATATCTATACATATATAAATATATATACATATATATATATGTATAGATATGTATATATATATACATATCTATACATATATATATACATATCTATACATATATATATACATATCTATACATATATATATACATATCTATACATATATATATACATATCTATACATATATATATACATATCTATACATATATATATACATATCTATACATATATATATTTACATATCTATACATATATACATATCTATACATATATATATATACATATCTATACATATATATATACATATCTATACATATATATATATACATATCTATACATATATATATACATATCTATACATATATATATATACATATCTATACATATATATATATACATATCTATACATATATATATACATATCTATACATATATATATATACATATCTATACATATCTATACATATATATATATATACATATCTATACATATACATATCTATACATATACATATCTATACATATATATATATATACATATCTATACATATACATATCTATACATATATATATATACATATCTATACATATATATATATACATATCTATACATATATATATATACATATCTATACATATATATATATACATATCTATACATATATATATATACATATCTATACATATATATATATACATATCTATACATATATATATATACATATCTATACATATATATATATATACATATCTATACATATATATATATACATATCTATACATATATATATACATATCTATACATATATATATATATACATATCTATACATATATATATATACATATCTATACATATATATATATACATATCTATACATATATATATATATACATATCTATACATATATATATACATATCTATACATATATATATATACATATCTATACATATATATATATACATATCTATACATATATATATATATACATATCTATACATATATATATATATACATATCTATACATATATATATATATACATATCTATACATATATATATATACATATCTATACATATATATATATATACATATCTATACATATATATATACATATCTATACATATATATATATATATACATATCTATATATATATACATATCTATACATATATATACATACATATCTATACATATATATACATATATATACATATCTATACATATATATACATATCTATACATATATAAATATATATACATATATATATATGTATAGATATGTATATATATATATATACATATCTATACATATATATATACATATCTATACATATATATATATACATATATATATATATACATATATATATATATATCTATATATATATCTATACATATATATATATATATACATATCTATACATATATATATATACATATATATATATATCTATACATATATATATATATATACATATCTATACATATCTATATATATATCTATACATATCTATACACATATATATATATATCTATACATATCTATACATATATATATATATATATCTATACATATCTATACATATATATATATATATACATATCTATACATATATATATATATACATATATATATGTACATATCTATACATATATATATATACATATCTATACATATATATATATACATATCTATACATATATATATACATATCTATACATATATATATACATATCTATACATATATATATATACATATCTATACATATATATATATACATATCTATACATATATATATATACATATCTATACATATATATATATACATATCTATACATATATATATATACATATCTATACATATATATATATACATATCTATACATATATATATATATATACATATCTATACATATATATATATATATACATATATATATGTACATATCTATACATATATATATGTACATATCTATACATATATATATATACATATCTATACATATATATATATACATATCTATACATATATATATATATACATATCTATACATATATATATATATACATATCTATACATATATATATATATACATATCTATACATATATATATATATATACATATCTATATATATACATATCTATACATATATCTATCTATATATCTATAAAAACAGAGATGTGTGTGCCACAGACGATTTCTGATTGGTTAATCCAATAATCACATCTCCTAAAAAAGTATAGTTCTTACGCTCTTAACTTTACCATAAAATATTTTGGTCTTATTTATTGTCCATCTTGGAAGGGTTTAATTTTTTTCTAACTTGCCATTTACAAATTAGAAAAATACGAAAGTTACAGACATCACAATCCAACCTCTGACTCAACGTCCGCCATTAACACAAGAAAGCAAACGCTGGACAGATTATTAGTACTACTACTACTACAAACAATACAGCACGAAAACACGCGCACACACGCACACACACTCACGTCCACTACCGTCCTTGGCTACGTCACGTTGTTATGGCAACACGATAAATACACAGTAAATTTGATTTTCTTCATTTCTACGCAAATATTACGCAAATATAAATCATATAGAATATCTGTATGAATATAATTACACGTAATAGTTAAATAAAGATGATCATCGTACAAGAGAACCGAAAAAAAAAACTAATAGGGAATTTGTATAAAGTTGTATTTTCTTTATAAATAAATAGAAAAAAGGGGTGTTGATAAGACTATCGATACTTATACAGTTTAGTGACGACATTAAAAAATGGAAATATTGAAAAAAATTTTTATTGTCCGTAACTGTTATAGACTGAAGTTCTCCGAAAAAAAATTCTTACAGCGAAAAAAAAATTATTTATCACGACGACGTCAACGTGGCCATTTTGGAAATGTACCTAGCAGAATACCTCCATTTTAGGCCAAATTTCGCAATCTAGCCTTTTTTTTTCTCGCCATATTGAGATGCGCACAACACATCTGAAATTTTTTTACGTTTTTTTTTTTTTTTTAAATCTGCAATTTTTTTGCGTATTTTTTTTTTTATAAATAAGAATACTATTGAATATGCAAAGAAATTGAAGAATGCAAAGAATTGAGGAATTTTTATACGAGATTATTTTCGAAACATGCTCAGTTGGACACGCATGGATAACTTCGAAACTTCGTTTATTTACTTCTGTTACAAATTAAAAAAAAAAAAAAACACCCCAAAAATGGCATCTGTCTTCGCAAAAAAAAAAAAAAAAAATCTCATTCTGGTGGGGGGGAAAAAGGGCTAGATTGGCCTAAAATGCAGGTATTCTGCTATGTACGGCAGTTACCTGCCCTTGGGGAATTCCTGGGCCTGCAATAACATTTCCAAAATGGCCACGTTGACGTAGCCGTGATAAATCATTGTTTTTCGCTGTAAAAAAAAAAAAAAAACTACTTGATCAAATGAAGTGAAATTTTTTTCGTAGAACTTCAGTCTATAACAGTTACGTACAATAAAAATTTTTTTTTCAATATTTCCATTTTTTAATGTCGTCACTAAACTGTATAAGTACCAGACTATCAATATTTTATATATATAGATTCCTTGGACATGGATCTAACTTATTAACTTTACTTGATCCCTAAACAATAAATGTTACGAGGTCATAATAGGGGTAAAAGTTTAAAAAATTGACCTTTTTTTTTTCCTAAGCAAACACTTCAAAACACCTGGGCAACGCCGGGCACCGATTGCTAGTATATATATATACATATCTATACATATATATATATATACATATCTATACATATATATATATATATATACATATCTATACATATATATATATATACATATATATATATATACATATATATATATATACATATCTATACATATATATATATATACATATCTATACATATATATATACAATTCTATACATATATATATATATATATACATATCTATACATATATATATACATATCTATACATATATATATATATATACATATCTATACATATATATATATATACATATCTATACATATATATATACATATCTATACATATATATATATATACATATCTATACATATATATATATATACATATCTATCTATACATATCTATACATATCTATATATATATCTATACATATCTATACATATATATATCTATACATATCTATACATATATATATATATCTATACATATATATATCTATACATATCTATACATATATATATCTATACATATCTATACATATATATATCTATACATATATATATATATATCTATACATATATATATATCTATACATATCTATACATATATATATCTATACATATCTATACATATATATATCTATACATATCTATACATATATATATATATATATCTATACATATCTATACATATATATATATATATATCTATACATATCTATACATATATATATATATATCTATACATATCTATACATATATATATATATACGTATATATATATATATATATCTATACGTATATATATATATCTATATATATATATATCTATACATATCTATATATATCTATATATCTATATATCTATACATATCTATATATATCTATATATCTATACATATCTATATATTTACATATATATCTATACATATCTATATATCTATACATACATATATATCTATACATATCTATATATCTATACATATCTATACCTATACATATATACCTATACATATCTATATATCTATACATATATATATATATCTATACATATATATATATATATATATATATCTATACATATATATATATATATATATCTATACATATATATATATATATATATCTATACATATATATATATATATATCTATATCTATACATATATATATATATATATATCTATACATATATATATATATATATCTATACATATATATCTATATATCTATCTATACATATATATATCTCTATACATATATATACATATATATATCTATACATATATATATATATACATATATATATCTATACATATATATATCTATACATACATATATATATCTATATATACATATATATATATATATATATATATATCTATACATATATATATATATCTATACATATATATATATATATATATATATATCTATACATATATATATATATATCTATACATATATATATATATATCTATACATATATATATATATATCTATACATATATATATATATCTATACATATATATATATATATCTATACATATATATATATATCTATACATATATATATATATCTATACTATATATATATATATCTATACATATATATATATATCTATACATATATATATATATCTATACATATATATATATATCTATACATATATATATATATCTATACATATATATATATATCTATACATATATATATATATCTATACATATTATATATATATCTATACATATATATATATATCTATACATATATATATATATCTATACATATATATATATATCTATACATATATATATATATCTATACATATATATATATATCTATACATATATATATATATCTATACATATATATATATATCTATACATATATATATATATCTATACATATATATATATCTATACATATATATATATATCTATACATATATATATATATCTATACATATATATATATATCTATACATATATATATATATATATATCTATACAATATATATATATATCTATACATATATATATATATCTATACATATATATATATATATATATATCTATACATATATATATATATATATCTAAACATATATATATATATATCTAAACATATATATATATATATATCTAAACATATATATATATATATCTAAACATATATATATATATATCTAAACATATATATATATATATCTAAACATATATATATATATATATCTAAACATATATATATATATATCTAAACATATATATATATATCTAAACATATATATATATATATATCTAAACATATATATATATATATCTAAACATATATATATATATATCTAA